>NW_028253094.1:600000-931508 GCF_964263255.1 Lissotriton vulgaris
GGTTCCTGAGGTGTTTAGGGAGGTCTAGAATGAGTCTAGTTACTGTATTCTGTATGGTCTGGAATCTGTTGAGAAGTTGAGTGGTCGTACCGGCGTAGAGTGCATTTCCTTAGTCCAGCTGGCTGGTGATGAGGGCTTCTGTGGCCGTTTTCTTGGTGTTGGTAGAGATTCATCTGAAGATCTTTGGAAGCTTCTTTCTCTCTCTGCTCTAACTCCCTTCTCTGTCTACATCACCTTTTACCAGACCCTTGTTTTTAAGTCTATCATTTTCTTGCCTCCTGCCTCCTCCCATGGCTCTTACTCAGGAGCGTTGCAGGTCACTGTCAGCCAGAGAAGTGTACGTATGGATCAAGGAGAGGTGGACCAAGGCAGGGGAAGAAAATCGATGAAAATATGATCAGATTTCATAAAATGGAATGGTGAAAATCCTCAGATCACTGCTTTGATTTTCACTGTTGCAGTGAGAATGTCAGTTGTGAAGGATTTCTTTTTCTTTACAAGCCTCTGTTAATTAAAGCTATAATTTCAAGTGCTAAGCGAAATATATAGTATGCAATTGTCCACTAAACATCCACCAAGTCACCCTTAGTGTGTCCTTGCTATTATGGGATGGAATGGTCTGGTTAAACACCAAATTCCACATAAAATATTGCTGTAAAAAGACAATAAAAAATAGAAGTGGCTTGATCAAGGCTTGCTTAAGTTATATTTTTGTTACTATTTTGTTGGAGGTCGCGGGGCAGATCGATATTTTATCTGTTTTACGGTGCCTCGTTTTTGACAGTTTAATATATAATTCAATACTGTTCAGTATCACAAGTGCTTGTTGAAAATAGTTAATAAATTCAATGTTATTCCAATACGGTGCTCCATATCAGGCATAGCCCAGGCCCCCAAGAATACCTAAGATGGCGCGGCAAGAACTATAATGTTAGATTTAATCTTTCAAAATGGTTACAGAGCTTGAAATCGTATAAATCAGCCCTTTCCAGTCTATGGTCCTAATTCAGATTCAAACAGAACGAAATTAACTCTTGAAATTATGGTTTTTCGCTCACCTGATCACAGTGATTTTTTAAAGATAAATCCGACTTGAAAAATTGATTAAGGCTTTAAACCCCATTCCCCATGTCTTATCGAGGGAGCACACAATGATCCCCACTGGCAGAGAAAACATTCCCCTTTTGTCCCCTACCTTCACACCTCCCACACACACACAGGACCTCGTATACATTGATCACCTGGTCAGAGCAGATTGTAAATGTATGCATTAAAACCACAAACATGGAAGTGGGAATTCTGTTTGGTTTTAGGCTGGAAAAATCGGTTCTACACAGTAATCCCCCATTCCATGGCGTTTACTTGTAATTTGAATGGTACTGGTGTGGATTCAGATTTATCTCATGGTAACGGTAAAATCGCATGTGGTTTTACCGTTACCCTAGTTCCATGCAACTTGTAATCAGATAAGGCTGTGTATGCTGTTAGAAAAGGTGGAGCAGTGGTGGGTGAGGTGGAAATTTGGGGTCAATGCAGCCGAGTGCAGAGTCAAACAGATGGGCACAGAAGTCCTGAGAAGACATCCCTCCAGACCTCAATGTTCTTAAGCCGGGGAGCCAGGAAACATCCTCACAATGTGACGGGGTAGCAGACACCGAGGGGACTGCGGGGAGGAACAGAACTGCCTGCAGCCATTTATAATTACTGTGAAAGAGAAGCTACACCATGTTAAAATTCACTCGGTTTGTATGACAGCTTGTGGTCATCACGGACGGCATCATACCACATAACATGTAAATAGCTGAAACACAAGCACAAAAACATTATTGTTGAACTGCTGTAGTTTTGAAACTTCTTTGTTGAAATTTCATTGTTTTTTTTTCTTTTTTCTTTTTTTAATACGCTTTTTTAATTTTCAAGCAACATTTTTCAGCACGTTCACAGCGGGAAAGCCTAATCCAATTGTACCATTCTAAAGCAAGAATTGCCCCTGTGAGTAATCTGCCCAGCAATTGTATTTATTTATCTGCTACCAGCACAATATCTCAATCCTCAAGCCCTCTGTTTGCCTGTTTGGTCTTTCTGCAGCCACAGCTCACGTCTCCTCCTGTCTGGAAGCCGTCTGCGCAGTCACCAAATCAGCTGTAGTTATTTCAGGGACATTTTTCGGCATCTGTCTCGCTTATATGCTGGTGTCATTTACATGGCACTGAAGGATTGAGGTCCCAATTTGCTGAAATCCCAGAATGCAATGAGCCGAATTATTTTTACTATACCGGTCCAAGATGGCTACTTCCTATAGAGCCTCTGTATACTATAGCCAATATAGGGGGAGAATTAATGGACGATGTTCATGGGAAACTTCCTGTATATTGTCTATAAAAAGAGAGGCTTTAGACCAATTCCTTGCATCACAACATGTTTGGAGGTGTTTATTTTTCTTTGAGTTCTTCACCCCAGTCTAATTTTTGTCCCATGTTTATTTTTTCCTTCCTTATTCTTGCTTTTTCTTCAATGATTGATCCAGCTTCTACATGCCTTTCTTGCCTTCTCAGCACTGCCTCGGGCCTTCAGACTTGGGGGACTTCCTTTCCTCGCAGACGTGTTTTGCCTTCAGCCCTTTCCTCCTTGAGGCTCCCTCAGGAAGATCCTAGTTCTTTGCAAACACTGGAAGGGGTCAGCCTTAACTCTGACAAATACCATGAAACTTAGAGAAAACCCAGCCCTCGAAACATTCATTCTAAAAGGACCAGAAACGTTTACACCTCAAAGGTCCCTCAATGGATAGCTTGCCTTGTCCAATGTCTTTGTACACCCGAGCCATTCACATTTCCGTTTTCTATGGTCATAAATCAGTCCATGGCCCTCTGACAGTCATGCATGGATGGACCAACATACACATCCATTGTATGTCTCTGCATGCAACCATAAGGCATGCGGAGATTCACATTATACTTGGGTGGCACTTTGTCACCCCTCATTCCCGGTAGAGCCACACTGATGGATAATTCTAATTGTGCGCTTCCATCAGTTCCCATGTACTGCAGTACAGAAAGTATGTATCACCAGGCAGCCCACATTGTACAAAAAACATGCCTGGTTTAGCCTTGCATGTTACTCCCACAAGCCTGGAAATTAGTCCCTTGCGCTTTAGTAATATATTCTGTGTACAACGTTTAACTGTTTCAGTCTGAAGGAGGACTAGATAGCCACCTCTCTGGAATACAAGAGTGCCTCGTCCCAGTTATCCTCTTAGACCCTCCCTTTCGCAGCTTTCCCTCCTGACTTTCACCTGTGAGAGGGGAATGGTACTGCACATTTGACCAGTCTATCTCCTGGCTCTCTAAATCATCATAAATGACTTGTAGGTATCAGAACTGTTCCTGTGGGTCAGTCTGTTCAAAGGCAGTCTGTAAGCCAGAAAAAAAGTTACATTCCTTTGTTCTCAATCAAATTTCCCGATTTAGAAATGCCTATCGGGTCCCTCAAGCATTATACTTTCAATGCTACCTTCTCCCTTAACAAAGTACCCATCCACAATGGAGTTTCTTGTATTACTGTGCTGGAACACAAGTGATTTTGATGTCGTGGCCGACGTCTTGTTGACAATAACCATAGCCCTAGGTAGGTTCCTCAGCATTGTCCTCAAGAGTTAAAACGTAGATAAGTCTTCAAACTCATTATCAATTCATCTAACTTATTAGAAGGTTCACCGAAGGGGGAGTAAACCCAATTGTTCAAAGCACTACATGTGTGTGATGGCTGACTGTATCCTTTCAGGTATGGTAAAGCAAAACCCCTGTCAAAGGTATAGCAATGCAGCGTCTCTTACTCAATACAAGGGGCTTCAATATCCCACCAAAAAGATCATATATAATACATTGTCTGCTTGGCTGAAGACCATCCCTGAGACCCAAAATGGCATAATCTGCACATTGAATGGAAATCTCAGTAGAGATATTATGGTAAGGTTGCAGTAATAAAAATAATTTAATCTCTCACCATCTCAATACTCAAACAGTCAAATCCTCCCGAACACATAGTGACATGTCTATTATAATGCACCTGCCAAGTCCACTTCTGCATCCTTAAAAACAAAATAATTTTGCCCAAATTATAATGAAGGCTAAGTAGATTCCATATTTCCCAAACATGTAATGAAATCTAGGGATGGAGAAGATCATATCTACTATGAAAAAGGAATATTATCCACATACAAGAATATATGATCCTTCGCCCGCGCCTTTCAGTGACATCTCCTCAACTGGGTGTCTTATTGGATATAACAGGCCAAAGTTTCCACTGCCAGAGCAAACAGAAGAGTAGACCAGGCAGCTCTGGCTGGTAATTACACCCACCTAAATGTTTCCAACAATATTCCGCCAATACGGACTGCAGGACTGGTAATCAATTAAGTTAGGAAGAATCAAGATAGAAATTGAGGACTTACACCCATTGCCTGCAGGACACTGAACAATAAACGTCATTTGTCAGAGTCAAATGTCTTTTTGGCAATGAGCGGCAAAAATGTTAGTGGTCCATTTAAGGATACCAAATAGTCCACGCAGTTACAAAGGCAGAATATGTTCAGTATTGTAGCCCTATGGTGCATAAATCCTGATGAAGGAACAAAGCCTGAGTAACCGTTTATTTGCAAGAAATTTTGTGAGGATTTTAATCTCCATATTGAGAAGGGATTTAGGTCATTATGATTGACAGAAATTAACTTATTTACCTTGTTTGTGTACGAGACCTATGATCACATGGCACATAGCTAGACCGGAAGCTTGTTTCCGGTCCAGGGAAGACATGGCTTGGCAGTTCGGGCTGGACTGTTCCCATGAGGCACAGGGTCAGACTGATTTGCATATAGCCATGTCTGAACTGGGGTGGCAGAGTGGGCTAAAGAACAGTGATGGATTAAACCCAGATCTTTTGACTGGGTGTGAGTGTTTGATTGATTCAGAGGCTCCGTCCATCACCACCCCCTTTTGTACCACATAGCTAGAGATATACACACACTTTGTATCACAATTGCACAATGTTACAACAAAGTTAGTCTTTGAGTTGGGGGGCGCTAGAGAGCCCAGAGCAAGATGCCTACCTTCTAGGGCTGCTCTACTGGTCGAGGAATCAATCCGTCTAATATCCTGCAAACACAGCACCATCCTTAGGCAACCTGCACATTTTCTGCACCCTTAACCAGGACTCTAAAGGTGTGGTTGTTACTGCAATTCTGCGCTGCTGCTCACCATAAATGCTATCGCCTCACACTGATGACTGACAGTGTGCGGCTCCCGGCGACCTCTGCCTGCTGCTCGGCTGGAATTCCTCCCGTGGGGGATGTAGGAAGGTGGATACCTGACTATGGTCACCCCCAACTTTTTGCCTGGTGTTTTGCTGGTATTTCGACTTAGTTGACCTGGGACCCTGCTATTCAGGGCCCCAGGCCTACTGCTCTCTCTGTAAAATGGATTCCATGTACCTTAGGTGCATTAACCAATTGGTACTGGGCCACCTTATCAGACCCTGTAACTCAGGGCGGAGGTGTACCCAGGGCCTACCAGGGGCTGCAGCATGTATTATGCCACCCCTGGCTGGCCATCTAAATCTGACACAACTGGCTGCACGACAGCTGGGGCAAAGGGGTGTAATCACCCTTTGCTGTAGATATAGTATACCTATATCTAACCCTAAAATGGACACATGCATTCCTATCAGTCACTCCTATGGCAGGCCTTAACAATCCTGAAGGCAGAGTGCTTGAAATCATGTGAGATGGTGCTTTGGCATGAGCTGAGCCCGTCTGCAGCTTGCGGACCCAAGTCCTAATAGCTGTTCTATGATAACGTGTACCATATACTCTTAAGTGCATTATAATCCTCGCGGTTATTTGCTATCTTTGGTATCGCTTTATCAAAACATGTCGAGTAAGGTGTCATACGAATTGGAATACTAACTCCTCGCCAATTCTGGCGACGGGGTTAGCATTCCACCCTTCTAGAGGGACACGACATGTATGTAACTGTGAACCCCGGTTAAAGTTAACTCGAGCCTCAGCATCACAAAATGGATGCTGCCACCACAGACACAAGTCTGACCCCCTGCAGCTGGGAGTCCTTCCAGCGAGGGGAGCTTGGACAAAGGGTTTCCTGTCGGGGGCGGTGATAGCACCGACCCAGACAGGGTTTTGTGTATCCTAGATAGGCAGGGCTGAATAGGAAGGTGACTGCAAGTGGCACCCCGGTGCTCACTGTGCATCTGCCAGTTTGAACCAGTTCCAGGGGCACACCATCCCCTGAGCTGGGGAAAGTCCGGCATGGGAGAGGGGTGTAACCACCCCCCTTCCTGGTCCCACCCATGGGCAGGACCTAGTCCCGTACCAGCCCCTTTCTTTAGTATAAAGGTGGGAGCGGGGACCCTTCCAAATTAGATCATCTTTGAATCCTGAAACTACTTTCAACGAAAGGAAATCAAGACTTCTTCTCAAGATTTCTCCCTTGTGGCTAAGGAGTAGTCACCCTGCATCTGCGGGCACCAGCTAAGAACACTGCGGTTTGCTGCACGTCCTTCCTCAGGAATCCGACCGACCAGCACAACGAGACCCGGCTTCCCTGGCACCTCTGACCTCTACCTACATCGTCAGCTCAGCTGAGATCCGTGGGTGTGACGAGACCTCGGGGGACCGGCCATCTTCAGAACTGCACGACGCTTATCCAGCACGACCGCCGAGGGATCCTCGAGTGAGTGTTTTGGGGTTTGAGAAGCCCTAACCCTGAGCAGCTCCAGCACCAAAGTCCGGACCCCAGCATCCACCAGATCTGCGTGGGGCCCTTCTGCTCTTTGCTGCTCACCGCGTTGTCCGGCTACTTGCCTGCTGGCTTGTAGCCCTCTTGAGGACGCACCACGACGACAACACCGCTGGTCTGGTTGCTCCAGACTGGCCCTTGCTCCCCTCCAACAGAGGAGCACCCCGGACCCTCCTGGTCCACTCCAGACGCCATTTTGAGTCCACCGCGTGGGCTTGCATTTGCCAAGACTTGTTGTCCCAATCCTGGGGCCAGCGACGTCGACATCAGATACCATCGTGGGACAGCTCGCACCTCCATCCTGGTCACCGACACCGCCTCCTGGTCCGTGTGACTGCAGAGCCCAGCGTCGCCCACTCACCTGGTCGAGGTGACTTCGTCCGGTGCCATCCTGGTGCCCACCTAATCACTGGCTAGTGATTCAGAACTTGGTCCCCTCTGCTTACAGGTGTCTTCCATCTTCGATCCAGGCTTGGATCACTTCGAACTTCATCACTGGTCGCCTGCCAGCAACTTCTTCTTTCAGGCTCCATAGACTGCAACGAGGATTCCCGACGTCTTTTCAGACCTATGCATCCGCAGCCCCTGGGCTAGGTAAACTCAGTATTTCGGTGCTTCAGCATAGCTTAACTATCCAAAGGTCCAGATCCTTTTTCGTTTCAGCTCTACCTAGTCGGATTCGTCCGATAACACTAACTTTACGTAATCTAGCATCCATAGACTTTGTCCCGCATCCCGCGTGAGAGTGCACACTCTGCACCCGATCCCCCTAGGCCTCCTGCTAGTAATCTGAAGGTTCAGTAGTCCAGTCCTAGCGATCCTAAAGCCTATTAGAGTAGTACTTACCTGCTAGTAATTTCGCATTCCATTTTTAGAGTATATGGTTTTTCGTGCCCCTCGGGCATTTGTGTAAATTGTGCGACTTCCAGTATTTCTTTAAGAGCTTTGTATTGTGCTTAGTGCCCCGTCCTCATAAAGAGTCCAGGGCTGTTGTGTTCTAAATAAATATACTTTATTTTCATAACAACTTGTGTGGTGTCCTTTCACTTGGTGTTCAAGGGGTATATGTGATGGTATAACAGCTGGCTTAACACGCCCTCTAGAGTTTAGCCTAAAGACTGCTCTTGTCCATGCTACTAGGATAGCTGGTCTAACGGTTGACTTACAACCAATCATCAATAAGGGTCGTTTGGAATGATACACAGTGATCACTAGAATAGTGAGCACTACATATCAGGCCAACTTCTCACATTGGTGAGCAGCGGTTGGGATTTGAGCTTGCTGTTGTTTTACCACACGTATCCTAAGAATATCATTTTGAAAGATCACATAAGTACCCAGGTACATATACCTTAGCTTAGAATACTCTGAGTTCTACTGAACCAGCTGTTGTAGTTCAACAGGGCCTAGCACACCCTGACTACAACTCTTAGCAAGGGATCAGTAGGCAAACAAATAGTGTAGGTAGGTGCATCACTTACACCACACTAGAAGCATGTCGGACAAAGGAGGGAACTCAGAAGCCCCCCTATTGTCAGTGGACCCTCCACAGGTCACTTCACGATATGCTGCTCTTAGCTTCCAGGAGATGAGACAAATCTGTACATCCAGGAAGCTAAAACAGGGTTCTAACCCTACAATTCCCTTTCTGATTGGTCTCTTAGAGACTTATAATGCCAGGAGGACTGCCAACACAGATCCTTCTCATCCAGATGGGAACATGCTACCCTTAGAAGGAACCCTTGGGGACCCTGACCTCCAAAACAATGGAACAGTTAGTGAAGGTGAGGAGGAGGATCAGGAAGTATCAGAGGAGGAGGCAGACAAGGGTCAGGTAGAAGTCAGTAGACTCACCAGGACCAACTTAAGTAGGCATGAGAATGGATTTGGGGGACCCCCAGGGCCACTCTCAGGCAGACTTAACATTGGGAATGGACAAGTTAGGTCTCTATCCAGAGGCTCTAACAGATCCATTCGAACCAATGGCTCTCAGACCTCTTCTCACAGAGGGATGACATCCCCTCAGAGGAGGGAGCATGAAGCAAAGATGAGGGAAGTCAATCTGAGGATTGAAAGGGAAGAACTTGCCCTGGCCAAAGAGAGGCTTGCCTTTGCTAGAGAGCAGAAATTGAGTGGGGTAGGCCCCACTGGTGGCAGCATTTTACCTAGAGAAAAGGACAGGAGTTTAGACACTAGACACCTGAGTAAGATAGTGCCCCCCTTTAAACAAGGGGATAATATCCACAAATGGATAATGCTTTGGAGAGGGCCTGCACTGTCCAGTGCGTCCCCCAGAGTCAGTGGGCAGCTGTCTTGTGGCTCTCCTTTGAAGGCAAAGGTAGAGATAAGCTCCTCACTACTAGAGCTGAGGATGCTAACAATTACCAAGTCCTGGAGAATACACTGATTGATGGGTTTGGCTTAACAACTGAACAGTACAGGTTGATGTTCAGAGACACCCAGAAAACTCAGGATTGGGCTGACTTTGTTGATTGTGCCACAAAGGCTCTAGAAGGCTGGTTATTTGGTAGTAAGGTTACTGATTACACAGGATTGTACAATCTGATTGTGAGAGAGCAAGTCTTAAATAATTGTCAGAACCAGTTATTACACCAGCACCTGGTAGACTCTGATCTGACCTCTCCACAAGAATTGGGTAAGAGGGCAGACAAATGGGTCAGAACCAGGATTAGGCCTAAGAACCAGGGTGGTGACCAAAAGAAGGAATCAACCAAGCCTCAAAGAGAAGGGTGGGAATAAATCTTCTGATCAAACCACAGGGCCTTAAAAATCCTCTGAAAAGGGTGGGTCCCAAAACTTCTCCCAACACCCAAAAGAAACCTTATTGTCATACCTGCAAATAGGTAGGCCATTACAAAAGTGACAGCAGTTGCCCCAAGGCCAACAATAAGGAAAACATACCCCCAGGTACTACTCCCAGACCTCCTGTTACCACTAGTGGTAATCCCCCAGGTGGTGGGAGTGCCCCCAAGAATGTGGTGGGCATTACCTTGGGAAATCAGGTGGACTATGGCCTAGCCAGGTCCCCTAACACAACTCTTGTCTGTGAGACTGGCATGGGGTTTGCCAACTTCACTACTGGTTTCCACACTTTGGGAAAGTATAGACAAGAGCCCCTTATCAATGGTCAGAAAGTTGAGGCATTCAGAGACACAGGGTCCAGCATCACCATGGTGATTGACCATCTGGTCCCCTCTGCTCAACTGACCCCTGGTTTCATTTATCAGGTGACAGACATTCATGGAGTGAAAAGAAGGCATCCCATGGCAGTAATCGAGCTCAGCTGGGGTAATGTCACAGGGCCCATGAGAGTGGCAGTGACAGACAACCTACCTGTAGATTGCTTACTGGGGAATGACCTGGAACTCTCAGCATGGGCTGAGGTGGAGCAAGAAACCCACTCCAGGATGATAGGCCTACCCAGAAAGGTCATTGGGGCAATAATAGCCACAGCCCCAGACCAAGCACCATTCCTCCCTGAAAAGGTTGGAAGGGCAGTGGTAGCCACTGCCCAGGCTCAGACAGACTTTCCAGGACAGGATAGGAGGGCTGTGACAGTCACAGCCCAAACACAAACTGAGTGCCTTCCTGAAAAGGTTGGTAAGGCTGTAATGGTCTCAGCCTCTACTCAAACAGATAGTGTTGTGAAGCCTGAAACTATGGATCACTCCACTCAGACAGAGAGCATTGAGGAGGAAGAGAAATCTCCCTCCCACCAGACTCTAGGCAAGGATCAGCCTCCTCAGGGTACTGATCTGACCCCTTGTGAAGGAACTGCCCCAGAGGTAGTCAGGCCTAGCCTGGCAGAGCCCCTGATGTCAGTGGACCCTTCCAAGGCGGGACCCAGTCTGGAGCAGGTAACCTGCCCCTCTCTACCCTGCCTCAGTCAGCCCAGGGCTGTAGAGGTCAGGGAGGCCTGTGGTGGACCCCAAAGGGCCCCCTTTCCAAAAGAACTCCCCAATCAGAAGATTAAGGGCACTGAAGCTAGTAATCCTAGCCCAGTGAAAATAAAACAAACTCCTGAGGGATCCCCCTTAAAATTAGCTAGGGAACTCCCACAGCTGGACACTGCTGGGCACAGCCAAACCTGGGGCCTAAAAACCCCAAACCTGACCTGTCCCTCCAGTAAGCCAAACAGAGGGACTCAGCCTCCAGCTTTAGGTAGCCAGAGGTTGACCCTGAGAGCTCATAGCAACTCAGTCATGGAAAGAAAGGCAGATTTGGTGAGTAGTGATTGGAGGAAGTTGAGCCCAAAAGTAGTGGAGCCTCACTTCAGTACTCCATCCCAGCACCAGCCTTTTACTTTGCCAAAACACCCCACAGGTAGTGATTCCCTATGGTGGAGACCCTCAGATACCCTTAGGGTGAGGGATTGCTTAGTGGACCATGATACAGGGGGTAACCATGCCAGTGCATGTACCACCTCATATGGCCACTCAGGCAATATAGGCTTACCTGGCCAAGGATAGCCTTATCTCCTTTCGTTTGGGGGGCGGGGGGGGTTGTGTAGGAAGGTGGATACCTGACTATGGTCACTCCCAACTTTTTGCCTGGTGTTTTGCTGGTTTTTCGACTTAGTTGACCTGGGACCCTGCTATTCAGGGCCCCAGGCCTACTGCTCTCTCTGCAAAATGGATTCCATGTACCTTAGGTGCATTAACCAATTGGTACTAGGCCACCTTATCAGACCCTGTAACTCAGGGGACGGAGGTGTACCCAGGGCCTACCAGAGGCTGCAGCATGTATTATGCCACCCCTGGCTGGCCATCTAAATCTGACAGAACTGGCTGCACGACAGCTGGGGCAAAGTGGTGTAATCACCCTTTGCTGTAGATATAGTATACCTATATCTAACCCTAAAATGGACACATGCATTCCTATCAGTCACTCCTATGGCAGGCCTTAATAATCCTGAAGGCAGAGTGCTTGGAATCATGTGAGATGGTGCTCTGGCAGGAGCTGACCCCATCTGCAGCTTGCGGAACCAAGTCCTAATAGCGGTTCTATGATAACGCGTACCATATACTCTTAAGTGCATTATAATCCTCGCGGTTATTTGCTATCTTTGGTATCGCTTTATCAAAACATGTCGAGTAAGGTGTCATACGAATTGGAATACTAACCCCTCACCAATTCTGGCGACGGGGTTAGCATTCCACCCTTCTAGAGTGACACGACATGTATGTAACTGTGAACCCCGGTTAAAGTTAACTCGAGCCTCAGCATCACAAAATGGATGCTGCCACCACAGACACAAGTCTGACCCCCTGCAGCTGGGAGTCCTTCCAGCGAGGGGAGCTTGGACAAAGGGTTTCCTGTCGGGCGGTGCTAGCTCCGACCCAGACAGGGTTTTGTGTATCCTAGGTAGGCAGGGCTGAATAGGAAGGTGACTGCAAGTGGCACCCCGGTGCTCACTGTGCATCTGCCAGTTTGAACCAGTTCCAGGGGCACACCAGCCCCTGAGCTGGGGAAAGTCCAGCATGGGAGAGGGGTGTAACCACCCCCCTTCCTGGTCCCACCCATGGGCAGGACCTAGTCCCGTACCAGCCCCTTCCTTTAGTATAAAGGTGGGAGCGGGGACCCTTCCAAATTAGATCATCTTTGAATCCTGAGCATCCACCAGATCTGCATGGGGCCCTTCTGCTCTTTGCTGCTCACCGCGTTGTCCGGCTACTTGCCTGCTGGCTTGTGGCCCTCTTGACGACGCACCACGACGACAACACCGCTGGTCTGGTTGCTCCAGACTGGCCCTTGCTCCCCTCCAACAGAGGAGCACCCCGGACCCTCCTGGTCCACTCCAGACGCCATTTTGAGTCCACCGCGTGGGCTTGCATTTGCCAAGACTTGTTGCCCCAATCCTGGGCCCCGCGACGTCGACAGCAGATACCATCGTGGGACAGCACGCACCTCCATCCTGGTCACCGACAACGCCTCCTGGTCCGTGAGACTGCAGAGCACAGCGTCGCCCACTCACCTGGTCGAGGTGACTTCGTCCGGTGCCATCCTGGTGCCCACCTAATCACTGGCTAGTGATTCAGAACTTGGTCCCCTCTGCTTACAGGTGTCTTCCATCTTCGATCCAGGCTTGGATCACTTCGAACTTCATCACTGGTCGCCTACCAGCAACTTCTTCTTTCAGGCTCCATAGACTGCAACGAGGATTCCCGACGTCTTTTCAGACCTATGCATCCGCAGCCCCTGGGCTAGGTAAACTCAGCATTTCGGTGCTCCAGCATAGCTTAACTATCCAAAGGTCCAGATCCTTTTTCGTTTCAGCTCTACCTAGTCGGATTCGTCCGATAACACTAACTTTACGAAATCTAGCATCCATAGACTTTGTCCCGCATCCCACGTGATAGTGCACACTCTGCACCCGATCCCCCTAGGCCTCCTGCTAGTAATCTGAAGGTTCAGTAGTCCAGTCCTAGCGATCCTAAAGCCTATTAGAGTAGTACTTACCTGCTAGTAATTTCGCATTCCACTTTTAGAGTATATGGTTTTTCGTGCCCCTCGGGCATTTGTGTAAATTGTGCGACTTTCAGTATTTCTTTAAGAGCTTTGTATTGTGCTTAGCGCCCTGTCCTCATAAAGAGTCCAGGGCTGTTGTGTTCTAAATAAATATACTTTATTTTCATAACAACTTGTGTGGTGTCCTTTCACTTGGTGTTCAAGGGGTATATGTGATGGTATAACAGCTGGCTTAACACGCCCTCTAGAGTTTAGCCTAAAGACTGCTCTTGTCCATGCTACTAGGATAGCTGGTCTAACGGTTGACTTACAACCAATCATCAATAAGGGTCGTTTGGAATGATACACAGTGATCACTAGAATAGTGAGCACTACATATCAGGCCAACTTCTCACAGGGGACACGGCAGCCCCGAAGGTACATGTCAGCACTCGCTCCCAGCAGTGATTGGCGGTAAGACCAGTGCTTTTGCAGCTCACACTCCCTGCCAGACACGTTCTCTATCTACGCGGCGCGCCTTGGGGCCTTGTTGAATCACCAAGTGGCCTACTAATTACACCTGCGGCCGCCGCTGGTGTGCTGTGGGCTTTGGACCCCGCAGCGTGACCCGCGCTACCCGCAGCGGACCCTACAACCCCCTTGGTGCATGGCGGGAGGACTATACCATGGCTCGGCGCCTTGTTCCACACTGCAGGAGTGCCTGACCGCCCCCCATTGTTGCTGCTGCTGGTGCCGGACATGGCGGTGTTTTGTCTGCCTGCAGCAGTCTGTATCCTGCTGAGCCCTCCCGTCTCTGAGGTTGTGCGTCCCTCCGCTGGAGTGCTTTCTAGCGGCCGGGCTGGAGTGCTGATGAGAAAGAGGTGAGGCATGGTAGATCTCATCGGGGAAGCCGCGCTGCCCGTTGTTCTCCTGCTGACGCTTTGCTCGCCTCCAACAGTCGCGCATTGAATATTACATAAATGTTTCCTGGCGCCTGGCTGTTATCTTGCTTGTAGTTGATCTGCCTCACCATTGAATCCATACCTGAACATGTGTGGCAGCCTGTACATTATTATTTGATCAGCCTTCCTGGGGCCTCACTCTCTTTTATCCTATTTGTACTTTCCCTTGGGATTGAAGGAGTATCATGACGCTAACCTGCTCAACCTAAACCTGTGGTCTGTAGGCCCGACTCGACACTGCTTGGAAGACACAAGTGGGGTCTGCGACGCCTGAGACATTACGCAGTTCTACTAGTGCCCTATCGTTTGTGCAAGACCATGTTTGCCCTGCACCGGTTGCGCGTATCAAGGTGGTTATGTGCCCTCAACCATGGATGACCGTATCGACTGAATGTGGATGACGCCCTCACGCGTGGACCGGGCAGTGCTGATACTGTGGGGAAGGCAGGCTCCCTGGTCCACACAGTTTTGTGCTACTGCTGAAGCTGTTGACCCGTAGCTACCTGGATCCCTCAGATCTGCATGGAGAACTGCATTGGCACAATGTGCACACCTGCTGCGCCGAGTGACTGGCTCATCATCGTGTTGGTTCTGTACGGTACGAGTCGTTCTGCCACTGCTGTGCACGCCACCTGATCCATATCAAGCATTGTCATGGGAAGAACAGATAAGCAACAGGCCAAACTCAATTTAGAAGCACGTCAACTCACAAAATCTCAAGGTCCAGCTGTTTCGGACACTGAACCAGAATTGGAAGCTGGCGCAAATTCCAAACCGGAACACCTAATGCTCAGTATGCAACAAAGTTCGCACACTATTGATGCAAAAATCGACCATCTCAATTTGCATATGGAAAGCTGTGGCGGCGAAACTAGACAAACATGGTGCAAAAATAGCCGAGGCTGAACAGCGTATCTCCACAACAGAAGACAAAATGGAGGTTGTTAGCGTATCTTGCTCCAGCATGGAAAAGCTACTTGAAGTAATCCAAGTAAAGAACGAGGATCTCGAATCTCGCTCACGCAGGAACAACCTACGAATTGCGGGAATCCCCGAATCGACCAACACTGGTGCCATGGAAGCATAAGTGGAAACCCTGCTCAAAGAAATGTTGGGGGCTGAACACTTCTCTAATGTGCTAATTGTGGAGAGAGCCCATTGGTCCTTAGCATCCAGACCTATACCAGGTGCGCCTCCACATCCCATTATAGCTCTCCTTTTGAACTATATGGATAGCTACACGGTACTGCGTTTGGCCCAGGAGAAGAGGGCAACAACTTATCAAGGCATGAAAATTGAGCTTTTCCCCGACTTCACCATGGCTTTACAACAGGCACGACGGGAATTCCACGCCTTAAAGAAAAAGCTACAAACTCTGCACATACAAGATGCAATGTTATACCCTGCACAACTGAGAATACAACACGCAGGGAAAGCTTGCATCTTCTCGACGCCCAAAGAAGCCATTCAATATGTGCGACAGATTGAGCGTAATGAATCGGCACAGGAGGCGAAGGTGGGCGCGGACGCTGATGCAAAGGGCTGAACACGTGAGACGTGCACAGACTGGAATGCATGTGATATAGTTTTATCATCCTGGGATCATCACCCTCCGCCTGGGACGACTCCTGGTGGCCCCCTGCCCTCGACAACGCACCCAAACCAACGGACCACGCACGAAACCTGGGCTTCATCCTGGACTCCTCCCTCTCGATGACCAGACAAGTCAACGCCGTCTCCTCGTCATGCTTCAACATCCTACGCATGTTCCGGAAGATCTTTCAGTGGATCCCCACCAAAACCAGGAAGACGGTCACCAAGGCCCTCGTCACCAGCCGACTGGACTACGGGAACACCCTTTACGCCGGAACCACAGCCAAACTCCAGTAGAAAGACTCCAGCCCATTCAGAACGCCTCAGCACGACTCATCATGGACATCCCCCGAAACAGCCACATTTCCGGGCACCTGAGAGTTCTGCACTGGCTCCCCGTCAACAAGAGAATCACGTTCCGACTCCTCACCCACGCACACAAAGCTCCCGACAACCAAGGCCCCAGATACCTCAACGATCGCCTGACCTTCTACACTCCCACCCACCAACTTCGATCGACCAGCCACGCCCTCGCCGCCGTTCCCCGCATCCGACGAGCCACAACGGGAGGAAGATCCTTCTCCAACCTGACTGCCAAGATGTGGAACTCCCTCCCGATCCACCTCCGCCTGACCCAAGACCACCTCTCCTTCAGGAAGCAGTCAAGACCTGGCTGTTCGAGCTGTAGTGGACCCCCCCTCCCCCAAGCGTCTTGAGACCCTCCGTGTGAGTAGCGCGCTATATAAATGCTTTGATTGATTGATTGATCGATTCATAAACTGTTGGTATCAATACTAAATGTTATAAATGCTTCCATTATGATGTCTATTATCCCACTTTTATCCTACAGAAACTGCATCTCCATGTATGTTCTACAGCACGGGTACTCATAGTACGGCCCGTGGCCAGGCAAGCCTTCCTTGGCGGCCCGCAGACCTTGCAGACCTCGTACCTGTGTCTTTTTTTTTTTTTTAAAGAGTGTCCGCAAACCCTGCCAGTTGCAGCAGCGCGACTCTGAGAGACTCTGCTCTGTGGGGGCAATACCAGTAACAGTCAGAGTGGAGAAGGAGGGGCCTAAGAAGAGGTAAAATAGAACAAAGCCTCATTAACAAGCATATGGTCTTTTAGTGACCTGTGAAGTACTCGGGTGCTGCCAGGAAGCTGTCTCAGCCTGGGGTGACACACTCACGGGGTGAGGTGACAGAGGGAGGGAGAGGGAGGAAGAAGGAGGGAGAGGGAGGGAGGGAGGAGAGGGAGGAAGGGAGGGAGGGAAAGGGCGAGAGGGAGAGGCAGACAGAGGGAGGGAGACAGAGGGTGACAGAGGGAGGGAAACAGAGAGGAGACGGAGGGAGACAGAGAGAGGGAGGCAGAGAGAGGGAGACAGAGAGAGAGGGACACAGGGAGAGAGGGAGACAGAGAGAGAGGCAGAGAGAGGGAGACAGAGAGGGAGGGAGACTGAGGGAGGGAGACAGAGGAAGGGACACAAGTGACAGAGGGAGACAGGGTAACAGAGGGAGACACGGAGATAGAGACAGGGAGACAGAGGGAGACAGGGAGACAGAGGTAGTTTGCCAGTGAGGGGGAGACAGACAGAGAGAGGGAGACAGACAGAGAGAGACAGACAGACAGTGGGAGGAGGGCGACTGTGGGAAGGAGACAGATGGAAGGAGAAAGAGGGAGGGAAACAGAGGGAGGGAGACAGACACAGACAGAGGGAAGGAGACAGAGGGACACAGACAGAGGGAGGGAGACAGACAGAGACAGACGGAGACAGACAGAGGGAGGGAGACAGAGAGAGAGGGAGGCAGAGAGGGAGACAAGGAGAGAGGGATACAAGGAGGGAGACAGGGAGGAAAACAGAGAGGGGGGAGACAGGGAGGGAGTCAGAGAGGGAGGGAGACAGAGAGGGAGGGAGACAGAGAGAGACGGAGGGAGACAGACGGAGGGAGACAGACAGAGGGAGAAAGAGACAGAGGGAGACAGAGGGGGAGGGGGAGGGGGAGGGAGACAGAGGGGGAGGGAGACTGAGAGAGAGGGGGTGAGACAGAGAGAGAGAGAGGGAGACAGTCCCTGTGAGGGACACAGAGAGGGGGAGGTGAGGAGGGAGAGAGAGGGAGTGAGAGAGAGATAGAGGGATAGAGAGAGGGAGAGATAGAGAGAGGGAGGAGAGATAGAGAGAGGGGGGGAGAGAGAGAGAGGGAGGAAGACAGAGAGAGAAAGAGAGAGAGAAAGACAGAGGGAGACAAACAGAGGGAGACAGAGAGAGAGAGGGAGACAGAGAGAGGGAGACAGAGAGGGAGACAGAGGGAGACAGAGAGGGGGACAGACAGAGGGAGACAGACAGAGGCATACAGACAGCAGGAGACTGAGAAAGAGAGAGGGAGACAGATGGAGAGGGATACAGACAGAGGGAGACAGAGAGAGAGAGAGGGAGTGAGGCAGAGAGAGAGAGGGGAGACAGAGTGAGGGACACAGAGGGAGACAGAGAGGGAGGAGGGAGAGAGAGAGGGAGGGATGGAGGGAGAGTGAAAGAGAGGGAGGGAGAGACAGAGGGAGAGCGAGAGAGGGAGAGGGAGAGAGAGAGAGAGAGAGAGAGAGAGAGAGAGAGAGAGAGGGAAGGAGACAGAGAGAGAGATAGAGATGTGTGTGTGTGCCGGGTCTGGTGGCTCAGTGGACGAAGGTGTCCGCTGCAGAGACCTGAGTTCAAGCTCATGGTCATAGTTTATTTTGCTCTAGCCCCGCCCCCTTCCCCACTGACCCCACCCCTACCGGTGCAGGACTCAGCCACAAACCACACTGTAAATTTGGCCCCCGAGAGAAAGTTTGTGAGTACCCATGTTCTACAGGATATATTGCATATTGTACATCTTTGATATTCACTTGTCCTCTTCTGGTACCAGCTCTATAAGCTTATAGTAGGTATTTTCTTGTGAACTGAAGTTTACTGATAGCCCTATATAGTAATGGGTGTTACGCCTGATAATCTTTACCTCGACCCTCCCTGTACCTACCGGGGACCAATGGCTACTAGCGACCCTCCATATAGGGAATACCCCACATCAAGTTTTTACTCTGTTATGGCACCTTTATGGTGGCCCTCTTGGTTCTTAACTGTAACATGCGGTTGCATGGTGTTTCTTTGATTGTAAGGGTTGGGACCTCCGGCATATTTCAGATGCTGAAGTAGGTGGGGGGATATGTTGGGGAATTATGTATCACTAAGGTAGTGTTGTGGACACAGCAGCAGCAGACCATATTACGATTGACGACAGATTTTGTATGATGGCTAACTACAGCAGCTGTCAACACATACCATAAATGGGGCTAAATCACCCACAATCTCATGGGTGACTTGGAATGTCGGGGGCCTTAACAACCCCAAGAAGGTGAGACAGGTACTTTCCTACTTCGATCGTCACAACATCCAGATAGCCCTATTGCAGGAAACCCACCTTACTGACCGTACAACCTTTACAGTGGTTACCAGATGGGCGGGAGTGCAGCTGGCAGACTATTATTTTTGTTATGCTAGGGGGACCATGATATGAATAAAGAAAGGGGAAACAACAGTTACAACGCAACTATTACAACGGACTACTTTTACAACGCAACTACTACAACGCAGGATCCTTTACAACGAATGCCTTTACAACGCATGACAATACATAGCAGATGCTATTACAACGCATGCCATTACCACGTAAGTATAGGTAAGTTTATCTTTTTTAAAACATTTATTTAATTTGGGTTTTGGGGTACAGGGGTATTTTAAGGGTTCAGGGCTAGGTTTGGGTTATGAGGTACAGGGGTATTTTTAGGGTTCAGGGCTAGCTTTGGGTTTCGGGGTACAGGGGTATTTTAAGGGTTCAGGGCTAGGTTTGGGTAATGGGGTACAGGGGTATTTTTAGGGTTCAGGGCTAGGTTTGGGTTATGGGGTACGGGGGTATTTTTAGGGTTCAGGGCTAGGTTTGGGTTTTGGGGTACAGGGGTAGTTTTAGGGTTCAGGGCTGGGTTTGGGTTTTGGGGTACAGGGGTATTTTTAGGGTTCAGGGCTAGGTTTGGGTTTTGGGGTACAGGGGTATTTTTAGGGTTCAGGGATATGTTTGGGTTTTGGGGTACAGGGGTATTTTTAGGGTTCAGGGCTAGGTTTGGGTGTTGGGGTACAGGGGTAATTTTAGGGTTCAGGGCTAGGTTTGGGTTTTGGGGTACAGGGGTATTTTTAGGGTTCAGGGCTAGGTTTGGGTTTTGGGGTACAGGGGTATTTTTAGGGTTCGGGGGTATGTTTGGGTTTTGGGGTACAGGGGTATTTTTAGGGTTCAGGGCTAGGTTTTGGGGTACAGGGGTATTTTTAGGGTTCAGGGCTAGGTTTGGGATTTGGGGTACAGGGGTATTTTTAGGGTTCAGGAATATGTTTGGGTTTTGGGGTACAGGGGTATTTTTAGGGTTCAGAGCTAGGTTTGGGTTTTGGGGTACAGGGGTATTTTTAGGGTTCAGGGCTAGGTTTGGGTTTTGGGGTACAGGGGTATTTTTAGGGTTCAGGGCTAAGTTTGGGTTTTGGGGTACAGGGGTATTTTTAGGGTTCAGGGCTAGGTTTGGGTTTTGAGGTACAGGGGTATTTTATGGGTTCAGTTTTTAAAAAACACTACTTTTAATAAATTATGTAAATTAAATATTTATTACTTACAATTTTTAAAAAAACGATATACTTACCTATACTTACGTTGTAATGGCATGCGTTGTAATAGCATCTGCTATGTAATGACATGCGTTGTAAAGGCATTCGTTGTAAAGGATCCTGCGATGTAAAAATTGCGTTGTAATGGTATGCGATGTAACAGTATGCGTTTTAACGTCATACATCCTAAAGAAAGGCATCCCCTTTCAGCCAGTGCATGTTGAGGAAGATAAATTAGGTCGGTATATACGGGTACAAGGTACACTGTATGGTAAAATGCTCCTCATTGTAAATATATTCGGTCCCAACATTGACGACTCTGCTTTCTATGAAACACTATGGGGGAAAATGTGCCAACTGCCACAGTCTGCCATTATCTGTGGGGGGGATTTTAATGCAGTGTTAGATCCAGCTATAGATAGGTGTTCATTAGCCAAATCCACACTGAAAAAGCAACATCCGCCATAAATCATGGTATGCTAAATCTGGGGCTGCTTGATCTTTGGCATTTGCAACACCCGGACACATGCGAGGGTACATGTCAATCCTATGCATGTCAATCCTGGTCCCGTATTGACTATTGGTTGGCCACGACGGATATCAATACATGGATAGTACAGGTCAAGCACCTACCTAGGACCCTATGTGACCATGCCCCGGTACTTTTTTGCATCACATTCCCGACATATGCCTCCTCCCAATTGCAATGGCGCCTATAATCTTCCTCCCTCTTTGATCAGGTGTTTTGTGAGGGGATTTGTGAGGCTATATCAGATTATTTCCTGCATAATACAGGATCAGTACAATCTATAGTGACCTTATGGGAAGCTTTTAAGGTGACTATTCGCGCTGCATGTATGGGTTTGCTATCAGGTGAGTTAAAAACCTTTCGGGGCACTATGTCTCAGTTGGAACGAGAGCTGGGAGAACTTGGGTGAGATTATAGTGCTACGGCCAACCCTGCTACACTAGCATCTATTAAAATAAAGATTATAGAATATAATGATATGTTTGACCAGGAAATACATCATATGTCCTGCAGAAGCACAGCCAGATTCTATGGGGAGGGAGGCAGGCAAGGAAGAGCATTGGCTGGCAGAATAGCAGACCCTTGGGGGAAGAGCTACATGGTTAATACTATCACAGATGAGGACACCACACACTGTGACACGCCTGACATACTTAGAACCTTTGCGCAATACTACACCAGGACTTATGAGAGTTAGTAGTCGGCAGCTGAGGCAGACTTAGCACAATACCTGGACAACATCGCACTAGTATGGCTCTCACGTCCTCAGCAAGAATTTTTAATGCACCCCCTAACACGCGATGAAATCAGTGAGGCTATTACTGCATTGCCCAACAGGAAAGCAGCGGGTACAGACGGTCTACCAGCTGAATTTTATAAAGCATATATTGATCTTCTGGCTCCTTGCCTTCTGGAGGTGTATATGGAGGCCAACGAGACCCATAGTTTACCTCCCACTTTACGGGAAGCACTTATAATAACTTTGTTAAAACCCGACAAAGCCCTGGACCGGTGCGAATCCTACAGACCATTGTCTTTGATAAATACTGATGTAAAGATATAGGCAAAGGTGCGGGCGAATCATAAGAAAATACTTCTTCCAGTCATTGTGCTTCCGGATCAATCGGGGTTCATCCCTACCCGCTCCACGTCCCATAACCTATGTACATTATTCGTGGTCTTAAATGTTCTCAACTCCACCCTCCCGGCAGCGGCAGTGCTACTCGACACTGCCAAGGCCTTCGACTCTAGTTCCTGGTCATATAAGTTTGCTATTTTACATCGCATATGTGTGCCTTCAATTTTTACTAATTGGATTAAATTGCTTTATACGAGTCCAGTGGCACGTGTGAGAGTCAATGGTCAGATGTCGAGTGTTTCCCCGATACAGCGGGACACACGGTAAGGGAGTCCGCTGTCGCCCTTGTTGTTTGCGTTGGTGCTTGAATCATTAGCATGTATTCTATGACAGCGTCATGCGCAAGCAGGTCTATGATTTTATCAGCGACCCTTGGCAGTATCTATGTACGCCGATGATATGGTGTTATACGTGCGTGATCCTAATAAGCACTTAGCACAACTCATTAGGAAGTATATCCGGTTCGAATGGTTCCGAAGTCGTGGGATCAACTGGTCGAAGCCCATCATCTTGCCCCTCACGGATAGCACACCCCGGATGGCCTTGGATTACCCGCTAGCTTGGAATACCTGGGAGTATGGCTCCATCAGGATACACAGGTGGTGATCGAGTCAAATTTCTGTAGCGCCATCTCGCGCCTCAAAGACCAAATACCCCACTGGATAAAATTACCATTAACATTTGCAGATAGGATACCACTAATGAAAATGGTGGACCTCCCACCATTTCTATATTTATTCCTGAACATCCCTGTACACTTAACGCGCTACTTCTTTGACACACTTCGGTCTCAAATAGTCACACTTGCATGGGGTGGGAAAAAAACAAGACTTAAATGGGATACACTGACATTGCCTTATGAACAGGGGGGCTTCACAGCTCCTGACTTTCATTTATATTGTTTATGTTCACATGCTAATTAAGCTTATTACTGGCAACAGGAACCAGCCTACATTCCCCATGTAGCGGTAGAAGCAGGGACCGTGCATCCGATACCACTGAAAGCCATGATAGTCAACAAGCATACCGTCTTTGAGAAAGGGGAAATAGACACAGTGCATATTACTGCTAGGGCATGGCAAGAGCTTGGGATGCGAGCGCAAAAGATACCGCTTTATACACCATACATGCCACTACTACACCACACTGATCTCTCGTTCACCAGCAAGCCGGGTGCTCTGAAAACTCCTAAGGAAATGAACATGTCCAACATGGGAGATATATTCTCAGAGGGCAAATTTGTGGAGGCTGTTACTAAACTCACTGAAGGACCTAACATTGCAATGTGAACGTTTGTGTTCTCACGGTTGCGATCTGCTATGCGTGGGCTATACCCGCATTTTCCAGCAAAACCCCTACACTAGATGTGCTACAACTCCTCTATACCACGTCTTCTTGTGCTAGAATGGTCGCACGCCTATATCACGCTTCACAGAAGGAAGGGATTACTGCCGGGATGGTGGCAAGGGACAGATGGAATGCAGTCCTTCCTGATCTGTTCTCGGAGGAGGACTGGTTTAGTTGCTGCCAAATGACAGGGCAGCTCACAGTGAATGGGACCTTGAGACTAGTGCATTTTAAATATCTGCATCAAATGTACTGCCCGCCATCCCAACTTTAAAAGTATGGATTGCGAGACATGGCCGATTTCATACGATGCGGTTCTGCCGACGCCGACTTCCACCATTTGGCCTGGGCCTGTCCAAGGGATTTCTCATTTTGGGAATCTGTCACAAACACTATCCACTTGATGGTAGATCTACCTATATCCTGTACCCCCCAAGTATGTTTATTGGCAAGGTCAATGATATTAAAGCCTCACATAGGAAGTTAGTTGCAGTGGCGCTGCTGATTGCTAAACATAGAGTCTCCATCTGCTGGGGTGGTAGACACAGCACCAACAACGAAACAATGATTGCAGGACTTGGTATATTGCTGAGATCAATTTGCATGCTATGATGAGGAATTGCCTGGCGCCTCCAGGCCCGGCGATATCTGGGGCCCACTCACTGCATACTGCATATCTACTGACTGTAAATGATAATTAATTGCCCATATCACTGTTGAACTGTACACCTTCCTTGCCACAATTGATTATAGGTTTGCTTACTGTCACGGGATTGTCTATCTGTAAAGTCATCTGTTTTATGGTTGTTATATCCTGCTTTTCAATTGTAAAAACTGTATGTGTCTAATCAACTGCTACAGCTTATATGATTGTATACGTTTTGATTTTTCTTTATCAAAAGTCAAAAATAAAATATATTTAAAAACTTTTTTTTAAAGTTTGTCGTTGAGGTGCTGGATTGGACTAGGTTTAGGGTCACCTTTAAACACAGGGTTAAGGATCGGGTTAAGTACAGGGTTAGTGGTAGGCTTAAAATCAGAGCTGGCATTAACCCCAAGCACAGTGCAGTAGCAGTCATGCAACAAGCACAGTCTGACACATATGTTGCTTGTGTTTTTACCACTTCCAAGCATGAATATGTGCAGGTGAAAACAGTGGTGTAGCAAGGGGCGGGTGGGGGAGCAATCCGCCCTGGGCGGCACAACTTTTGGGAGCATTACTCTTACCAGCGCCCGTCCCAGGCGGCAAAAGCAGGGATCGCTAGCACCCACCCCGCTGTTACCTGTGGCCTTCACCAGGCGGCAAACTCAGGGAGCGCCACAGGTGGCCAAATGTCTAGCTACGCCACTAACTAAGTGATGTGCAATGTCAGCTTATCTACATGTGAATTGAAGACGTGCTGTCTTGACGCTGAAATGTATTCCCCTTCGCTCCCAGGCAGTGCTTTAAATGGGCTGGTACTGACCGGTACATAGTACCGGCCCTTTGTGGGTCTTGCCTACGAAGCGCGCATGCGCTGCATAGGAAAGAGACCTTTAGCCATCGGCACAGCTTTAGGGGCAAAACCGTGCGCGCGTTGCATTGCTTCCAATGGCAACGGGTGCACGTCTGGCGATTCGCTTGCGGGAGCGAGCGTCACCATATGGTGGCGCCATATGGTCGCAATCATCTCGCCTTGCTGCTCGCTCCCACAAGTGAATCGCGCATGCCCACACCCCCTGCTGGCGTGCGAGGAGCGCGCTTGTGCTGGTTTAATCTCCCACTTCCCTTTTCTAAAATATTGGCATGTATGGATGCTGCGATCCTGCACCAGCACACTTGCCAACTCCCATGCAGCAAGTAGACCAGATGCAGGCCGTAATAGAAATCAATAGGAGAAATACTCTCCCGATTATTTTTTAAGATCTCCCACTTTTCTCTTCTAAAATATTGGCATGTATACACAGACGCTCCGATTATAAACTCCCTAAGGTTAGGCTGCCCTAACCTTAATCTTTAACAACTTGTTTTCAAGAATCGTTTAGCCTGTTGTATCCAGGGTGAGGCGGAATAACGAAGACTCAATGTAAGGAAGCAGGACGTTAGGTATATATTTAGCCTGATCTTAAAATGGCCGCTGCTCATAACGTTACACCGCCCACGTTCACCTGCGTTTCTAAAGAGGGTGGAGTTTGTTCTTAGGAGCTCTCTCTCGGCATCAGCTGGAACCGTGATGCCCCGCTTTGAAAACGAAAGTCCCACGTGACAGGTGCAGATGGCAGGCCATCATGGCTTTCTACACTGGCAGAGGTTCCCGGGTGTCACTCGGGAAGCCACGGTTCAGCGCCAGGCTCCTGGAGGCGGTGGACAACGCCGAGGGGCTGTACATAGCTGTGGAGAGATGCCCACTCTGCAACAGCACCCATCGGAGGCTGACCTGCGCCAAGTGCGTGCAGAACGGCGACTTCGTTTTCTTTGACGTTCGCAACACCGAGAGGTGAGTTGGGGTCAGGGTGTAAGGGACAGGGCGTACCTATAGCCTAGGTTTGGCATGAGGTAGTGGTAACACTTTGACACCTTTCTTCCGAAGACAATACTTTCTTCCTGGGTCATAGGTTCAGGGTCCGAGCATGCTCCTGGGGTCTGGTGCCTCTGTTGTGAAAGTGGCCCTTTTACGGTTACTATTCTATTACATAACTGGCTCAGTTTGTACTGAAACTTTGTGTAGAACTCACTGGTGCGCCATTTGTCAGGGAACTTCCAAATGAGGTTTAGCAGGCTGTACTACAACTTCTAAAGGTGGTCCCTGGCTCAGTGTACACACGAATATATGGAGTGACTGACTTATCAGCTCATATGTTGTATAAAGCTTCGATGGATAGGTGATCTTTTGCGAAAGAATTATTGTGGCAAGTGACTGTTTCAGAGTTTGTTTACAATTGTATAACTTTATTCAAATGTGTGGAGCAAAAAGTGTTGTCTATTACATGGTACTCAGAGCCACATTATAGTCTTCCGTCTGAAATTGCGAGTTCTCACAATTAAACATGGTTCTACACTGGTGAGTTGCACCGTGGTAGCAAAGACATAGCCAAATCCAACATGGTTGACACATAATCTGTGCGATCTAAATCCCAGGGGTACAGTGCTTTGATAAACCTGTAACCGCGAGAGCTTGGCATTAGCACATTTATCTTAAAATTAGATTATGAAGTGAAGTTGCTCATTTTTCCAAATAGGCCAGCTATCTGTAAAATATCGACATCTATATGCTTGGTAGAAATGATCACTATTTATTCTAACTGTTGTAATTATTTATTTCTATTGAATGGAAATAGGACCCATTTAGAACACAAACTTGTATACGAGTAACTGAATAAAGGGAAGGTTTTCACATCTGGGTTCTGAGTGGGATCTTAGTCAACTTGCTCTTAATGTCTTTTTGATGTCACTCAGAACCCCTCGCTGAAAAACATCACTTTTATTCCCAGGTGTCAATCTACAATTCTTTATGCTCTTTCCACTTAAGATCCTTAATTCGAGAACGTTCTTGGTCTCTAGTATTATGAGAGTTTATTTGTAAGTTTGCTTTCAATTTGACTCTGTCAAATGTTTTTAGTGAACTTCATGGAATATTGCCATATCACTGGAACGTGGGGTCCTTGCTAGGCAGCATTGCGGCACTTCTGGGAAAGAAGTTTCTTAATTTAATTCATTGACTTCTCTGACCCATCTTGATCCAGAGCCTCTTTTTGTTAACTTAACATGCTTGCTGATAGTGCTTTGAAGCTTTGCGTAAAGCCTCAATATTAAGACTTGTCTACGTTCTCTTATTTATTTATTTTTTAAATATATTTTTAATAACATATATGTTTTTGTTTCCACGATTCCACAACAAAATGTGTACAATATCAGTGTTTCAGTGCAGTTCTCAATTAACATACTAGGCAGTGTGAAATACATTTCAACTATAATCCTGGTGAAGGACAGAGCAACATGCAATTACTATGTAAACCTAGCGTCTGCTTATACTTGCACGCCATTGTCACATCCCCCCTGTATAGTCTAACTTGCACCCCGCCTATTCCCACTTCCACGCTCTGCCTCAATGGGCAACTCCGAGTCCTTACCAGGATCGAATAGGGCTCCAAATGATTTTGCATATAATCAATTGGGTCAGAATAAAATAATCTGTTGCCATGAAAACAAACCCAAAAGAACTAACAAATAATAACAAGCATTGGCATAGCCAATAGGTCTCGCCTTTGGGACCTGCTGCAAAACTAAATAAAGATCCCAAAGGCGAGACCTATTGGCTATGCCAATGCTTGTTATTATTTGTTAGTTCTTTTGGGTTTGTTTTCATGGCAAAAGATTATTTTATTCTGACCCAATTGGCTATGCCAATGCTTGCTCATTTTAAGATGGAGAGTACCTTCACTTTTCAATAGAAACATAATACTTTTAATTGGAGAGTACCTGCACTTCTCAGAAATGAGCAGGTACTCTGGTACAGAGTAACTGCACTTCTGATTTTCTATTTCAAGTACTGCTCCCAGGTGTGAAAATATCATTACCTTTACAGAATTGCAGACTTGTAAATGATTTTGCTGATGTTTACGAAAATTACAACTTGCACTAGAGCAATATATTTGTATTATTTCTATCTATTGCTTCTAGTATGTGTTTTCAAAAAGTATATTGAAAACTTCACCAAATAGTTGGTCACGTGTTCAACCAGAGTGCAATGTTTTTTATTCCCAAAAAGGTTACACTTTTTTTTTAAGTGAAGGCATTAAATATGGTGGCATGTTTCTATTATTTCTCTTTTCTTGTACTTTCTTTTCTCTCGTACAACATTTGTACAGCATAAACCAGAAAAGAATACATTTAGCAAATGAATTATAGAAAAATAGTTCAATGCCTGTCTGTAGTGTTGCTGCCAGTGGGGTGTACCACTGCAGCACACGCCCCCTCCCACTGTCCATGATGTGTATTGCCCCTCAGGCGTAAGGGGAGTTTGGTATGACCCTTACGTGAGCGTAACGTGGGTGTTGCTAATAAAAGCCCGGCAAGCCTGGGCGTGGTCAGTCTAGCTACTAACCACCAAAGTAGCTCGTGTGTCCGCCTGATAGTCCTTTCTAGGCCCCAGGCCACTATCAGCGCAGGACACCACACTGTCCACTAGTAAACATTTTTAACTCAGGTATATGTGTGTGAGCTCTAGTCTCTGGCACGACTAATCATAGGTTTAAATGTGCCTCCCTCTATAAGGTTTTTATGCATACAAGCTCAATGAATTTGCGCGGACAAATTCTAGAGTGGCTTTCAATACGTGGATGTATGAATAAATGAATTAATGAATTCATTCATTCATTAATTAAAAAACAAGTATAGTACTTTAAGTGCAACAAACATCTGGGTGTTTTACGACTTTAGAACTGTATCCACTCTTGGATAAAAAACTGTTTAATGAAAGAGGCCCTCTTTTTGTTGCTGATTGTGTATCTGTGTTAAACGCCTTCGAAAGAGGTTACACGTTTGCTCACACAGTGTTAACGTGTAAAAATGGCAAGGTAAGGACGTATTACTTTCACAAAATGTGCTGCATTATGTGGCATAATTCGCCCTTTCTTGCTGCATAATTTAGTCAACCCTGCCGCATAATCCGATCATCCCCTGCTGCACAATTCCAAAGCCCTGGTTATGCTGAAGAGATTGTTGTTTTCCCAATGACGGGGTGGGTGTTACTAAACCTATTTTGAGGTCCGTGTCGGCATCCGGGCTCGCGCTATACTATTCTGTTAGCGGGAAGCAAAAATAGGTTGTTCTGTCAAGCTGTTGTTTTAAGTAGGCCTCTGAATGCTGCAGCGGCGGCTCTGGCGTGTTTTCAGGGCCTGCATTTCTGCAACTCTGGGAGATAAGGAGCCGCTCTTTGTGAACTGTTTGACGAGTGATGTGAGGGTTTCCAGAAAGCAGACAACGAGAAAAGAGAGGCCCGTTGTTGCACGAGATATATAGCTTGAAATGAGACGCCGTAAATATTTATAGATCTGATATTCTGCTATAGGGTGCAGATAAAGAGGCGCCAGACTGCAGGAAAACTGTGTCATGGAGTTATCTATGTGGATTACTTATTCTTTCTTGGTGGCTAATGCTTTTCTGTCTTAGCATTTGTTTTTCCAGTAGCGGTATACTTATGCTTAGTTAATTTTAAAATGTCGCTTTTCTAAGGGCCTATGAGTGTTGTCGTACTAGTATCAACCTGATAAGAATAGTTGCCTGCAAGTGAATGTGTGACCCCTCCACCATATCCCCCTGTATATCCTGCAAATACAGGGCGTGGGAGAATACAGATATTTAAAGTGTGACCCTGAGGGTCCCCTTAGAAATTATGAATTACTATAGCCTTAGAGCCCGATTTAGTGGGCTCTACCAGCCATTAAAGGCCCGCTACTGCATCGGCGAGGGCCTTGAACCAGGGAGCCGGCCTTTAATGGGCAGTAGAGCCTGCTATGGAGGCTCTAAGGTAATTAGTGCACTCTGCCTCTAGAGGGCAGAATGTTCTAATTTGTAAAACTAAGGTCTCACTGAGGGCTGAGGGAGTTGAAATACCCTCTGGCTCGGGGCTCCGGGCTCCCTGCGGCCTTTGTTCACAAGGACAGCTGTGAACAAACTTTGGAATGTTAATACTCTGGGCTTCTACCGGCCAATAGAAGCCCGGAGCACTCCATTGTCTTCAATGGAGCATCAACATTTCAATGTCTACTGGGTATATCAGTGTTCGTACAGACCTTATAATTTTCCTGAGGTTGGTAACGGGAGAAAAAAATAGAAAGATGTGAATCTGGGTGTTGGCCATTTCAGGTTTTAGCCTGAATATCAAACTACTAAATAGGTGTAACAACCAGTAGAGTAGATAATGGTTATCACATCATGTTCTACACTATGAAATGTATAACACAAAGGAGGTTTGATAGCCCCAAAAATCTCGGATTCATTGCATTGCTCTGAAAATATTTACTGTTTATTAACAGGTTAAATCAAACATACTAAGTCCAGTGTCACTTCTTACAGACAATAAATTGCTGTTTGAACATGAAAAATATTCTACAGAATGAGATGATAGCAAAAATAGCTCTACGACACAAAAAAGGCTGATTGTTGAAATGTAAGCATGGGTGAATTTTGCGAATTCGAAATCCACGAATTTGCGGATTTGCGAATTCGCAATCCGCAAAATTCGAGAATTGCGGATTTTTTTATTTTTGCGTGTTTGCAGGTTTTTGCAGGGCGCTTTGCGTGTTCGCGTGTTTGCGGGGCACTTTGCGTGTTCGCAGGTTTCTTTTTTTGCCTGGTTAATCACTGCCACCCTCTCGTTTTTTATGCCCATCTGCCCTCTGTGCCACTCGTTTCTGTGTCCTTCTGCCCTCTGCCCCACTCATTTTTTGTCCCCTTCTGCCCTCTGTCCCACTTTTGTGCCCTTCTGCCCTCAGCCACACTTAGAATGGCGCCGGCAAGCTGCCAGCGCCATTCTAAAATAGCTACAAATAGCTTCAACTGGAAGCACTAATAGATAAAGTAAAGTAGGTGCTCGAGTTGAAGGTCAAATTAAGTTACACAATCATTAATCACCCCGAGTTTGGGGTGATTAATGATTGTGTAACTGTATTTGAGCAGCACCTGCTTTACTTTATCTATTAGAGCTTCCTGTTGAAGCTGACTTTTGTAACTATTTTAGAATGGCTCTGGCAGCTTGCCGGCGCCATTCTAAAAGAGTTACAAAAGTCAGCTTGAACTTTTGACCCAATCCGTTCCGCTTGCGGATTTTGCGGGAAATTCGCGAATCTCGCGGATTGCGAATTTACCGAAAATCTGCAAAATCCACCAGCGGAACGGATTTTCCGCCCATGCTTATTGAAATGTAATGTTCCTGAGACTCAAATCAAAACAAATACAATCAACATGTTTCACTGTCCCTCCGCTTCTTCAAGGCTCAAAACAAATCTGTTTACCGTAGCCATATAGGGTAAAATGACACAACCAATTTAATGAATTTTATTACAAAGAAACTGCCACTAAAATAATAAGGAGGCGTTTCGTTTTTAGTTGTTTATTGTTTTCTATCCCCTTTTTCTGACTTTGATTAAGTTAAGAAAATAGTAGAGTGAATCAGAAGGAGGAGAAACAAAATCAAAAGAGGAAGACATAGGGCAAGAAGGTACCCTAGAGGCTTAGCGACATCGATAGACAAATGAGTAGATAATAAAGAAACTGACTACAGAGAGAGAGAGAGATAGAAAAGAGAGAGCGTTTGAGATATATGGAGCAGGAGGACTAAGGGCCCAATTTATATTTAGGCGGGCGCCGTGCTTAATTTGTAAAATATGAAGTCCAGGTGCTCATATGTTTGTCAGAGGCTACACCCACATTCCCTGGTCCCACCCACATACTCTATTGGCTCCACCTACATCATCAACTCAGTGGCGGCCATCGACAACCTAAAGTGGTAAGGCGGCCACGGGTGGAGAGGGTGGCGAGTTGGGTAGGGGTAGAAATTGAATATGAGAGTAGTAAAAAAAAAAGACTTCCTTGTTGCCTCACTCTACTGACGCCTGCATTGCTGTTCCTCTCGGCGGCTTACGGCCAGAAGGGACTAGGCCCTCAGGGCACAAGCTCCACACCCAATCCAGGCGCTGTTCTCACAAGAGAGCAGTGCCAGGATTGGTCTCAGGGCCTCGTTTGCAGCTCAGCCGGTGCATTGGAATCTGTGCTGTTTCCCCAGCCTGGCTGTGTAGCACAGCCAGGTTGGAGAAATATAAGTGCACATATGTGTTTGGTCGGCCTCTGGCGGCCGTCCAAACACACATGCACACTTATAAGTGCACTTTACTCCTCCCTGACATGCCCGGCCCGTCTTATACTTTTGGATTGCGGGACTCAGACCCCATAAAAAAATGATAACAATATTGCGTTATTGTAATTTTATTTATTGTCTGCTGGCATGGGTTGTGCTGAAAGTCAGATGTAATACCCAATTTGAATTTCAAAGCAAGGGAGACTCCCGACTCTGAAGCAAATAAGTGAATAACATCTGCGTCTAGACAATTCAATTAATTCAAGCAGTTTTAGGGGCCACTGTGTAGACAACAGGAGTTTTTAACAATGCATTGAGTCATGTTGTGTGGTCTTATTTCACCATGGTGAGGTTTTCTTCTGGGATTGTATTTACCTCGTTGCTTTGGGATTTGAAGAACAGATTACCTTCTCAATATGAGGGCAAGTTGTCAGGGAGGTCTAAATGCATACTCAACATTATGACACAGGCAAACATTACACCAGGGCAACACAGCTAACAGGGCATGCCATGCTGAGATTCAGAGGGAGTACATGGACGACTATGGATGTGGTGGTACGGGGTAGGTTTGGTGGTTGTTCGGAGAATAACATGCGTTGAGCTGCAGCTGCAAACATTTCATTTTGGTTGGAGATGCATTCTCTCTCTAACTGCCACAGGACGGTTGTTTTTTAAGAAATGTAGGGGAACTGTTTGCCTAAAAGTTTAAAAGTACAGGCAAGTTGTGCCCCTTAGATCCCCCACTTCGACCACTGCCCTACCCTGATGCGTTATTTGGTGCTGGGGACAAGATATAGTTGGTTTATAAATCTCGGGTGAAGGAACTAACCACCAGCAACTAGGCACAAACAGGGCTCTATGATTAACAAGAAAAGAGGCTATGAACAGTCATGGCTTACTACAGGAGGTGGCAGAGAAATGTGATCCCAGACACAGTCTGACACAAATAAACATACAAAAATGGAATTGTATGCTATATAAGAGTGATGATCATTGACATAGTTATCAGGGCCTAGAGGTCAGGCAAGTGGTAGTGTGTGCTTCTAGCATAGCATATTGTAATCATTGGCAATTCATGGTATTACCTGTGAAAGCATGTACTGGCCCCGGCATACTCAATTGGCACAGGAATTGCTCAAGGCTAATTTCCCCCAAAAAAGCTGTCACCCAGGGACAGAGAAACCGATTCCATGGCCTGCCTGACCGGGATAGATCAGCGCCCCACGCTTTTGAAAGATGACAGGTGATAAAAGACTAAATGGCACAGCTGACATAGTTACAGTGTAATTCTCTATTTTAGAGTGACACTCAGGAGCTATCTGTGGGAATCGGAAAGTTCGAGAAGCCTGGATTTAGGACCGTGAAGCCCTGAGCCTCCTTTTCCGATTGCAATTGTAGTTGCATTTATATAGCGCTTACTACCCTTGACTAGCCCTTGAAGCGCTTTTTCGTTGAGTAGTACGCTACTCCGGAGCCCAAAAAGGATTAGTGGTGAATTAGTACGGAAAAATGAAATTTGTTTTGGCGGTGTACATGTTAGTCTGTTATTTGGATTGAAAAGGGTAGTGGAGGGATAGAAGAAGAGGGAAGGGTTTGCATTGATATAGGGATTACTGCCCCTGATGAGGTGTTAGAGCACTTTTTGACGAGTAGCACGTTTCTCCGGAACCCAAAACCCAAAAAGGATTAGTGGACAATTAGTATAGGGAAATAGGAAATTAATTTGAGTGGTGGACATGTTAGTCTGATTGAAAAGGATAGTGGAGGGACAGAAGAAGAGGGAAGGGTTTAGAAAGGCTTGTTTGGGAGATCTAAATAGTAAAAGAGGTATGTGGTGATGCAAAGAGGGGGTAGGGGAGGGAAGAGTCTACAAAGGGTTATTTTTCGGGATCATACTGGTAGAATGGGGTTTGGGATGAGTGAGAGAGTGGAAGTAGAGGATACATTGAGAGAAGTATAGGGTGAGAAATAGGGTAGTGCATTGGAAAGAGTAGTAGAATGAGGTTTGAGATGAGTCAGAGTTGAGGTAGAAGATATACTACGAGAGGCATAGGGTAGTGCATTGTAGGCGCTGAAATAAGAAGCAAAGTAATAAATATAAAGATACATAAGTGCATGGAAGGTATATATGTATAAGGAAGGTAATATATGTAAATTTAAGTTGTATTTAATAAACTCAGATTGTTTTGCTGTACTTTAAGTTAATTTTGTTTTGGTACTTCAACAGTGAAGCAATTGTAGATGAATAGTTATGATAAAAGATTTACTTAATTTACATAAATATGGCACAGTGGGTATGGCGCCATTCTGCTCTCTACAGTTCTTCACATAACACAGCAACTGTAAAGTTGATGCACTATGTTGAGTGAATTCTTTGAAAATCTGGCCTTTTGTGCAGAAGGCGATCTTCCACTCATCGCCCACCAGAATACTGGCCCAATTATAGACTCCTCTAAGATCCAGCTCAGTAAAACTCTTTGCATGTTTTATCTATCTAGAAGACTCACATTAACAATATGGATATCTATATTTCACAATAATTCTGTTGAGTGTCTAATCAGTACATATTCTCGGTTCAATCCCTTCCTCGGTGAAAAAGCAGAGGTGAAGAACTTGGGAATGTGATCACCTGATAAATCACTTTGATTAGATTTTCATCAATAAACTGCCTTATTTATGCTGTCTCAAATTCTGTATTTACCTAGTGTTGACTACATAGTATTGCTTCTCATGGATCTAAATCACTTTTGTATTCTTAATCCCTATGTGGAGGCAATATACTTACTTTTTTCTTATCAAACACACCATGAAAACCTTTGTAACCGCCTGGTAAAGAGGTTACACAACTACTACCATGAGATGTTACAGTCCTGCTCATGCCTTGGAGGGGAAGTCTTGAAATTATTTTGACAAACATATACAAAGTTTTCAGTTTGACCACAATGCATATATAACATTTGAGCATATCTTCTTTCATTTTCCTCGTTAGAAAGTGCACCTTTGACACAACCTACTTGCATGACCTCAGGAACATCAGTGTTTGTATTCTCTTCCATTTTAGAATGGACTACAAAGATTTTAGTATCATTATTATTATTTTCTTTAGAATGTCGCTCAGCTAAACAATGATCTAAATGTACCATAAAATCTCTCAGCCTTTTCTTGTTTAATCTGTATTAATCAATTGATAAACACGTTTACACAGGTTTAGTTGATCTGATCTCGTGTCGTAAATTAAGAGTTGAGATAATGTGGGATCAAAGTACATGGCACAGGTAGGAAAGATAACTAGGCAGTCTGTTAGGATGCACTAACCTGGAAGTCAGGATCCCACAGGAGCAGGGATATTTTCCATGCTTCATCACACTCTCATCCAACTCTACAATACCATTGAGGAGTTATACAGCAGGCCTGGGGAAAGGGGAATGATAAAAGAGAGAGTAGCATAGACACTGGATACATTCTCAGGCCAGGTTGCATAGCTAAACTTAATCTGCACTTCTGAAGTGCTCATCTCTTAAAAGCAAAGGAAAGATTTAGCGCCAAGAAGCCGCTAGGTGTAAGCGCACTCTATAAATTTCTTTACATAACATAACATAGTATAACTGTAGTTTGAACATTTCTGTTTTAACTTGAAGTGTTGTCTATGATATAGCTGCAGGCACTCTCTGTATTCTCACTCTATTCAGTTTGAAACTAGGCCCTTCTTCTAAGCCGAAATACAGTTTCGTTTTGATACAATAACTGAATAAGCATCAGGAATTCAGTATACTTTACAAGGGATAGTTTCGAAATTAAACAATTACTTTTGATCGTTGGTTTTTGGTCAGGGTGACAAGGGATAAATGGTACATGAAACCATTCATCAGTACTCCATGCGGAGTTTCTATCCCTGGTCATTTATGTTTTCAGTATCTTTGATATCAGCATAAGCCACAATACCTCTGTGCTAATATACCTTTGGAGTTTGTAATAGTTCATAACCAACACAGTTTATTCCTTGTGGAATAAACAGTGCCTAAGAGTTCATAATCCTATGGATGACTCTTGTTAGATGCTGTAGAATTTGTAATTATTTTTGACGACTCGTTTAAAAGCAAATTAGCGCTGTATAATTTGTGATCTCCAAGGAACGCAGCTGCCTGCGGCGCATGCAGCATGCTCTGGTAAGAGGGTGGCTACCTTAGTGCCGCCTGCTGGCACATCCACCGCGGACCAGTTACTGAGAGCACGTATGGGATTCCCCCAAGTACAGCGCCCTCGCAGCATCATTTCCTGTGCACATAGGGATGGGGCAGGTACTTATACCTGTCCTCACCCACCGGCCGTCCTTTGATCCCCGCTGGGCACGCCATATGGGTGTGCCACGTTGCCCCCCTTTGGTCCAGAGATACAGCGAGCGTCATTTTGTGGTCGTGAGTGCGGGCTGTTATCAGCAAATACCACCACCCCCTTTCTTCCCCTTTCACCTCCCTTTTAAATATCAGTAGGCTTTAACCTCCTTGTGCTGGGCCTGGGGGTGTGGTGCGGCTTTAAAGCAATGCTGGCCTGATGGGTAAGTGGTGTCAGCCATTCAGCCCGTCGATTTTTGATGGAGAGGGTGCCTAACGGTAACATGGCTTTGGGGGCTGGCCGGGGGCACATCTGGCCTAGCGCGAATAGCACAGACCATGGGCCGCAGCCTTGCCATGGGCCCAGAGTCACTCCAAATTTCACAGATGGTGTTAACAGTGGTGTCCACCTAATCCCTCCCCCACCTACCTCGGCTACTCAGAGCAACCTTCCGCCTCCCATTACTTCAACTGGGTTCTCCAACCACCGGGTTTTTACTTGGTTGGGTGGCTCTTTTTCCAAGTCAGGGTCCGGGACTCGTCTGGCTGCTGTCATGCAAGGAGGGACTATGGTCACGCCGGGTGTCTGGCCCTGTTTATCCGGTCAAGGAGTGGGGACAAATGAATAAAATGCTAGGATACAGGGCTGGCTTTAGCACTGGTGGTGCCTGGTGCAACAATCATTTTTGGAGCCCCCACACACTATGACCTTCTCCTTGAATTCTCTCACTAAAGTCGGGCTAAAGGGCCCCTCATCTCTCCAATCATAAGTTACTGCTAAATAAAGTGTCCCCCCGAGGTCAGTTCCCCCTCCACAGGTCAGCGCCCAGTGCCTCCACACCGGTTGCACTGCCCTAAAGCCGGACCTGCTAGGATGGCCCACAAATTGATCCTTGCCAGGACCTGACCGGCTCGTTAGAGGCTAGCCTCGACATCAGTGTTAGAAGTGGGCGGGATCGGAAGGGCACGGTGTGCCCCTACTTTTAAAAATGTTGTCAGTCCGTTCCCCTACTTCTTTGATTTTAAAAAGCGTCCCGGGACTGCAGGAATAGCTCTGCTTTTAAAATTTCAACTTTATCTTTCAGCCTGTGTGGTGCTCATCGAGGAAGGCCTCTGCAGTGCCCACAACCTCCTCCCCTTCCCCTCTGTGTCTAGGGGCCGGCAAAACAACACCAAAAGGGCCATCAGTCTTAGGTTAGCACGAAAACTGCTAACTGTGATGGCCCTGCTGCTGCCGTGATTCACACTTCATTTAGTGGGGCCGCTACTTGCCTGCACCCACTGTGACCAATACAATGATCACATCAGGATACTTTGGTGTCCCCGCCCTTGACCTGCTCTGCACTTTATTTTAGGCTCACGCAGACTGCCGGTCGCCACCAGGAAACAACAAGCATTTGCAATGCAGCAGGTCTCGCATTTATGCGAGTTTTAGCTATTGTCATTGTAAATGACAATGCCTTTAATTTATGTTTTTGAAACATAAATAAAAAGCATTGTCATTTGCAATGCCAATAGCTTAAACTCGCGTAAATGTGAGACCTATTGCATTGCAAATACTTGTTTACGCTAGGTGTGGGTATTTTACTTGTAATTTCTCTATTTTGATACATATGTTTATATGGTGGTGAGGCCATTAGTATTCCAAGCAATATGTTTTCAGTTGTGTGTTTACCAGGGGGGTAGGCAGAGGGGAACTCACCAACAACCATTCCATTCTCTGACAGGACTGTCCAACGCAAATGATTTGTACTTTATGTAAGATTTGATGGAGGAGTTATGAATCAGGTGGGCAAATTAGAGGTCTGCCTGCAATGGCCCTTACTCCACAGGGAGGGGTTTAATTATGGCAGAAGCAGAGTAGTCCCCGGCGTGATTATCTTATGCTCCACCCAGATTTCAATCAGTTGGGCAGACCACTATGTTGGCTGGAATAGAACACTGCTGCCTTTGTGGCAGAGACATTTTAGCTTGAGAGAAATTGAGGACAGGAGAATCATAGACAAGAAAGAAGAAAGAGAACAAAGGAGGGAACTTAAGAAAGGAAGTTGACAGAAGAACAGATAAATTAAACTCTCAGTATATTGGGACATTTACCTGACAATGCTCACCTTGCAGCCTGGCCTCTGACTGCACTTCCACTGCCATCACCAGCCCTCCTGCTGACACTTTTTGCCTGCTTGGCATAAATTACCAACAGTTTCCTTTCAGATTAAGGGAAAGAGGATGTAGCCTTGCAGTTAGAGCTGTCAACCTCAAAGCTGGGGAACCGGGTTCGAGTCTCGGCAATGACACTCAACATCCTGTGATTTTGGGCAAATCACTTAATCTCCCCCAATGCCTAACATAAAAGAGTAAGTGCATCTGTAATGAAACTGGTACTCATGTAAAGTGCTCTGATACTCGATGTCTCGGGTCTAGTTTGCGCTATATAAAACTCTTTAAAAAAAAATCACATGTTAAAGGACCCAGAATCTGTGTGGATATTTCCTATTCTTGGGAGACTACTATGAATAACCAGACTTTGGTACAGAAAAAAAGCCGGAATGGTAGATACCCCTCACTAAATTATTGCCAACTTATAATGAAGGCCTTAGAAGCTAATCTAGCCCAGACAAAATGCGGGCCGCCACAAGAGAAGCAAAGAGCTGTTTTGGGAGAACGGGCACTGCTTGCCTGGTGAAGAACAGCACATAGAAACATGCACTGAACTTCAGTGAAGAGGGCATTCAAGGTAAACTCTTGGGCAATGAAAAGATCTCAGGATTTGACCACAGGAAGTGGATTTGGTGCATCTCCATGTTTGTGTGGTAGATGTAGTCATTCCAAGTGCTCCTTGTGCTTTCTCATAATCAAGTTCTCCAATTTATTGTCATTTAACTTTAGAAAGCAATACACTCTCTATTGATTTACCGCCTCCAGGCAGTTATGTTGGTTGCATAAGAGATTAGAATATTGATTATCCCGATAGACAATAGTCTGTATGTGCCCAAGTAAGCAAGTAATTAAAACCCTAATGATCTAGTGGTGTTGGACAAAGAGGCTACACATAAATATTGGAAAGCTTTGGCAAAAAGCGGAAAGCCCATGGAAACAGGCACATTTTTCAGGATAAGAAGTTGGAAGTGCAGCTTACTGTCACGTTGGGTGCATGTGAGAAAAAGCAGGACTTTGAGATCATCTGCACTGAGGACCTTCCAGCATAGAAAAAGGCATGCGGTCAGTACAGATTGTTAGTGCTGACTGGCTCCTAGCGTCTTGCATATTGGTAACATGCTGTGCTAGAGCATCGTCAGTGAAAGCATTTTCCCAGTCGCCTATGGACTCTTGAGTGTCAAGGCACACCAGCCAACATTGATCTTCAAGTATACCTTACCTTGTGGTGCTTGCCATCCTTGGTAGACAATATGTGCTACAATGTTGTTGTAGCCAGACCTCACTAAATGAAATTTGGTTTTGAAGTGTCAAGGCCTCTAGTTTCATAAGGATTTGATTATGGACACTTTGACTCTTATAGAGGTATCCTGAAGTAGTTTGTTATTTAAAAACAAAATTGTAACTTTTTGTGGGAATTTGGATGAATTTCTAACGACAGATGTTGGCACCGTTTAACAAATGTTCATATAACTTTTTTTTAAAGTCTCCTCCCACTCAGTTCTTTTCTGGAAAGTTTCAGGGTAATCCGTGAAGCAGAAGTGGAGACAAAAGGGATTCCCAAAAACATGTTTTTCCTATGCAATTTTTCCTAGGAAATTTTTGCATCGCTTCAGAAAAATGGCTGATCTGACTTACACCTACGCCAATTTGGCAGATAGCTTGATTTATACCCAGAAAGAGTGCTTTTTTAATGTTGTGATTTAGTGTAAATCTGTTCAGTCGTTTTTGAGAAATTAAGGTTCAAATGGTATGTATAATTAATGCCACAGTACCTTCGTGCACAATCTTCTAAGATTCGCAGGCTCAAACTACATGATCTGAATCGCTGCCCACAACCTCAAGAAAAAGTTGTGACTGTCATTTTAAGACTCAGGAACATAAAAGCGACAGAGTAGGTGTGCCCTGACCCTTTGTGCCCAGAGGGCTCCCGCCGGGCGGGGGTTAAATAAAAAAAAAAAAATCTGCTAATCCATGATAGCGCCCAGCGTGGCCCCAGTGTAAATTAGTGGGAAACTGCAGATCCCTAATGTCACCAAAAAATGAGGACTGGAGCATTCCTCAACCAATGGGGTTGGCTGCCCACAGAGGGAGGGCATAGGGACTGGCTAACCACACAACCCTACACACAGCCAAAGGTACGGGTCAGTATACTAAGGTTTGGTAGCAATCAATGTTCTTTCAAATACAAAACTCCTACACATTCACTGAAAAAAACTAAAATTAAAGTGACAGTGTACTTAAGTGTGGAAATTAAAAAACCTTACAAATTCACTGAAAAAACAAAGGTTAATGTATCGTTATGGGTAGGTAAAAATGTCAGTTAAAACAATATGTTTTCATTTATTTAAAAAAAACATTGAAATTTACCAGTTATAGTTAACTGAAAAACTTTAGCTTGCACCCTCGTCATGCACTGCTTATGAATCACTTACTAAATCTCTCATGCTATGTTCTATGATTTCACAAATAGCATCATTAATGGCATCTGAAATGATACAATTGATGACAACACTGTGCATGGAGGGTGTGAGTTATAGTTGCTTCTGTTTACTATATTTGGTGAATATCAGTCTTTTCATAGTTTAAAATGTTTTCTTTCGACTGACATTTTCACGTAACTACAACTTTGCTTTAAACTTTGTTTTTCAGTGTATATATATATATATATATATATATACATAATATATATATATACATATATAGTCACTGAAATGAATTTAGGTAAAGAGAAGGTATACATAGGACTTCTAATAATATAAAAAATACAGTTTAAAAAAACACTGATATTTACCATAACTGACCTAAGTATAACTTACACCCCATATATTTGAGATGTAATTAGTAATGTAATACACAGTCCATAATTTTTTCAGTTTATTTCTGACCATGGCAAACCCCCAAATTCTTTTTAAAAAGCTTAGCCCACAAAGCCTACAGGGGTCAGGTTATCCCTATCCTGTCTACTTACATTGTTTTTCAGTTTATTTTTCAGAACTCAGGAGTGGAGTTCTCAAGTCCTATAATGACGGTTGAAACATTTTTCACAATGTTTTGGCCAACCTATCAGAGCTCTTGGTCCTGCAGGACCTGTGTTGGTACCATGGAACTAGCCAATCAGAATGATTTATTTTGAATTCTGACAACTCCCAGGGGGCCCGCTCCACTAGATAGTGCTATTTGTTCAACCTTAATTTCTGAAAAACAGCTTAACATATTTAGACTAAATCACAATAGCTTTGTGTCAAACTGGTGTAATTCTTGTAAGAAGGTGGAGTATTATGTGGAGATACTCGTTAGGCTTCTCCATGTAATACTCTAACAGACCCCAAAGATGGTCCTTGGATTCACGATAACAAATCCTTAACTTAGTGCCAGTAGTGTAGCAAAGGCTTTACTAGAGGAACATGTGTTTCATTTCAGAGTACCAACATGGATGATAAGTAATTGTCACAACTCGACAGATATCCAACACCAGTTTATAAAAATAAAGTGTATTTTTATCTTAATTTAGACACCAAAATGAACATTCAGAAATACCTAGAACCGGAGTTATGGATTTTAGAAGAAAACATAAATCACTGCAAATCAATACTGCAGAACTTTTGCATTGCAATCAATGGAAAAAGTGATAGTGAAAATCGGTCACTTGCATATCGATGTGCATGAACCAAGGGAGGGTGAAGGTGATGCCGGTCCCAGGACCAAGCCATGGCAGTCAGTTACATTTAACCTGGCCCGTGGGGCCCGGGTAGAGAGTTGTCCTGGCTGTCCCTGGTGCTGAACGTCACCTTCGGCAGAGCTGCTTTTTACCACTTACACAGTGCTGCGGGAAACAAGATGCAAAAACAAAACAAGGTGGTGGTTGCTGACATCGGTCGAAGGTCAGATGGAGTTCTCTCTAAGTGTAGAGCCGAGTGCAGGGGTCAGTTGCTGGATTGGCGACCTACAAGCTGTGGCAATGTTAAACTTGGTAGAAAGGTTCTTCGACAGTCCGGGTGTCCCGAGGAACACAGTAGTTGCCTATTACTTCAGAGAAGGCAGGCCTTCAGAGAATGCGCTAGACCATCTAGATTTGGGTGATCCCTCGGGGGGACCAATAGCCAGCCATTTTTCAGATCCGAAGAGTTGTTTGACCTGCAGTTTATCAGGGTACTAGTGCCACTGAAGGTGCTTCGAACCTCACAGAGGTCCCTCTGTCTGGGGGAACTGAGAGTTAGCCTAGGACGAGTCTAATCAAGCAATTTCAGAAGCGCTACCACAGGTGCAGAGTATCGCACTTTTAGTTTGTGCAAGTCCTATTGTCGCAGACACCGGTCTATTCATTGTCCCCCTCTATACAGGTTGATTCAGAGTGAGGTTCTGATGTCATGAGGGTCTCTTAAATCCTGGATTTAGGGTAATTAGAGGTGGGGAGCAAGTAGCCAATGGGCTACTAATCCATGCAGCTAGTCTGCCCAATGAGGTGACCACATCCGATGTTACCTTTTCTACCCAGAACTCACTGTTTCTACCACTGTTAACAATGGAAGAAGTCTTCCTTAGCTAAACAAACCAGGCAGCCCACCCTAGAGGTGTGGCTAACCTTCTGGGCGTGCATACATCCTACATACCAAATTCCTCAACCTAAAAATGTGCCTTTGGCAGGGGAGGGCTGTTTCCTTCTTTGGGAGTCAACCTTGATGCATATCAGAGGCGGTGTAGCCTTTGACACTCACCCCTTTGATGTGCTACTTCACTATCATTCATGGGAGGGAAGAGGTGTGACCTCCTTCCTGCCAGTCCTTTGTTCTTGACTCCTGAGAGTGAACACACTGCCTGGCAGGAGGTCAAATCTTGTCTTGGTGGCCGCAAACATGGGCTGCCAGCCAGAGTACAGCGAAGCTGGGGCAACCAGGTGGGTAACCTCTAAGGTAATCACCTGGGTGCATGCCATATTGCCCTCGACACAAGATTCATGACAGAGGTGAAAATGCACGTTCTTTAATACCTAACATGACATATTTAGTTGGTACCATAATTGAGCTAGCGACCCCAGGTGTGCCCGGGTGCCAACCCATGTTATCCTAAGGACCGCCCATCACTTATATTGTACTTTAATGGAAAAGGCACTGTAGGGACATATAAGCTTTCCCTTTCATGTCCACATTTTTAATATAAGGCACCCTGCATCCTGGGCTCAGAAGGTCTTCCTTTGGAGTGACTGGCATATATTATATGCATTGCAGATCCTTTTGGTTATGTATGACGATTAGTGGACCATCTGCGTAATGGTCTTCAAAGTGATGTCCGTTTGAAGATTGCTGAGGATGTTGAAAATAATAAAATTATTTTATATATATATATATATATATATATATATATATATATATATATATATATATATATATATTATATGCATTGCATTGATTTTACCAACCCATGGTGGGGACCAAGTCGAAATGGAGAATTTTACACGGTTCCTGCAGTCTGTAATGGCAGGCCAGCTGTCCGTATTTTACTTGGGTCACTTAGGGTGGTACAACCAGTGCTGAAAGCCCTGGTGACGCATTTACCACTCATAAACTGGTTTTCACTGGTACCATATACTAAGGGCCTGTAAGGGGGTAAGGTCCTTTTCCATTTGGGGTTGCCAAGTTACTCTTATCACTTTTAGGGAGAGAGCACTAGTAGTGGGGAAGGGTTAGCCGGCTTCAGTGCACTGTCAGAGTCTAAAAAACCAGCACCTAATAGTCCATAGGGGGGAAAAAAGTAGGGGAACAACTGCAAAAAGTCCAGTTTTCTTACAGTTTTATACAGCTTTTTTTCTGTATCATTGTCTAAAATTCCCTATAGAAATTGCATTGGAAAAAGTGTTTTGGGATGCCGCCCTTTTCTCAAAGAATTGCACTTTAATTGTATCTTTCCCCCGAAGTTGGTGCAAAACATCACACATTTTAATTTAAAATGGGACAGCTTTACTATCTGTGAGAAACCTTCTGAAAACAATGCAAACCACTGGAGAGCCATTCTACTGAATCCAATGTCCTCCTGATGGGTTGAAAGGTCTATGGTGTGAAATGTGGAAGAGAGATCTAACGGACCCTTCCTGACAGATCTCCAGTGGAAGACAACATCAGGAGACTCTTCTTGGTAATTACGAGGGTTTATTGAAGACAGAGACACGGCTACGTGTCTCAACTAAACGGGCCCAGAGAGCAACTGCCTGTCATGGAATCTGACGGGGCAGATTCCATGACATAGCAAGGCTCTCAAAGACTCGTCACCACACATCTCCCCTTTTTCAAAGAAAAGATGAATAAAAAATATTAAAGCAAGTAGACAATAAAATGTTCTTACATTTAAAACAATATTACAGATAATAATGTGCACTTATGTTTATAATTCAACTATAGACCGAATACTGGCTTTCCTCCCTTCTAAAGAAAAAAAAACAATTAATCACAGACAAAATCTTCTAATTTTTTGGCGTAAATTTTGTACGCACACTTTTCCTCACACTTTCTTCTTCAATTTTTCCATTACTAGCATTGTCGTGATCATTAGAATGCTTGAAGTTAACATAACCAGAACTAGGATCAATCGCTAAGCCAGAGACATTCCACCAATTCCCATCAGATAGCTTTGCAGCATTCCCTCTTAAATCTACAATTTGCAATGGTGTTTTAAATTTAGAGCAACCTTTCCCAACAAGACAAGTATTTTTGACCCGTACCCAATTTCCTAATTCCAGTTTTGTTTTTGCAGTATCTTTAACAATTCACTTTGCGCTGGAAACATCTGAATTATATTTAGCTACATCCCATGTATTGCTGATACCTACATATTTGTTAAGATCAGAAGACATCCAAGAAGGACATAATTCAGTATTAGCTTTTCTTCCTCGCATTAACTCAAACGGAGTTTTAGTTGTGACACTGTGAGTTGTTGTCCTGTAACTCCAGATCAACTCCTTTAGGGCCATTTCCACATCCATATTACATTTCAAAAGAGACTGAATACATTCAACTAAAACCTTATTAAATCGTTCTACTTTGCCATTGCTTTGCGGACTATACAACGGTGTTTTAATGTGTTTGATGTTACATTTTTCTAAGAATAGTTGCATCTCACAAGAAATAAACTGTACACCATTGTCAGTAAGTATTTCATTCGGGATACCTTCTCTTGCAAACACATGTTTAAAACATTTGATGACATTTTTCGTTGTTGGTTCCATTGCACCTCTAACCTCAACCCACCTAGAAATATGGTCAATTAAAACGATAAAATATCTCATGTGGTTGGGTAAGATATGGTATGGCCCTAGGAAATCTACCCCAACTCGCTGCCAAGCTCTTTCTGGACATAAATTGGAACAATCCATTTCTTTTTCTATTTTTAATACCTTGTCGCTAAACATGCATTTTCTACAATCGCGTATATACAAATCAATTTCTTGGTCCATTTTAGGCCACCAAAAATGGTCTCTTACTTTCCTCTTAGTAGAAGTTGCATCTAAATGGCCAGAGTGTGCTAAATTAATGATTTGTTCACGGAAACAGGTGGGTGGGACAAGCTTATCACCACATCTCCTTCGTCCACCATAGCCTTCAATTTCTTCTGTGACCAAAACCAGAGCAGTTTCCATTTCTCTCCTGGGGTGAAAATCATTTTCCAATGAACAAAGTAAAAATACAATTCAATAATTAAGATACAGCTAAAAGAAACCTTTGTTTTGTCTTGTCATAGTGCCTGTTGCACTTTTTACTCCTATGTAGCCGAGTTTTTTCTAACAAATGAGAAAAAGAAAAATGCTTCATAATGTACGCTCTCGATAAAGTTAGAAATTCTTGACCAAAATCACAAGGATACGTTGAGTGTTTATAAAAGCGTCATTACTTGTCCCCTTACAAGAAGCAGGTAATCCATAAGTGACCTCTGAAAGAAATAAACAAGTGCCTGTACTTACAAGTGTTCTAGTTATTTGCTGTGCATATAAACTTAAGAACACCAACGCCGGACTGGCCATACGGGGGATCAGGCATTTCCCCAGAAGGCCAAAAGGTTGGGGGACGGATTTGTAGCAGTGCATTAGTTTTAATAGCACTGCAAAGTTCCTTGTACATGCAGCAGTTTTCAGCAATAATAAAAGCATCAAGCTAACTCTGGTGATTAAGTACCTGCTGCAGAGAGATGGGAATTATGTCTAGTGGCAGTTTTGACTCATCTAAAGTAGTGCAGATGGTTAAAATGCCTGCTGCAAAGAAAATGTACCATTCATATCAATGAACAATAGTTTATATGCATAGCTCAGTGGGTAACTGCTTTTGTCACAGATAATCTTTTTTACTGTTCAGTTCATGAGTTACAATTGTAATCTAGAACAGTGAGCTATGAACTCCCATCAAAGAGCTGCATGCAAGCTGCATTGTACAGGTTAGAAAGTTATGTTTTTTTTTCTAGTCTTTCACTATCCCGATATTGCTAAACAAAGTTTGTTTCGGTAGAAATGTATTCTGATTATTAAAGTCAACCCTAACCACTGTGTTATGTTCTGAATCCAGAGTTTGTGCTTCTCCAGACCAAGCACTCTTAAAAAATGTGCCACATGCCACAGTATGCGTGGCATGTGAATCCTATCCCTTTGCCCTATCTAACATTTTCTATACACTGATTTTCACATGTATGATTCTATGTGTCTGCATGTGATTGTGATATAAAGTTCTCCTACACCGTACACTGGTATGAGAGGTGCTATTAAACATAAATTACATGTGAGAGAGGGGATGTGGGGAGCTGAGAGGCACTGCTTTAGGGTGATAGTGAGGGAATCATTCAAGAGCCCCAATAAAAATGGTGGTATCCTGGTGCATAGTAAGGCCATCATTTACTATGCTTTAAAAGCTAATACAATTGAATTTCTAATGAGAAAATTGTAGAATGCATAATTTTTTCCCAAAATGTGCCTAGGGGAGAACCCCTAACCCTGCTTTGTAGTGCGCAGGTTCGCTTTCGCTCGCAGCACTTGCTATGTACCGTACGGGGGCTGGTCTGACAAAATTTGCCAGTACTGCTTTGGATTTCCAGACCAGCCCTCAAGAGCACTGATCACAAATACCATCAAATTGTGAAGCATGATCTATAATTTTAAAGAATGGTCCCTGTATATTCACGGCCATTTACTTCTAAACCAACAATAGAAAGGCAACTTTGCCCAAGATATTCTGCACAGTGGTGTAACACAGGCCCCCATAGCCCTGAGCTCCAGGGGGGGGGGGGGGGGGGGGGGGGGGGGGCTCAGCACAGTACTCTGGCCTGCGAACCCCTGACTCACTCCGGAGGGGGGCCCCTTCATGTACTTTGCAGAGGCCCACTAAGGTTTGTTACGCCACTGGTTCTGCGCGCCACACAGTAGTCACATTTGAGCATTAATCCAGAGTAACTGCAAGGAATTGTGATGTCTTATTTTTGTGACATGGAGTGGCCTTTTTTACGATTTTAACAGCATAATTTAGCTGTTTTTGAATAATAAGTTTTCCAGGATTATCTACTTAAACTGGGTCGGCATTTCGGCAATGTCACAAGAAAGTGTATGCCGAAGTGCGTTTTCTAATTCCAAACTGAAACCCCCTTCCCTCCAGCAAGAAAAGTGCTACTTCTGGGAAGTTTGTGGAGGGCAAAGTGTGAATGTGCTACATATCACTCACACATTTTGAGCACCTGGGCCATTGTTGCAATAAAGACGGCGGTACACAATGCAAAGTTACTGCTGTGCACAAACATCTGCAGGCAGCTCTCTTTACCACGTGGGAGAGAGACACGCAAGAGATCTGCTATTGTGAAATAATTTCTTGGTGTTTCAGGACTACATTCTCTACTTCTGAGTATTGTGTAACTGACTGAGCTAAATATGGTCGGTGTCAATCCCCGGATCAAGAAGGATTCTGCACTACAGGAAAGCTTACTTGTAGTTACTACTTTGCAGATACTAATACTATAATTGTGATTTGCGAAATTGTGTACGGGCTCATAGATTAAGGAGGCGCAAGAGAAAAGAGTAGAAGGACCTGCTTTCAGAAATGTGAACTCTGACACACTTATTATTTCTGTTGTGAATTTTCTTAATGACCCTCATTGACTGCACTGTAAATATAATTGCAGTGACTTTTGTGTTAACGAAAAAACACACTACATAAGACTTTTCCAAATAAAGACTATGTTGTATGATACTTTTACGTTTTGAATAATAATGGTTCACCATATGTGGTATAAATCAAATGTTATATTTGTGTATGCTCCAAATATTTTTTTACCTTATAACATAATATAAAATGGGTATTTGTAAAGCGCACGTTCGAACCTCAAGCAGGCGTCATTTCTTCCTTGGGCACACAATACGAACCATATGAGTAAAGTCAAAGAAACGACATGAGCCATGATGCCACAGGACTCTCACAAGATTTCCAGGCGGGGCAGCCACTTTGAAGTTACAGCATATAGGTTCCTTTTGGTCCAGATCGGTCTTTCTAGGAAATCGAGATACTTAGCTACTGCTACCAGGATATGGTCACCAGTCTTGAACATTCACACACTTTTGTTGTCTTTGGAAGCCATTGAATCCTAATAAAGCGCAGAAAGTATTCTAGGAAACTATTAGTGTTTAAAGAGTTGAACTTATATTTACAAATTTGCAAAGCACTACTTATCATCCCTTAAGAGTCTCCAAGTGCTGGGGGCCACTGGGGAGTTTAAGTGAGCTATTGCTCAGAGTCATAATGCAGAGCTGAGCTGCCGCAGGCAATCCAAACGTGAGCCGCTCTGGCAGTTGCACCACACCTCTCCTTACACTATTTCAGTGAGTACATCTACATGTGAAAATGTACCTTCGTGACTAGGGACAATACATTGTGGCTGTATAGGTCACAAATCTAAATTCTGATGAATTTTTATAAACTCCCAAACTTGGCACTGCTCGCCGCAATGCTAAAGATACATGCTGTGCATTAAAAAGCACGACGTGACAGGCACCGCTCTGTGCCTGCCACGTTGTACTTTGCAAAGCTGGGGGGTACTATTGGTACCCCTCATGTGCACCCCCGGCCCCCCGGAGTCCCTGGGGGCCCGCAACGGGCCCCCGCATGGTGTCTCCGCATGCCTTTCCGTGGCGGCAATGCATTGGAAAATGCCCATGCTAATATGGCTGGCGGTGTCTGATAGACACCGCCACCATATTAAACATTTTCCGCCCCGGCCGCAAGAGGACCGGGGCAGAGAAGCGGCGGACGGTCTTTCCATCCGTCGCAGTCCCCCCCGCCATAGTTATATGGTGGGAGGTCATTCCTGGTAGGATGGCGGGCGAGTCGCCCCCACCAGGCCGGCGGTGGCTATCGCCAGCCTGGCGGGAACGATCTGCCCGCCATCCTAATGGGCCCCTTGTTGTTTACCACATGTATACAGCCAGTTAATCATCAGTAGACCTCCAACTGGCATTTATAGATGTTGCATTGTTTTTATGGACTTGTGTTTTGGAACTTGTATATCCCGAAAGCTCTTTCCTGATATGGATGAAAAGAGGGGTTGTTCAATTGCATGTTTTACACTGCTGAGCATATGCTATTTCTTCTTGATTATTTCTTTATCAAATTAGCCTTGGAGCCACAGGTACTCAACACACCAATGGAGTTTGCTCTGATACACACTTTCTTTCAAAAAGGGATTTCCATGCTGCATACCACACCTTCCTAGTTTGGCATATCAGTCTCCTTGGATGTTTCTATCAATGAGCGTTACAGACACGACAACACAAAGATGATGAGGGGAATGCTTCCAAAAGCCTCAGCCGCTGGCAATCACTAGGGTCACATTCAAGTGCATTGTGTTTTAACCATTAGGCCACTACAGACAGAGACAAACTATATACCAATCACTCAGGTAAAGAATGCGTTCTGTAGCACAAGGATCACTGGACCCATTTCTGGGCATACTTGTTGTGATGAATGTGACACACTGAGGACTGGTGGGATCACCATATCATTCTTTTCCACCTAAACCAGAAGTTTTTAGACCAACCCTCCACTCAGGGCCCTCCGCGCTTGATGAGAAATCTAAGTCAAATTCCACTTGTAGACCTGGAGGAGAGGGTAAGCTCCCTCTTCCCCTCCCACACGGATGATCTCTCAGTAACAGAACTCACTTCTCAGTACAACACCACGATGACTTCCATTATGGACCAAATAGCCCCTGTGAAACTAAAAAGATCAAGAAACATTCCATCCAGATCATGGTTTAATACAGACTTAAACTCTGAAAGAAGAGAACTAAGAGCGGCAGGAAGGCTGTGGCAAAAAAAACATCCACAATCCTACAAGCTAGGGAGGTACAATAAACACATAAAGAATTAAAAAACGTCCTTCTTTTGCAACGCCCTTAACAAAGCAAAGAACATACCTAAGGAACTTTTCAGCCTCATCAGGCAACACGTCTCTAAACCCCCCCATGACACAGTAATGGCCTCCAAAGACCTGTGTGACAACTTTGCCAACTTCTTAATTGACAACATTTCCAAGATTGAACTCTCCTTGGACATACCAAACAGTCCTCATGACAGTAAAGCGTCCACTGAGTTAGATATTGTCACTCCCAAGCACCCTCCTAACTTATGGAAATCCTTCAACCCCATCTCTGAAACAGAGGTCATCAAATTGATCTCCAACACCAAACCCTCAGCACACATCGTGGATCCCTTACCAACCCAACTAGAAAAAAAACTTAAATTATGCCTAGCCCAGCACTGGACTAAGATTATAAACAGATCCTTGAGTACTGGAGTCATGCCTGATGGTCTCAAAATCAGCGAAGTCTCTCCTCTACTGAAAAAACCTGGCTCGGACACAAATGATCTGAACAACTTCAGACCCGTCTCCAATCGCCCTCTCCTTGCAAAAATTATGGAAAGATGTGTTCTCCTCCAACTCACCCAACACCTAGACAGCACCAACCTTCTCGATCCTCATCAATCGGGGTTCAGAAAAGGTTATAGTACAGAGTCAGCGATCCTAAAGGCAATAAACAACATGCACAAATCTCTTGATTAAGGACATTGCTGTCTATTCATACTGCTGGATCTATCGGCAGCCTTCGACACGGTTGACCACCAACTACTCATCAAAGCACTTCAAGAAAGAGTTGGAGCAGATGACGTGGTCCTACAGTAGTTCACCTCTTTCCTACAGAACTGCACACAGAGCATAAAAATCAAGAACTTTTCATGTGACCCACTCCGCTTGGTTAGGGGTGTCCCCCAAGTACTCTCCCCACAACTTTTTAACATCTTTATGGAGCCTCTTACCTCCGTAGTGAAAACAAAAAACATTCCCTTCCACCTCTATGCTGAGGATACACAAATCTATCTGGAAACCTCCTCCATCGAAGACATCAAAAGACTGAATGACACTCTACGAGAAGTCAAACAATAGCTCTCTCGCAACCATTTAAAGATAAATCAGGGCAAGACGGAAATCCTCCTCATATCTAACAAAGAGGAGAACCCACAAATCACAAAATTGATAAAAGTCATCGAGGCTCTCAACCACAACCTCACCCTAGCTGAGTCTGCAAAATCGCTTGGAATTATTCTGGACCCCAAACTAGATATGAACAAACACATCAAAAACTCTGCAAAGAGCGCCTTCCTCAACCTTAAACTACTCAAAAAAATAAAACCATTCATCCCTACGACTGACCTCAAACAAGCTACACAATCCCTGGTTCTGTCCAGACTGGACCATGGAATTGTAACCCTCACAGGAGCAGCAAAATCCAATTTTGCTCCACTCACTTCAACTCTGAATGCAGCAGCCAGAACGGTCACCAGAGTAAAGAAATACGATCGCATCTCACCTGCACTAAAAAAATGGCTTCCTGTTAAAATGTGTGCCAATTTCAGAACCTCCTGCCTCACGCACAAAGTGCTGCACACAGGTAAACATGCCTACGTAGCTGCTAAACTTCAGAAGGCCGGTCAGTCAAGAACCCTAAGGAGCTCAAACACTCTACTCCTTATGCCACCGAAATCTCGCAGACAAAAAAACACATCTCGATCCTTCGCAGGAAATGCACCGAAAATATGGAACTCCCTTCCAGTCCATATCAGGATTAACCCCTCCTACTTAAAATTCAAACGACAGCTCAAGGACCTCCTCCTCATCCGATCTCGCCCAAACAGATAGCTACAAACCATAGAAGCACATGGACACTCTGTCATCAATGACCTCTACCTCACCCCCCTCACCTGTCGAACCCCTCCAGGAGTCACTGGATCCTCAGCGACCACTGAAGCGAGGCGTCATTTGTTCCCGGTACATTCTACTGTGATAACGGTCATATTCTCCCTGTACATTGTACTGAAATAACCTACTTTACGTGTAATATTTTGCACTCCACGTCAATATTATGTGATGCTTCTTGGAACATTGTATTGAGGTTCTGTAATTTCCAAGTACACTAGATTGCACAACTCCATTTTAAATATGGGTTCCATTTTGTACTGTGCCACCAAATTGTGTTGCCCTCTCGTAGGCTCATGAAGGCAGCCTGACGAACAAAGTGACCTGGCCTTCTTGGTTCTTGTACACATTAACTAGGTTTCCTTCTGACACTGGAGTGAACTATAGAAACTGACCTCTTCACCTGAAACTGGCCTCGCAAAACCAATTTCCCTGATCGATATCGTTTTGAAATTGCCAATCAATGTTCAGGACATCGTTAACTTTTAGTTTCTTTGCACATGCCTTATCTTGATCATCATCTGTTACTGTTTCTTTTTATGTTTCTTCATTACATGGGTTATGCTTTCAATTATAGGTTTGTCCGGCTTTTGGAGGTTGAATTTGGGACATTCTTAATGATTGACTTTTGGGTTGGGATACTGTACATGTAATCATGCCATGCCCTGCAGTGCCATCTAAATCAGATTAACCTTTGTGAACTATGTAATTATAATGTTTTGCCAATATCCTGCTAAAACCCCAAAGGCTACTCACCTGCTGACACTCCAGATTTTCCATTTGTTTAGGAATGTAATTGGTACAACTCCCTTACATGCCTGGGGCAGGATAAAGAGTATATAATATGTGAAGTGAGACCATTCTAGCAGACTGCCTCATTCAGTTGCTAAGGCTTCTGTGCGATGTAGTCTCACTCATTTGAGTTTAATAAAAATGTTCTTTTATATTTCCAGCTTCTGTGTCAACTTCTTTGTATTAGTGGAACCCCTGAGAAGTGGATTTTTGATTTCTACAAATGGCGCCCAATGTGGGGCCTCATCAGAGAAGTGGCTATCTGAGGGAGTGATCTTGTCAGAAGACAGAAATCTACTGAGGAGGACAGGATAGGAGTCTACTAAGGAGGTACTCTGTGCACGGAGGATTCTTTGTCTCTGCAGCCCAGTATATTTCTGATCTTCCTGATTTTGATGCTCCACATGATGTCACTCCTGACTGAGAACTTTTTGGCATGAGTATTTAAAAAACAGACCGTTAGGTCATTTAGAACTTGGCAGTTAGAATTTGGACAACCATTTGTTTGGTATAGCTTTGGAATTTTGGACATTGTGTTGGCCAACTTTGGATTTGTATAGGTTTGTATATGCGAATTGTAGTTTGTGTAGGCAGGTAATGAGGAGATTTTTCTCTATCTGATTTTGTTGAACGGTGCACGTACGAAGAGTACTTTAAGCACTACTTTGGGTATAATATTGTATATTCTGCAATATTTTTGGCATGCCTGTTTTCAAGCTCACGTCCAAGAATGTGTTGCTTTTTGGAAGGTACCATAGTGAGATGTGAATTAAAATTAGCTAGCTCCCCCTGAATAGGTTTGGGTATAAAAACATATTTCTTCCTTGGTGATTCTGTATCCCCAGGGAATTAAAATATGGGCATAATACATATAAGGATCCTTTGTTCTGTGCAATTTTATGAATGGAGATATGCAGAGCGATTTCTGGTGCTCTGCCAGACAAAACTAGTGAATTGAGTGTATTTTGGCTTCTTGGACATACAGCAGTCTGTTGGACTGTTTTTTTTTTAGCAGTGTTTTGGAACACTATTGAGAAGCGTTTCTTGTAAATATGACTTACAACTAGTATTTACAAATGGTTTGGTTTAAGTACAGTCTATGGGCTGTCCTTTGTTTTAGTTTTATATGTTGATCTGTGGGTTAAATGTGTGTTTAAATGTCTATGTGGTTTTTACCATTAGTGTAACTTCTGTAAGTGAATAGCGATGGCGCAATTTATGAAATAAATGGCTAAAGCGCTGTATTGTGTGTCCTGAGTGTTTGAACCCTTTCTGTTTATGTCTGAAATGAGCTCAATGTGTGTTTGTGGTTTTTTTTGCATTAGTTAATCACGGTTGGAACTTTGCATTTCAGAATAGTGTTTTACAGGGTTACAAAAATAAGGTTCATTATTTTGTATCACAGGAAGACATTTCAATTGCGGTTTTCTTCTCTTTAAGCATTTTTGTAAGCATAATTTTTGGTTCTGTTGCTAAATGATAATTGTCCTTTTAAAAAAGTGGCGCGAAAATCTGTCATGTTTTAAGTTAGGCTTCTGTGCTTAGGCTCATAAATGAATGCGTCTAAAAATGATAGGCAAGAGATGCAGCTTGCTTTTATATGTGGAATTATCAAAAATGATTGGGTTTAGTAAAAATAATTATTAATTATGAAAAATAATTATTAAAAATAAGTGCTTCTAAGTTCGTTTTTTAATATTTATAAAGCTTAATACTCATACTATGACCTCCTAGCATTCAAATTTTATTTAAGTTGTGTGTTACTGCATAATCAGGACATTAGCATGTGGGTTTTCACTTGGCGCAGGCGTAAAAACTAATTTTTCTAAGGAATTACATGAGAGATGTCTAATGTCCAATCTCTGCAATTTGTAAAGAATATTCTGACGATGATTAATAAGTAATGCAATTGTAGGATCTTTATGTTTAAGTGCTCTAGAAATCAAAGTCAAAATTGAGTTAAATAGACTTTTAAACAGCGTTCTTGTCATTTACAATAGCTTTAAAGTGTCTCAGGCTTCAGTAAATGCATACATTTGTGTATAATAAAAACTTGCAGGTTGTTACCATTTGAGGTTGCTTTTCATAGCTCAGTGAGCCAATGTGCCCGGTGCAGAGGTTTGTGTTTAATATCAGGGTTGAAGGTTCTAACTTTAGCTGGGCCTACTGAGACCTTCATCCATTTAAGGTTGATGAAATGAGTACCATTGCATAGGGTGGTAACAAGCATTTGTTCTAAAGCTGGTATGTTGTGTTGTTGTGTTCTGTGAATTATTCACAGTAGATGTTTTTGAGTCTGGGAATAGGAGTGGATTGTGGCCCCTAAAGGGAGTAATATATATGGTATGTGATTTTGGATAGCGTTGGTTATTGCAAGTTAGGAAGGCTTTTTGTCTTTGGCAGCTCGAGTGAGGGAATAGAGAGGGGGGCTGAGGAGCGTGGGGCGCACGAGGCAGATTTTGACCTTAAGGTCAGTAAGGTGGGGGTTAGCAGTATGTTCAAACAAGATGAGTTTTTGTATGACTCCTTTGAAGAAAACATTTTCGTGTGTTTTTCACGTTTTTGCATTTTATCCTTTTATGAATTGTTCCTGCTGGTCCTGTGTGTCAGAAGCGACACGGTAAGTTAAATTTGACAGCTGATCTCCACTGACTGGTGATCTGCTGTCAAACGGAGGGAGAGGAAAGTAACAGAAAGTAATTATGGTGTAATTTCGATTTTAAGCCTGACAAATTAAGCAGGCCAGAATATTAGGTTTTGGGCTGCAGGTTCACAGTGCATAAAGTGCATGCAATGGTGTTGTGTGTCACTTCTTATTTACATATGCTATTGTACTTTGTCTATGCTTTTTGTGCTTGATATACAGCGCGTATATCTGATGGCTTGGCATGTGTGTGTTTTTTTATGTTATTGCATGTTTTTGTTTTATGTTGTTGCTTTTGATACTATTACAAGTTCCCCTAGGTTGTGAAGGGATTTTTCATGACGATGCATATCGCTGCACAACAGTTGGGTAAATTTGCGCTGATACTAAATTTCACAGATATGATTTTCCATGCTGTGAACAAGACAGACAACACTTCATCAGTGTATGCCAAATTTGGCTATATAATATTGAAGAAAAATAAAAGAGATATACAGGATCAAATTGTGTCACCTGCAGTTAGTCACGTTACTGCCCTTTCCCTTAAGGAACAGGCAGCCCTAGATTTATGTTTCCTTGATTTGACCTAAGGATGAAATTATAGATTTGTGGCTCTTGCTAAAGGTGACCTAAACTTTTCATTTTTTCCCTTGAAGAAGGGACTGGACCATTAGCTGAGATTACCGTATATGGTGTAGCGGCCAGCGGTAGAGTTAAAATTTGTGAACTATTTTGATTTTTGTGTATCACCCATACTCTTGGTATTATGTCACAAACTTGACTATCACCCGAGTAATTTCTTGTTCTTCCTATAGATTTTTATTTTTCCGCTTCTCCCCTTGACTGATGTCACATTGTGTCTAGTTATTGGGGATTTTAGTTGTGTTCTAGTCCCATTTCCCTTTTCAGTATTCCTTTCACCAGTCAGCCTATTTATTATAAATGGTGTATTGTTCAGGTTCACACTTCCAGACTGCAGTGATGTACCAGGGACCATCATATTATGTATAATTCCCTTTGGTATGACCAGACTGGTTTTCAAGAGTTTTCTTTAGGCTTACTTCGATGTTTTCCAGTCTGACTGTCAGGGTAGTGATAGACTGGTTAACTGACTTAATATTATAGTAAGACAAGTTTTCCATCTCAATAGGAGATACCTTATGTTTATTTTTTTGAATATGACAAATTCAATGCCTTTTCTAATTTGGTTTTCAGTTCTTTTTACTGCTGCTTTAATTTTTTGATAGACCAGATGTGTTTTAATAATGGAAATTCCAGGACTCTCGAGTTCTTGTCTTTTTGTTTCCACATTTTGATCATTAGCCTTTGTATTGCATAGTGCGCCTGATGCACAATTATTAAAAAGGAGGTATCTACATGTCCCTGATAATCTGTATTATGTGATTTCGCTTTTGAGGTGTTCTAGATAGGGAATTTAGGAACACTTAGACTTAATCATTGAGAAAAAATGTTTACCCCATTAGACAATGTCACTATGTGTGAGGACATCCATTCATATAGAATTTGCATGTAGTTATCTACCCTTAGATGGTAAAGGATATGCTCTCACATGGAAACCCAATTAAAGAGGCTAGAGTCACTGTTTTGCCTACTGCCTTTGTCTTTGTATTCTATAAGAATGACATTGTATTTTAGATCACAATACTCCCATGGCGTATGTCCACTCCTTTGAAGATTGCAGGCCACCTGCTTGCAGTCACCTTGTTAAATACATTGAACTGTTTTTGGACTAAATTGAAGGAAACTAACAACGGTGTCATATTTCCTACATCACTAGGTTCTGCGGGATCTTCCAGAGTCAAAGGAAGAATGATACCCTGCAGAACCGTGATCAAGAGGAATCCTAATTCTCATCAGTGTCAGCTACAGATGAGAGGCCCTACAGTCCCAACACCCGGAAAGTGCTTCATCAACTGCATCTTCAAAGCATTGTGCTTGCTTCAACAGAAGGTGTTGAACATCAGAGAAGAAGGAGGATCTGGTTTTGCCACAGAACCAGAGTTTCAGTGCAAAAGAGCAAAAGCTACCTGTCATGTGCTGGTAACCTCTGACAATGTACAGTCCCTTGAGCCCCTTGGCCTGAGTTTTGGCCACACACTTCCCCTTGTTTCTTTGCCTCAACGGAAGGGCAGTGCACCGGAGGATCCAAGATTGGCAAAAGGCACTACATTATGGTGCCCATGAAAGAGCAGCCTGAGCGTCCTCTGACACTGAATAATGAGTGTTGGAGCTTGAGAATGTAGACCCAGGTATGCACGAGATGATTTGTGCCCATGATCAATGAAGAGCACACTATCTGTAGTGTCTGCCGCAGAGGAGAGATACTGGTGCACTGCATTGAGACATTGAGACTTTCGAGTGAGCTGTGAGTGCCAGGAGGGCACTCCAACGGATACTGAGAAGCACTATTTTCATGGAAGGCCTGAATCAAGAGGCCCATGCAACAAGTGATTCCAGTGCAATTGTATAAAGTAAATGTTAATTAAGTTCTCATTTGACTGAATTGCCATGGAAGAGTAAGTGGCTCCGCCTCTAGCATCCAAAAATGGTCCACCAGAAGTGAGTCTTTGTGCTACTATGTGTGTTTGGAGACCTGTCCAGAGAGAAGTAGAGAATAATAAGATGATGCTACAGAAACACCTTGATGAGCTAATGAACATCGATATAGACCTAGATTCAGATTAAAGTGAGTCTTAGGTTATTGCCTACGTAATGGCAAAAGGAGGGTCTGAGTGTGAGAAGTTGGCCTGATATTTGATGTTTACAATTCTGGAACCACCTTGTATCAGTCCAAACAACCCTTATGGGGTCTGGTTGTGAGTCAACCTTATTAGACAAGCTATCTTAATGGTAGCATAGACTAAGCGGCCTTAAAGGCTTAACTCAAGAGGTCGTGTTAAGCGAGCTGTTTTACCAATCACAGTCCTGTAATATCAAATGAAAGGACACCACACAAGTATATATTATAAAAATATATGTATTTATTTCTAAAATAATCCCCAGTACTCTTTATGAGCAAAGGGGCACAAGCGTTAAATCAAAAGCACAGTATAACATACATAGTTGCACAATTATGGATGAGGGCGGGTGGCCACTCAAACCATATATTAAGAAAGTGGTATAAGAGATACCAATCGAACAGTGGTTAGGCCTAGGGCCTAGGGAATCACTGGGAGCAGTCGGGACAAGCAATGCTGAAGTCGGGAAAAGCCCGCGGGATTCGGGTGCAGCGCTTAAAGCACACGCATGCACCAATGTTAAGTCAATGGTGTGTAAAAGTTACACAAATAGAGTTTTAGGATACTTCTGCTGAACCTAGATGGACAAAACTTTAGACACAGACCCTAGAGATGTGTACCAGTGTGGGAACACCGGCGTTGCAATGTTACCTCACCCACAGGAAGCGGGTGCATAGGGTCGAAGTGGCGTCGGGTTTCGTAACGCAGGTTCTTGGTGCTTGAAGCTGAAGATGCTGCAGGCGATGTGAAGGAGAAGTGTCCGGTGTGATCCAAGGGTGGATCAGAGTAGAAAAGCACCTGAAAGCAGAGGGGACAGAGTCTGGGTCACTCAGCAGTGACCAGGGTGGAACCAGGACGGAACCAGGCAATGTCGGGCGCAATCAGGTGGTTGTTGAGGAACTTCTCTCCGCTGCCACGTGGGCTCTGGGGCATCTGCGACGTCCAGGAGCGGGTCACGAGCTGTCCCACGCAGGCTCTCACCGTCGGCGCTGTCGGCTTCAAGATCGGAGCAAACAACACTTGGCAAGAGCAATCCACGCAGGACTGGAAGATTGCTTCTCACTCGGACCAGGAGGGTCAGAGCGGGTGCAAGAGTGGCTCAGGGTTGGGGCTTCTCAGACCCCGGTGTACAGCTTCGAGGGTCACTCGTGGGCTGCACGGTCAGCGGCTCGTGGTCTATTCAAGATGGCGTGCCCCACGCTTCCGGTCGCCTCCACGGGTCTCAGCTCTGCAGGGACTGTGGATCGGGCTGTAAGAAGGCAGGCAAGCTTAATCTCGTCGATCTCTGTTGCTCGAGTTCTGGTGGGAACTGCAACAAAGCAGATGTCGAGGAGCTGGATGGTGCCTGTTTGCACAGGGTGGTCACTCCTTGACCACAAGGGAGATTCTTCAGTCTTCTACGTTGAGTAGGATGTCGAAGGGTCCAGAGTTTTGTTTCAAATGTTTCGTCAGGATAATCTGAGTGCGTTGGCACTGCTCCCATTCTTATACCGATCTAGTGGGCTGGATTACCTGCTAGGTCCCCTCCTATGGGTGGGACCCAGGAAGGGGGTGGTTACACCCCTTTCTTTTGATCCAGGCCGTGCTGGGACAGGGGCTGGTGTGCCCCAGAACCGGTTTGGCCGGATTATGCCAGGGGCAGCCTTGTGCTCCCCAGGCAGTGTCTGGTTTCTTTCAAACCTCCCTGCTACAATCCACTATCTCCTGTCTGGGGTGGTGTGACACCTCCCTGTGACACGAAACCCTTTGTCCAGGCCTCCTTGGCTGAGTTTTGGTCAGCTGCAGGAGGTTAGACTCGTGCCTGTGGCAGAAGCATCGATTTTATGGATCAGAGGCTCTTTTTAAAATCAACCGCGTTTTAGCAAAGTAAGATGTCGTCTCCCTCTAGAGGGGTGGAATGCTACCCCCGTCGCCAGGCCTGGCGAGGGGGTAGTATTCCAAATCGTATGACACCTTACACAACATGTTTTGATAAAGCCAAACCAAAGTTAACATATAACCGCGAGGATTACAATGCACTTAGGAGTAAATGGTATGGCATTATCCCGGAACAGCTTAAAGAATTGGTCCCGACAGCTGCAGACAGGCTCAGCTCATGCTAGAGCACCATCTCACATAAAACCAAGCACTCTGCCTCCAGGATTGTTAAGGCCTGCCATAGGAGTGACTGATAGGTATATATGTGTCCAGTTAGGTTTAGATATAGGCATACTATATCTAAGCAAGGGGTGATTACACCACCTTGCCCCAGCTGAGTGATCAGCCAGTTGTGTCAATTTTAGTTAGCCAGCCATAGGTGGAAAAAGATATGCTGCAGCCCCTGGTAGGCCTTGGATGCACCTATGCCCTGGGCACCTATAGTGCTCTGTACAGGGGCTGATAAGGTGACCCAGCCAATCTAGTTATGCACCTAGGGTACATGGAATCCATTTTACAGAGAGAGCAGATAGCCTGGGGCCCTGATTAGCAGGGAACCAGGCCAACTAAGTCAAAAACCAGCTAAACACAAGGCAAAAAATCTGGGGTAACCATAGTCAGGTAGCCACCTTCCTACACTGAGGTCCTGTAATTTCCAAGTACACTAGATTGCACAACTCCATTTTAAAATATGGGTTCCATTTTGTACTGTGCCACCAAATTGTGTTGCCCTCTCGTAGGCTCATGAAGGCAGCCTGACGAACAAAGTGACCTGGCCTTCTTGGTTCATGTACACATTAACTAGGTTTCCTTCTGACACTGGAGAGAACTATAGAAACTGACCTCTTCACCTGAAACTGGCCTCGCAAAACCAATTTCACTGATCGATCTCGTTTTGAAATTGCCAATCAATGTTCAGGACATCGTTAACTTTTAGTTTCCTTGCACATGCCTTATCTTGATCATCATCTATTACTTTTTCTTTTATGTTTCTTCATTACATGGGTTATGCTTTCAATTATAGGTTTGTCCGGCTTTTGGAGGTTGAATTTGGGACATTCTTAATGATTGACTTTTGGGTTGGGATACTGTACATGTAATCATGCCATGCCCTGCTGTGCCTTCTAAATCAGATTAACCTTTGTGAACTATGTAATTATAATGTTTTGCCAATATCCTGCTAAAACCCCAAAGACTACTCACCTGCTGACGCTCCAGATTTTGCATTTGATTAGGAATGTAACTGGTACAACTCCCTTACATGCCTGGGGCAGGATAAAGAGTATATAATATGTGAAGTGAGACCATTCTAGCAGACTGCCTCATTCAGTTTCTAAGGCTTCTGTGTGACGTAGTCTCACTCATTTGAGTTTAATAAAAATTTTCTTTTATATTTCCAGCTTCTGTGTCAACTTCTTTGTATTAGTGGAACCCCTGAGAAGTGGATTTTTGATTTCTACAGTATATACCAATTGGCTTAATGTATCCTACGAGTGATTCCTGCTGTAAAGCGCTCCGATACCTTCGGGACTGGATAGCGCTATATAAAACGAACAAAAGAAAACACAAAGGTGAAGGCTCGAACCATTGTAAAAGTATCTGCTACTGACATTCGCTTGGGATGCATTACAGTGCATTGTTTTTTGCCCACTATGCCACTTGAGAGAGAGACAAACCATATGCAAATCAGACTTCTCCTTCAAGAATAGTAACATTACAACCTAAATGACCAGGCTAGGTTCCTTCTTCAAGGGATCATAAGCAACCCCGGAGCAGCTGAGCCAAGTTAGACCTCATCAGTGAGGTATTGTTTAAGTGATGTGAATAGTGAGCATGGGCCCACATGTGGGTATACAGGTCACACAAAGGGCTTCGCTCTAAGGAAATCCCAAGGGTGATTGGTGAAATGCAAAATGTCTCTGCCATTGGTAACTGTGTTGTCAAATTATATTTCACCAAGTATTCCACTTCAGAGACCAGTCATATGCAAATCAGCCATGGTCCTGCTCCAAAAGGAACAGTGCAACCTGATATGCCAGGCGAGGTCCAATGTTAATAGGAACATAGGCAACCGCAGTCTGGGTTCAAGCTAGTTAGGCCTAATCAGTGAGGCATGCAGCTTGAGCCCTACGGCGCAGCGTGCACAGGACCAACAACTGGACATATATGTCACAATGACGAAAACAGGCTTGTGTCCCACATTCACTATGCCACACAACTCAATTTTTAAAACACTTAACAATCAAATATTAAGGGGCAGATTACGATGCAGGCGTAAAAGCCTCCAACCCTCGATCAGAGCCATTAAGGCCACATCATAATGGGCCAGTCTGATTCCTTTCTGACCGCCTCATTTTGATGTAGGCGGTCAGAAAGGAATCCAACCCGTCATTCCTGCTGGCTCGGATAGCCCGTTTGCCCTTCGTAAAGTGGCAAGTAATCTCAAGGGCAGGCCTTTCCGCCCCCTCCCCCGCCTGTTGACCCTTGAACCTTGTGGCAGGCACCTTGGTGCCTGCCATTGAGTGCAGGGAAAAACTGCACCCATGTTACTATGAGAGCATGCATTATGCCCGGTTTACGGACGGTCCCATGACCGAGACGGTGTCGGGCGGAGTTATTCCACCCAACATCGTAAGGAGCCTCTAAGTGTGTTAATGAAAAGGAACATCTGTGTCCACAATGGCATTTGCCACCATTGCCACTGTTCCTGAACATAAAACATTCGAACCTCCAACACCGGTTAGTACCAACACTCATTCTAGCACAACATTCCTTATTTTAGGTCTGTGCAACAGCACAGCTGTTGCCAGACCTTATGCGATTGACACAATAAGAGACATAAGAAACGCTGCTGAGAGAGGGCTTTTACTCGTCAACATGTTGGTCTGTCTCCCTAGAAGATTAGATTAGGCAGAAGTTATATGCTTCCTCTGAAAAAGAGTGATTGTATTGCATACTGCTCAATAGGATCAGCCTGAGTTGGCTATGGTGGAAGCCAATGATCAGGGCTGTAAGGGAAGTAGTGTAGGATGGCAGAGGTCTGATCTATTGTTCATTGGGAAGTTATATCAAATGCTCAAGGTTTGATCTACTTATTATAAAAAGTAATGTCAAAAGCATTAGTCCTACATTATTTATTGTGGAAAGCACATTTTAAAACCATCAGACATTTACTGGTGGAATGTTATGGCACTACGTTAAAGCCTGTTGAAAAGTATTTTCTAACATAGATTCAATAGATTACGATTGCATGCATGACTTTTGGTTACCCCTCTGACACATGTTGTTTTTTAGGTCTCGGCCTGCCAATGCGCATGCGCATTGCTGGTGAGACATATAGAGGGCCACCAGCAATCCTTCCAAGAGGGTTTTGGAGTGTGGATTCTCCCCAATCCATGTGAGGCATTCAAGCGCGAAGCTTCGCCAGCACGCGCTTGGCCTCACTTCTCGCTCACACCCCATATGCTCGTTCCCTCCCACCCTTCAGATTTCAAAGGAACGGGTGCTCGCCATTTGCTCTCCCGCCCCCCCATCAAACTTGAAAGGAAGCCCCTCGCACACCACCATTTGTCTGTGCCTCGCATCAGACATCAAAGGCTGCCGCTCACCCGCCCACCCACCCCCCCACCACAGCAATGCCAAGAGCTTGTAATTTCTTTACTTTTGATCTAGTCTGCTCTGACAAATCGCCTTGCTTGTATTTCTCTACCCCCCCTTCCTTCCGTTGTTTCATCCTGTTTCTATCTTTCCTTGTTAATCTGTTATGGTTTCCTTCTAAACCTATTATTTCATGCCAACTTTCATTTTATTCTTTACGTTTTTCGTTTATACCTTTTCCCTTTGTGCGTTATCTTGCTTGCACCTTTCTTTACATTTTGTCGCCCGTTCTGTGATTCCTTTGTGTTTTATTTATTCTTTGACTTCTCCTATGCCCCATTCATCGCGCCCCTCTCCTCTCATTTATTTCAAATTCCGTTTCATGTGCTTCCTCGAAGTATGGTTTTCTATTCCAGAGGGCTCCATCTTCCCGAGTACCACTCCACCCCAGCCCTGTACTCTCTAACCCTTGACGAAGCTTGCCATTTAACATTATCCGATCCAAACTTTCCCCAAATCCATGAAACTTGCTGCTCCCGTTTCTCGAGAAAGCGCCTCATACTTACTCTAGTGTCACAGTTTATCATGCACCTCTGAACATTCGAGAGCCATGAAAGTGGCTTCTGCACTTCCTAGTTTTACATGACCCAATCAGAGCCATGCACGGTCTTCTGTATTTCTGTATCCCTGTGAGAGTCCCTTCTGTCAATGGTCATCGGACCACATGTTGGGGGTGTAACCCAGCTTGTCAGGAGCACATCGGCGGGAATCCCTCTTTTAACCGATTATAGATACGCCTAGTGGTTGCATTTGCATTTATTGTTTTATAAAAATACAACTGAGTAAGAAATTGTTACTAACACACTTGTTTGCTCTGGGTGGGGATTGCCTCTGTTGCCGGCCCGATGTATTGAACCGGCCCCGGATGCCTCCATTATTTTTGGTGCCGTTCTGCGGAATCGTGAATTTCATTTAAATTTACGATCGTTTCTGCCCTATTCCCTTCCCCCCACTCTATTGTTACTTTTCTCCAATGTTTTACACCTTGATCGGACACAAAGAGTGTGTCCGGCACTGGATGTTTTTTACTTGACCCCCAACCGGTTTGTTGACTCTTGAACTCTTACTTCTTTGGTGTCCCCTCTAATCCTATCTTCCATTGCTGCTGGTGTGCCATACCGAATCTACTTTCTAGCCCCCTGATACTCCCCCACTACCTTCTACGCTCCATGAACTTCCTTGTGTGTTATTCTATGTTCTAGTAACTGATGTTATTATGTATCTCTGTTTGTAACGTTAACCTCACGTAAAGCGCTCTGATACCCCCGGGTCTAACCAGCGCTCTATAAAACTCTGCAAATAAAATGCACTGATGTGGTAGTTATTAATGGGGTAGGTTTCTGTGGTTTTTCGTAGGTGCATGCGTTTGACGCTCACAGCTCACTGAATCTCCCATCTCCCAAGCTGAGTACACAGAGCTTGCTCGTAGGAGTCTTCGGCATTTGAATGCTCTTTTCTTCTTCTCCTTGTTTAAGTAGTATTTCGATTTTTTTTCTAGCAAAGAACAGTCTCTGGGCGTGGCCCACACTTTATAGGGTTGGATTTTTCATCTCGCACTATCAACGTGCAAATGAAACTACCAGGCCCAGAATGCAATGCTCCTAGGCTTTAAAAGTAACACCGGTTGACGGGCCCCAGCCGCGATTATGGAGCACCTGTCTAAAGCCCATGCACACTAGGCTCAGGGGTGCAGTCTGGTTGTGTGCTCGGCTCCCCTGTAGTTAGCTAGTGACATCCCTACCACGCTAACCTGTGACCTCACAGCGCCTGATGCCAGAGATGGCCGAGAGCATGCAGTGTGCTCATCTGTTATCTCACCATTAGTAAATTTCGTCCTGTCATTAGCTGCTACGCAGCAATTTTACTGCTGTGTTTGTTTATTTTACTGCTGGGGTCACAGCAGGAGGGCGGAGCGCACCTGAATATCACGCAAGTTTGAAACCACAAATCTGGCTTTAACCTTGATATACACAAAACTGCTTTAGAGATTTAAAGATGGGGGCGGGGAAATCCCTGCCTGGCAACCCGGAGCACATTTCCCCCCAGGTGCATTGTGGTAAATGCAGTGCACGGCAACAGTCGGGTTAGTGTACTCACAAATATTGCAGTGTTTGCCATTCTAGGCGCAGCCCGTGCACCGCATCTCACAGTGACTGTGTCAGCTTTACATATAGAGGTGCTTATCTATAGGGTTTTGGCGCAGCGCTGCTGCAGTGACGCTGCTCGGCCCTATGGCCCAAGTGAAAGGGACGGAAGCACTGTATTTAAGCAGTGCGTTGCATTCCTGTACTTTCACCCTAGTTATAAATGGTGTTCATGTAGACAAGAGACTAGTTTTTTTAAGGCACGGAGAGATTTGCAGTGAATCACAGGCTCGAACCTGGTTCCCCAGCTTCAAACTCGGCTGATCTGACCATTGAGCCACATCCTGTTATCCTGGCCAGACTTCAAACAAATACCACATGACGACCCTATTTCTTAAAGCAATTCGGCTCTGTTCCAAAACACGATCTGTTCTTTATCGGTTGTGGTGAAGCGATAGCAGACATGTGCAGAGGGCGCTTGACTCCAGTATTTTCCCTGTGGCTACAAAATTGTCCACCGTGATTCTTTGTGGGGTACCAGTACCACTTTGTCGCGTGTTCTCGGCAAATACGTAGTTTGAGGAGATGCAGAGTTTTTTGGGCAGTTTTGTATTGCGCGAACTCGACTCCAAAGTATCAGAGTGCTTTGCATGAGAAGCAGTTGCATTACAGAGGGACACAGTATATTTTTTTAAGGCACGGGCAGATTTGCAGAGAATCACAGGCTCGAACCTGGTTCCCTAGCTTTAAAGTCGGTTGCTCTGACCGTTACTCCACATCCTCTTGGGCATGAAAACCCTGAACACACTGCATGTTTTTTTCTCAACTGGTCTTCTTTACTTTACCACCGTGCTGGGAGCTCTAGGAAATGAAGTGGAAGGCAGATAGCGCGGTAAAGGATTAATCATTGACAAATGAATGTGTGCGAATTATGGCGGTTTGTGATTGTATAGGCCCAGGATGAATGGACTAAGCATGGGCGAATTTTGCGAATTCGAGATCCGCGAATTTGCGGATTTGCGAATTCGCAATCCGCAAAATTCGTGAATTTGTGCGAATTTGCAGATTTTTATATTTTTGCGTGTTCGCGGGTGTTCGCGGGGCGCTTTGCGTGTTCGCGGGTGTTCGCGGGGCGCTTTGCGCGTTCGCGGGGTTTTTTTTTGCCTGGTTAATCACTGCCACCATCTCGTTTTTTATGCCCTTCTGCCCTCTGTACCACTCGTTTCTGTGCCCTTCTGCCCTCTGCCCCACTCATTTTTTGTCCCCTTCTGCCCTCTGTCCCACTTTTGTGCCCTTCTGCCCTCAGCCCCACTTAGAATGGCGCCGGCAAGCTGCCAGCGCCATTCTAAAATAGCTACAAAGAGCTTCAACAGGAAGCACTAATAGATAAAGTAAAGCAGGTGCTCGAGTTGAAGGTCAAATTAAGTTACACAATCATTAATCACCCCAAGTTTGGGGTGATTAATAATTGTGTAACTGAATTTGAGCTTCAACTCGAACACCTGCTTTACTTTATCTATTAGAGCTTCCTGTTGAAGCTGACTTTTGTAACTATTTTAGAATGGCTCTGGCAGCTTGCCGGCGCCATTCTAAAAGAGTTACAAAAGTCAGCTTGAACTTTTGACCCAATCCGTTCCGCTCGCGGATTTTGCGGGAAATTCGCGAATCTCGCGGATTGCGAATTTACCGAAAATCCGCAAAATCCTCTAGCGGAACGGATTTTGCGCCCATGCTTAGAATAGACGCTGATAATGAACGTTCCTTTATTGCTTCCATCCTTCCCTTATCTTTCAATTTTTAATTTTCTTCCTTTAATTCCTATGGTTTTTTTGTCTTTGTCCACTTCCACTGTCGTTTTCTTCACACTATTCTTTCCCCCTTCATTTCCTCGTTCTTGTCTTTATTTTTCTTGAATCTTTTCCCCTTCCCTTCTTACTTTCCTGCACCACTTTCTGTTTTACTCTTTTCTTCCAACTCTCCCCCTTCTTTTCATCTTCATCTGTTCATTGCTTTCTTCATTTCCTACCTTCAGTTTCAGTTTTCGGGCTTTTTCTTTCCCATAACTCATTTTCTTTTACCCTCTCTTTCCTTTGTACTTCTCTCCTATTCTTTCCATTTTTTCCCTTTCCTAACATCCTTCCTTCATTCCTGCATCTGTCCTACCTGTCTTTCATAACAACCTCTAGCTTTTCCTCCTATTGCACGTCTTCATTTTCTTATGCTTTATTCTCCATAATTTCTCTCTCTCTCGCCGCCTCACTTTCTCTACAAGGAGTCATCTCAGGAAAACGTATATTTGTCTTTTTGATGGATGTTTTAGCTAATCAAAACTAGTCCGAGCCACTGCAAACAGTGACTTGAAACAGTGGGCTGATGTGCCAGGCGCGCTGTTGGAGCCCGCTTTGATATCGGCAGTCGGCCTGGCAGCGCCGCTGTGCCCCCTAGTGTCGCAGCGTGGGCTCCGATAACGCCACTGCGTATCTCGCCTACTTGGAAAAACAAAAGGCAGCAGCCAGCAGCCAGGAGCATGTCCTGGTGTATATGATACTGTGGACTCTGAAGGACCAAGTCACGGCTGATGGCATTTATCTTGACATGTGACACCGACCCATGCTGTAAGGCACAGTGAAGACACAGCCTCCCAGTGACAGCGCCCTCTTATGTTAGGATCTCGGTAGAGCAGTGTCTCGCCCAAACACATGTTCAGAGTGGACTTTTTTGCAATTTTATATAGAGGGGAGGTTCAAGGATTTTCCCAAAATCACAGGGTGCTTGAGCCTCCCACCAGACTCAAACCTGGTTCCCCAGCTTGTAAGTCAGCTGCTCTAGCCATTAAGCCACATCTTTAACTACTGAAACAAATATTTGCCTCCTAGTACATTATTCCCATTTCCCCCCTCCCCCTTGCACCCTTCTCCCCTCTGCTGTGCACCCTTCTCCCCTCTGCCATGCACCCTTCTCCCCTCTGCCATGTACCCTTCTCACCCTCCCCTTGCACCCTTCGCACCCTCCCCTTGCAGCCTTCTCATCTCTCCCTTGCACCCTTCTCCTCTCTGCCTTGCACCCTTCTCCCCCTCCCTTGCCCCCTTCTCCCCCTTGCACCCTTCTCTACCTTGCACCCTTCTCCCCTCTGCCTTGCACCCTTCTCCCTTCTGCCTTGCACCCTCCTTGCCCTCCCCTTGCACCCTTCTTCCCTCTGCCTTGCACCCTTCTCCCCCTCCCCCTTGCACCCTTCTCCCCCTCCCCGTTGTACCCTTCTCCACATCCACCTTGCACCCTTCTCTGCCTTGCACCCTTCTCTCCTCTGCCTTGCACCCTTCTCACCTCTGCCTTGCACCCTTCTCCTCTCTGCCTTGCACTCTTCTCCCCTCTGCCTTGCACCCTTCTCGCCTCTCCCTTGCACCCTTCTCCCCCTCTCCCTTGCACCCTTCTCTCCCTTGCACCCTTCTCGCCCTCCCCCTTGCACCCTTCTTCCCTCTGCCTTGCACTCTTCTTCCCTCTGCCTTGCACCCTTCTCCCCTCTGCCTTGCACCCTTCTCCCCTCTGCCGTGCACCCTTCTTCTCTCTGCCTTGCACCCTTCTCCCCTTTCCCCCTTGCACCCTTCTCCCCCTCCGACTTGCACCCTTCTCTACCTTGCACGCTCCTCGCACTCTGCCTTGCACCCTTCTCACACTCTGCTTTGCACCCTTCTCCCCCTCCCCTTGCACCCTTCTCCCCCTCCCCCTTGCACCCTTCTCCCCCTCCGCCTTGTACCCTTCTCCACCTCCGCCGTGTTGTGGTATGTGGTCAAGTCCGAGCCCCTCCACACTCTATCTATCTATCTATCTTTCTATCTATCTATCTATCTATCTATCTATCTATCTATCTATCTATCTATCTATCTATCTATCTATCTATCTATCTATCTATCTATCTATCTATCTATCTATCTATCTATCTATCTATCTGTCTCTCTGTCTGTCTGTCTGTCTGTCTGTCTGTCTGTCTGTCTGTCTATCTGTCTATCTATCTATCTATCTATCTATCTATCTATCTATCTATCTATCTATCGCCCTCACTCTATCTATCTATCACCCTCACTCTATCTATCTATCTATCTATCTATTTATTTATTTTATTTATTTTGAAAGTTTTATATAGCGCGAACAAGATCTTCGCAGATATCAGAGCGCTTTACAGAGGGGGGGGAGCATGTATACGCAGATACATCAATCATGTTAAAGGTACATTGAGGTGATAACATAAAACAATCAATAGGTCAATTTCAGAGTCGAAATAACAATACAAAGTGTTCAACAAGTAGTACAGATGAGTATCAAGTCTTTGTAGTTTATCTCCAGTAGTCGTTCAAGTGTATTTAGCCATGAGGATCGCTTTTACTTCTTTCTTGAAAAGTATAGTAGAGGTGATGAGCCTGGTTTCAGGGGGGAGCGAGTTCCAAATCCTGGGAGCCATTCCTGAGAAGGAGCGTTTATAGGTTTTTTCCTTGCGGAATCTTTTAGGCTTTAGCAAAAGATTATTTGTACCTCTAGTGTTTCTGGAGCCTCCTGAAATCGTCAGCTTCTGAGCAAGGTATGTAGGTGAGCTCAGGTGGACAGCCTTGTGCGTCAGACAAGCGATTTTCAGGTGTATTCTGGCTTCAAACGGCAGCCAATTCAGGGATTTGAAGTCAGGGGAAATGTGTGAGTGTTTTTTTGATCCAGTGATAAGTCTCGCTGCGGCGTTTAGCGAGGCTCTGATGGGTGCCGTAGTGGCTAGGGGGAGACCGCAGAGCGCGGTGCTGCCGTATTCTATTCGAGGTATGACTAGCGATTGTACCGCAGTTTGGAAGTCTTTGGTTGGAAGGAAAGGTTTAAGTTTCCTAAGGGTGTTGATTTGGTAGTTCGCTCCCTTAGTTGCTTTGTTGATGTGTTCCTGCATGCTGAGATTGGTGTCAAGTGTTATGCCCAAAGATTTTGCTGAGTCCACGATGGTGGGTTGGATATTGAGTGCCGTTAGGTCTTTAAGCCACATTTGTGCGGTAGTGCTCTTCGCGGGTGGTGAGATCAGAAGGAACTCCGTTTTAAGGGCATTGAGTTTCAGATGATTGGCGGCCAACCACGATTGGGTGCTTCTGATCGTTGAGTTCAAGAGCGTGATGTCTTTGGGTGATTGTAGTTTGAGATAGAGTTGAGTGTCGTCAGCATACATGTGGAAGTGTACATTTGATTCTTGCAGCAAGGTGGTGAGAGGTTCCATAACTAGGTTGAACAAGGTTGGGGATAGGGAGGATCCTTGTGGTACGCCTAGCGATACAGGTCTTGGTGCAGACATCAAGTTGTTGCTCTTGAATTTCTGCGACCTGTTATGCAAAAAGGACGTGAACCATTTGAGCACAGTTCCAGATAGGCCCATTCTCGTGTTTAGTAGTTCGATTAAGCTCTCATGTTTGACAGTGTCAAATGCAGAGGAGAGATCAAGGAGGATGAGGAGGCAAGTATCGTTATGATCTAGGATTTGGAGGGCGTCGTCGATTATGTGAGTCATAGCAGTTTCAGTACTGTGATTTGCTCGGAAGCCTGATTGATGAGAGTTGAGGAGATCAAACTGAGTAATGTGTTTAGTTAATTGTGTTTGTGCGCATTTTTCCAACAGTTTGGCAAGAGTCGGAATGTTGGTAATGGGACGGTAGTTGTTTAGGTCAGAGGGGTCAGCTGTAGGTTTCTTTAGCTATCTATCTATCTATCTATCTATCTATCTATCTATCTATCTATCTATCTATCTATCTATCTATCTACCTATCTATAGCCCTCACTCTATCTATCTATTTATCACCCTCACTCTATCTATCTATCGCCCTCACTCTATCAATCTATCTATCACTCTCACTCTATCTATCTTTCGCCCACAATCTATCTATCTATTGCCCTCACTCTATCTATCGCCCACACTCTATCTATCGCCCTCACTCTATCTATCTATCTATCTACTGCCCTCACTCCATCTATCGCCCTCACTCTTTCTATATATAACCCTCTATCTATCTATCTATCTATCTATCTATCTATCTATCTATCTATCTATCTATCTATCTATCTATCTATCGCCCTCACTCTATCGCCCTCTATCTATGTATCTTATTTATTTATTTTTATTTTAAAAGTTTTATATAGCGCTAGCTTAACCCGTAAGTATCAGAGCACTTTACATAGGCCCTCTATCTATCTATCTATCTATCTATCTATCTATCTATCTATCTATCTATCTATCTATCTATCTATCTATCTATCTATCTATCTATCTATCTATCTATCTATCTATCTATCTATCTATCTATCTATCTATCTATCTATCGCCCTCTGTCTATCTATCTATCTATCTATCTATCTATCTATCTATCTATCTATCTATCTATCTATCTATCTATCTATCTATCTATCTATCTAGCTATCTATCTATCTATCTTTCTATCTCTCTATCCATCTATGTATCTATCTATATATCGCCATCTATCTATCGCCCTCTATCTATCTATCGCCCTCTATCTAACGCCCTCTACCTATCTATTGCCCTCTATCTATCTATCGCCCTCTACCTATCTATCGCCCTCTCTCCATATATCGCCTCTACCTATCTATCGCCCTCACTCTATCGCACTCGCTCTATCTATCTATCGCACTCACTCTATCTATCGCATCCCCACAGCATCTCTCAGCACCACTATAGCATCACTCAGGGGCACCACAACGTCACTATGCTCTACCACAGCATCACTGAATGCCACAGCATCACTTGTCGCCACCACAACATCACTCAGCGCCACCACAGCATCAATCTGTGCAACCATTCAACAACTGGTTCAAATATGTTCTCTCAATGTTTCAATCTTTATTACAAATATTCTTGGATTTTCGTCACAATAAAATACACTGAACATAATCTTAACACAAGTTATTTACAAAAGTTTAAGCTATTGCCATTATAAATTACAATAACTTTTATTTAAGTATTAATTATTTAAAAAAATTAAAAGCCATTGTTATTTGTAATATCAATACATCTAAGTCACGTAAATACAACACATATTGCATTACAAATGCTACAGGTGTCACATTTGCGAAAGTTAAAACTATTGGCATTGTTAATGACAAAGCTATTAATTTCAGTATTTTCAAAACCAACACATAAATATAAAATGTGTTATTTACAATACCAATAGCTCAAACTTTCCTAATGCGAGGCCTATTGCATTGCAAATGCTTGTTTTAAAAGTCATTGTTTTGTAGGCCTTGTTCCCACATTCTGATCTCCACCTCTACAAGCAATGATTGGAAAAAAAATTGTGTTAGTGCAACTTATATGCAGTTCCATTACTTATAACTCACAGGGACATTGTTAACCCAGACCCCAGGGTAATTACTTTAAAAAGGGACTTTGCATGGTGTAACCTCGTACTCAATAAGATAGAAATGGGGTTCACATTGTAAGCTCTCTAACACATGTTACAAGAAGGGGTTCTTACATAGAACTGCTGGCTAAAAAACATGGGAAGTAACTTAACATTGTTAACTCACTGACCAATACCGCTGGAGTGGGTGGTTACATTGTGAGCTCCTTGCTAAACTCCATATGCAGGAGGTTTACATTAGGATCCCTTCGATACATGCAGCAGGAAAGAGTTCCATATTTCAACCTCTTCAAATGGAGAAGGAAGAGGCTTTAGGTAGAAAATTCCCTGACACATGCAGTTTGAAAGGGTTGTACCTTGTGAAGTCCATGTCAAGCACCAAAGGAAGAAGCTTTACATTTGAACTATTTGACAAATACACTAGGAGTATTACTTGAGGACAAATGCAATAGGAAGAGGTTCCATGCACACACACATTTTAAGATCCAGCCACAGTAAATATTTGGTACCTCCTGAAGAAGAATTAATGCTCATGTAAATGTATACTTTGGGTCTGTGTAAATTCCTTTCTGGGTCTCTGCAGGTAGAGACAATATTGTCATGTTTATGTTTAAGTTAAAGCTAGTAGGCTTGCTTTATTGATTTTTAAATGTGGCAAGAAATGTAATAGACTTCTCATTTGACAGTGCTGAAATATCGGCCCCCAGTAACAAAATAAGGAGAACAGCATAATCCACTCTGGCTTTAGGGCGTTGTGGCAGGTGCCATCCCACCGCAAAAAGAGCTGGGGGCATGGGGCACTGTGTTTTGAAATTTGTTATGGGGTTAAAAGTTCACACTGCAGACTTCCTTGTATATACATCAGCTTTCAGGCAACAATAAAACTGTCAAGATATCTGTGGTCAATAATCTTTCTGCTGTTGAGAGGTTTGAGTTTTGTCTAGTGACAGTTTTTACTCATCTAAAGTATCGCAGAGGGTTAATATGCCTGCTGCAAAGAATGTGTACTAGTCACATCACACAACTGTAGTTTACGTGCATATGTCAGTGGGTTGCTGCTTTTGTCACAGAGATCCTTTCATTACTTGCAGTTTGTAAGTTACATTCGTGATATAGCACAGTCAACTATGATCTATCATCAAAGTGCTGCATGCAGGCTGTATCGTACAGGTCTTTAATTATCCTAATTTTGCTAAAAAGGATTTGTTTGGATAGAAATAAATTCTTTTTAGCAAAGCCAACCCTAACTACTGTATTATGCTTTGAATCCTGAGTTTGTGCTTCTCCAGACCAAGCATTCTTAAAAAAAATACCTATCAGTATGAATGGCATGTGATTCCTACAGCATATAGTTCCCCTTTGTCTTATGTAACTTTTTTTATACACTGATGTATTATTCATTATTTCTGTATTTGTATATGACGTAAAGTGCTCCGACGCACTACACTGGTGTGAGAGGCACTATAAAGCAAATGAAATACATGTGAGGCAGGGGCTATGGAGAGATGAGGGGCACTGTTGGAGAGTGATAATAAGGGGGGGGAAACAGCCATAACATTGTATGTGTTACATCGCATGTTTTTACATTGCGGTTGTTCAATGACTGCGTTGTTACAATGCAAGCCATTATAACTCAAGTCATTTCAACAACTTGCTGTAGGGGCTGCACTGGTGTTGGATTTACAATCCAACACCTTCCCTGCTGTTGCGCAAACTGGAGTAGGAATAGTACTATTCGTAAGTCCAGCGAGCCCCCTACAGCAAGTCGTTGAAACAACTTGCAATGTAATGGTTTGCGTTGTAACAACACGGTCATTGTAACGACTGCTTTGTAAAAGTGCACTGTAAGGTCCTCATTTACCATGTTTTAAAAGCTAATAAAAGTGAATATATAGTGAAAAATGTATTGTAGAATGCATCATTTTTAAATGTTTTCCCAAATGTTCTTGGGGGGAGAAGAAGGTGCAATCTGAGGGTGACAGTGATGGAGACTGGGTCGAATACACCAACCAGGTTTAGTCTGGTAATAGGTTTTACCTTCTGGCCTATGGTGACGGAGTATACATTCCCCCAACCTAATGGTCAGCCTGCTCGATTTAGATGTGGACAGACCATAGGTTTGGCTACGACTGTGATTAAACCACACCCAAACCTCCTTGCCGTCCCGACGGAGGAAAGACCATCGGAGAAATGGCTATATTATATTATATATATATTATATTTCAGCCCACCCAATTAAGATGGGTGGTCATATAGCCATTTTTCAATGCCCGTCAGAGGGACAGTAAAATGGTATTAATGCTTTCCTCGCAATGGGAGATGTTTCCCATGGCGAGGGAAGCATTTCAGGTTCAGTATTTTCTGTTTGAAAATAAAAAAAGAAAACTGTTTTGTTGAAGGTTGCGTCAGCATGACCCAGCCCTCCACCAAACAGTGAAAAGCATTTGTAGAAACTACAGTGACAACAGTTCCTAGCTAGTGTGTGGGTATGACTCCTGGCAGACCTCCACTAATGGGGTAAAGGTTCCCTGGCCATGCCCTACCACTTTGGGCATTTTCAAGATGGTGAAAGCCTTTGCCTCTACTAAATATGTATGTGGGGAGTGTACTATGGTTAATCTTAGTTTCCTTCCACATCTTACACAAAAATCCAGTTTGAGGCAGTCACTGTACCCACAATAAACCCAGAGAGAGATGTTTAGTAGGACAAAGGCAGAGTCATTCAGCAAACATCATCTGCTCTGAGGACATCAACGTCCTCTCTTACGTCAATGGCACACAACTCATTCTCTCCCTCAAGGACAAGACGCTCAGTACCCGGATCAAGTTCAGTGCCTGTATGACTGGAAACACCCACTGGGTGAAGACCAACAGTCTAAAGGTGAGCCCTGACAAGACTGATATTGTGATCTTCAGGAACAGCATATCACTGTGGGACTCCACCTGGTGGCCAGCAGAGGTACTAGTGACACATCCAAGAAGATCAGAATTATATTGAACAGCAAACTTGAAATGACAGCCCAAATCAATGCTGTTACCACCTCATGCTTCCATACTCTGACGATTCACCCCCAGTCACAGATCTGGGTTTAATCCATCGTTATTTTGCTCACCAAGCCAGCCGGATGATAGCCAGAAACCGGTCCTAGGATGCTTGATTCCAGTCCAGGGAAGACATGGCTTGGCAGTTCGGGCTGGACTGTTCCCATGAGGCACAGGATCAAGACTGATTTGCATATGGCCATGTGTGAACTGGGGTGGCTTGGTGAGCAAAAAAATGATGGATTAAACCCAGATCTGTGACTTGGGGTGAATATTTTGCCATTGTACAACATTCCGTCCATCATTTTGTGTGTTTTGCTGTTCACCCTATGTGCGAAGGGTATGCCTAGATGTGGGTCCCGTGCTCACTAAGCCACTGGAGTCAAGCTATCCTGGCTGAAGACGGCTGATAGCCAGAAACCGGTCCTAGGATGCTTGATTCCGGTCCAGGGAAGACATGGCTTGGCAATTCGGGCTGGACTGTTCCCTTGAGGCACAGGGTCAAGACTGATTTGCATATGGGCATGTCTGAACTGGGGTGGCTTAGTGAGCAAAATAACAATAGATTAAACCCAGATCTGTGACTGGGGGTGAATGTTTTGCCATTGTGCAACATTCCGTCCATCATCTTGTGTGTTTTGCGCTCCTATCACACCACACACGAAGGAGATTCACTAGATCCCAGTTCACAAACATGCATAATCCAAACACCTCATTCACACTTTCAAGGCACTACATAACACTGGCCCAGCACATCTCAACAATCGCGTCTGCTTTCACAAACCTTCCAGGTACCTCCCCATGTCTGGACTCCTGCTTGCACACCTCCAATACATATGGAAAACCAGGTCCAGCAGTCAAGCCTTCTCCTACATTGCTCCTAAGACGTGGAACGACCTGATGCTACACATAAGAGCCTCCTCCGCACTTACTGAATTCCGCAGGAAGCTGAAGAACTGGCATTTTGAGTAGTCCTACGAGGCCCTAGGTGGGGCTAGACTCTACCTGCTCAGGGCCAGGATACACTCCTGGGTGATAGTGCAAATCTGCATTGCATAACATACCAGGATATTGAATCCGCAAACTTTGTCTTGGTATCCTGTTCTCTTCCCTTTGAAGTGTTCCCTGAGGGGTATATGAAAACCTAGAGACAGAAGGCGGCAGGACAAAAGCAGAGTCTATTAGCAACTAAATAGTTGATCCACAAGCATTGTCTAGGTATCCTGTTTTCTACCCTTTCAAGAATGTTACAAGTTTTTTATGAGAATCCAGCAGACCCATAAAGGGCGATCTGACACTCAAGCAGGAATTTAGAATTGTAGTGTCAAATATGATTGTCACAGATCCTACCTGCACATTCATTGAAGTCATCTCGGCCCATTCAGGTCAGCCTATTGTTTGCTCCTGGGAGGCACTTCACACCTATTAAAGGCTAAGTGCATGCTGTGAAAAGATGGAAAACCAATCAAAAATTTGGAATTTCAGACAGGGAAACGTTAACTTTCAAAAGGGCATTTTACGATAATATTTATTAAAACTTTGACTCCACTACTGAATGGAATTTTTAATGACTAATTAAATGGTTATTCAACAATTTTTCTAGCTGGTCCCATTCCCATGATACAGTATTAGTATTTTAAACTGTGCTCTGGTTTTATACAAATTACAGCTAGGTCTGTCACAGTGAAAGTAATTTATTGGTGCCAGTCACTGGAAGGACATGTTAACATTACATTTCTAAATGTCATACTTTTAAATTCTATGCACCCTGCCTTGTGAGCTACAAGGCCTACATAGGGGTAACTTGTTAATGTATAAAAGTGAATTGTTTACCTGTCAAAAGGGTTTATTTTGACAGGTAGAATTCTGGTAGAGTTTTTTTTTCGTGTTGTCCAGTGTTTTCAAAAACTGTAAAAATCAGTGGTTATCAGTGTTTACTGTAGACACAATTACCTGGATGGTGTTTTAAAGAAATATGTATTTTTCCTTCCTTCCCCCTTCAATTGCATGGCCAATTGTTCATCCGCCCAGTCTTGCTTTTAATTCCCTTCTTGTACCCTTTGAAGTAACTTTCCATTATTTCACCACACTGACTTATTTCCCAGTATTCAAACCCCTCTTATCAGCATTCCAGTCTCATCCCAGGTCAAGTTTGTGCATGGATAAATATGTATTTTACCTCATTAAGATTTGGTAATAGGTTAGTAGTGGGCAATTAGTACACAATGCTGCTGTTCCATTCTTTGGACAAATGGCATAGAACTGCTACATATAAATGTTCTATTTAGAACATGTGATACATATTGTGGGGTGCTCAGTACTCTATTATTTTAGGGCAGTATCACACTGTCCTTTTCTTTGTCTCAAGATACCAAGAACGAACTGGGCTAATAAATGTACTATTACTATCTGATATCACCTATTACTGCTCCACCTGGTCACAGGGGAGAATACTGGTAAGCACTTAATATGCATACTGTTAGCTATAGGAACTTTGATGGCAGCAAACTGTTCTGTTCAATGAAGAAGCAGCTGGGGTAGTAAAGAAATGTTATAACCTACAGGTTTCCTTGGGCCATTTGCCTGTGCAGTTCACACTGTGAACACAAATTATTTATGGAATTGTGTGTTTATTTAAAAACCAGCTCAAGGGCAACTTAGTATAGATTTTTACCAATCATGTGGATCTTTGTTTATTTGGAATCAGTGTTGGACTTTGTTCCTTCTGGGCATGTGTGAGAATTGCGCTAGGCACTTTAACTTGTGTTCTGGGCAATGTGCCCACTTCGTTGGTATCTTCCATCTTAAGGTAAATCAAGCACAGCTCAATATGTTAACATAAATTCTGTCACAGGGGTTTGAACATGTAATGTTGCTAAGTGTCAAGCCTTGTTTCGATACACTACCTCCATGAAACATGCACTTTGCCCCCCCTGCGTTGCACCTCCCTCTTCCCTGGCCGAACCCTGGTGATGCACCCTCCCCCTCCTCTGGTAGACCCATTGCTTCTCCCTAACACTGTCTCTGTCCATGTGGCCTGGCCCCATCAGTCCCCTTGTACTTAGACATTGTCCCCACCCTATCACCAACAATGCCCTCGTCTCGGACTCTCCCCCGTTCCCTGTGTAACTCCCTTATATCAGTCGTGACGCGAGCTACACTTTGTGGACATTCTTTGCTGCTGCACCGTCTATCTTGCTCAATCAAAATGTTTGTTGCCATCTGTTGTTACTTGTTAAAAAAAATTGTCAAGCCTTGTTTCAACACTAAAGTCTCAAGCTTAATTTTGATATGAAGGAACTAGTATTTAAAGTTGAACCTGGTGATCCTGGTGTTATATCATGAATGCGTTCTACTTTAGTGTGCAGGCTCAGAACAAGTCTATGAACGTGTGTTGGAGGGAGGGTCAGAAAAAAAGTCTTTAGAAGCTTTGTAGGCTTGGGTTAGCAATGATGGGTTATAATATAGATAATTTAAACAAATAAATTACTTTCCATAGACTCTCAATTTTCAATATCCTTATGGTTCTGCAGAGTTGGATGTGTGAGGTGGGTTCAAAGTAAAGTAATTTGATATTCTGTTCACACTTCTTTCTTTCTTTTCAGGGGTGCGGCCAGATAACAGACCCTTGGTGGAAAAACAAAGAAACTTAGATAAGTGAAATGAGTCGTGTTTGGAATTGCAGTTTTTCTACTTAAGTCACTCACTGGTCCCACAACCTTGAACTATAGTTGTTCTAGAGTTGCTGTCTGCTCCCTTCCCTTCCAGTGCCGTAAGCCCAATGAACTGGTCCAGCCTCAACAGGAAGTCCTTAGCCTTAGCAGTAACTAAGTTTTCTTTCCAAAAGGGTTGATGTGGTTCAGATCTCCATTTTCTAAGGGAAACAGAAAGGTTTTCCTTCAAATGCGGTAAATATTTTCTTCTATTCAGTATTTTATACTACAGTTCCTCTTGCACTTTGGAACCAAGTAATCATATTTTTGTTTACACCCTACCTCTCAACCTGGGTTCATGGGAGCGTTAGGAAGGGAGAAGAAAAAATATATATAGAAGGAAGAGATAAAATATACCTTCTCGCAATGTTTCTTGACCCTGTCCCTCTTACACTCACTCGAGAAGCATCTACCAGTCTTCGGTCCACACGTCCTTGGGCTCCTCCTCGTCACGGGTATCAGTGCAAGCCTCCTGATCAAGATTCCTCTCCTGCACTTCTTTGAGTTGACCTGTCCACAGCTCTTTCCTGTTCCTCTCAGGGTCTCTGCTTCTCCTCCTAGAAAATACAGTAAATTTTTAGTGTGACTGCATGCCTTTCCTTGTGTTTTTTGTTCCGCCTCCCCTGTCTCGAGTCAGTCATCCCTTTCTCTTGTTCTCTCTTTTGTTGTCCCTATTCACCTTTGTTTATTTTCTCTGTCTGACTTCTGTACTTCCACTCTTTTCAGGATTCCCAGACATGCATCAGCTGATCACTCCAGAGCTCCTGGTAAGTATGGTTCTTCCACACAACCTGTTTCTACTGATACTGAAAAGCTGCAAATACTAGGAGGCACAGAGCAGTGATGGCATTTTCAAGTTTCAGAATGGCTCTGTCTACAGCTCATACACTAATTCATAGATTTTCCATGTTTAAGTATGTGATGAAAGCAGCACAAGTCCAGCAAAACTGGAGCACAAACCTCTTCACAGCCTGCTCAAGAGCCTTAAAGATATTCATGAGAAGGTTCCTGATTCTTCTATGAAAAGAATTGTTGTTCATATATGTATGTTTTACAGACCCTCTTGAAGTATACTTAGGAACATGAATGTTGGATGCAGTATTTTTTTGGGAAGATGTTGATTCTGGAGGCATCTGTGTATGCAGTGATCTTTGCTGTCTCAATCCTGACACCAAAGCGTTGAGAAATCAAAACTCTGGAATGCACTCAGAGAAGGCGTGGGACCTCATGGAGGTGCCACTTACCCTAGACTGAAACACTGCTCAGAGTTTAGCTTCAACCCTGTTGATCACTACACAGCAACATGCAGTGAACAGTGAGCTTAACCCACATAAGTTGATCCGGATGTCCGAAATAGGAGTGATGCGCATCCTGGGATTACAGTGACCTTGTGGATGGTACATGGGCATTGTAAGAGGCATACCATGCCAGAGTGGGTCACAGTGGGAACATCCATCATAGAAAAAAGATTGAAGATGTGGGCTGCACTTATATAGTTTGACACCTGAAAGCAGCGAAAATGCAGCCAGGTCTGGTGTTTTCTAGTTTCTATTGAAATAAATAATAAAGTAGGAGATGCTTTATCGGTTATAATCAGTTTTAACTAAAAACCTGGAAACCCTATATGTGAATAACTGTTAAGATGCATGTACGTTGTCTGCTAGGAATATAGGTCACCAGTCCCAGCTTCATCAGGGGTTACATTGAATGCATGACTGAACGTTTACCATACAGTCAAACTGTACTAATAAGCGTAGGTTGTGGAAGTTTTGGAACCCTGGTGTTGACTCCTGGGGCAGGGGGGTCCACATTTTGACTGAAAGTATGCTAGGTTTCAGCATTACAATTTATTTTCCTTTTAAACAGTTTTCTCCCTTTAGCACATTTTCAGCCATCACTCCAACTTCTATGTGTTGTGGGAATTGTTTTGGCACACTCCTTCATCCTTATCAAATCAAATCAAATCAAATGAGACTTTATTTCGGTTAATATTTCAGACCATAAAAAGTACATACATTGATTACATTTTCAAATTGCACATCAATACATTATTAAAAACATTATACACAGATATCATTAAAAATCATCATGAACGTTAGGATCATGGATCTAAGCAAGTTCTTCTTCTCAGTGCAAGTTTTAAAAACGACAAAATATGGAGTACACAATCCTGGTGCAGGAGCTGCAAATAAATAAGGGCAGGTCTAATTTGTTTAAAATCCAATGTTCTCAGCAAATCAACAAGAAAGTAGCGTCTAGGATAATCATAAAACCTGCATAAAAATATAAAATGTAGCATATCCTGAGGAGACCTCCCGTCGCAGCCACAGGGAGCTACATGTTTGCTAAAAATGTCTGATTTGGGTCTTATTAAAAGCTGCTGAAAAGTGTTAAATCTGAACCTAGTCAGCAAGAACTTTTCATGTGAGCTGAAGGCGCAAGCCAGGTAGGGCTCCATTCCACCACACGACTTTAGCATGATAAACTTTCTGACACTTGGTTTCAACACTTCCACACTTTCTCTGTCCGCCAATTTAAGCTTAAGATAGGCTCTTTTAACCGCTGTTATGTCCCCCTTCACAATGCCACTCGGATGGAAGAACAGTTTGGCGCACCCCAGCTTTTCAAAGCAAGATTTCAAGTATTTTAGCCAGGGGATGCGCATACAGCTATCCTGAGATGTTACATCCCGTACAATCTGGTGAGTGAGTGGAATCTCCTTGTTAAGCCACAGCGAAACCCAGCAGATCAGTGGCTTCAGTGCTAGGTTATCGCATAAAAACGGTGTCCCTAACTCCTCATGCACAACAAGGTTCGGGGTACTCGCAGGGACACATAGTAACCGTTTAAAGAAAGTGTTTTCGATGACCTGTAATTGGGTATTGGACACATAGCCCCACAGTTCACTGCCGTATACCGCCGTGGCTACAGACTTGGCATTATATAACTTAATCATTGCAGTTATTGGTTTCTTTCCTATCTTTTTCGCAAGATTAAGGATGGTTCCATTAACCCTCAACATATCATTCTTCTTCTTCACCAGATGAGGGGCCCAACTTAACTTCGAATCAAATAGCACACCCAGATAGGAAAAAGTCTCTGTGACCGGAATGGGACTATCATCAAGCTTGAATACAAAGTTCTTTCTTGGGCGTTGGCCAACCTGCATTACATAAGACTTAGAATTATTGACCATTAGGTCCCTATCAGACATGAAAACATTAAAAGCAGTTAAAAGTGCCTGGAGCCCCTTCTCCGTGCGCGAGATTAAAACCGCGTCATCCGCGTATAACAGCACGGGGATGCCCCTTCTGCCTACTCTGGGGCAGTCAGCCTGTATAGATTGTAGTGCTGCATCCAAATCATTAATATAGAAATTAAAAAGAAAAGGGGCAAGAATACATCCCTGACGTACTCCTTTATTTATCATAAACTTATCAGTGGTGTCCCCATTAGATGAATATCTTACATTGGCACTGGTTTGATGGTGCATATCCTCCAGGAAGTCGACAATCCCAATGTCGACTCCCCTCGCCCTCATGTGCTGCCACAGCCTCCCCCTGTTAACACAGTTGAAGGCTGACGACAGGTCCATGAAGGCGAGGTGGATCGTACCCTTCTGGGCCACCGTGTATTTGCTGAGTATGAGGAATAAATTAAGACACTGAGTTATCGTGGATCTGCCCTCACAGAATCCATATTGAGATATAGACATGACATTATTTGCGGTTGCCCAACTAGTGATTCTCCTCAACAGAACTCTCCCGATAACTTTAACCTTTGAGTCAATTAGGGAGATTGGACGGTAGCACAGTGGGCTACCCCTATCTCCCTTTTTGAAAACCGGGACAATGGTTGACACCCCCCAGGTCACTGGACATCCTACCACTGTGGCAGCATTGAAAACCGCCAGCAAGATAGGAGCCCAGAAGTGTGGTCTGGACTTAAATAAATCAGGGGGGATGCCATCTGGGCCGGGAGCTTTGTTTGATGTTAAACCTTCTATGGCTTCAAGCACTTCTCCACACTCAAACCTGAGTACTCCTTTAGATTCACTAGGAAAGCTCACGCCAATGCCAGGGTCGGCTGAAAAGTACAGTGATTCAAAGTGACGAAACCAATCCTCTTTCATTATACAGCACTCCAGCCCGTCCCCCGGTTGTTCTGACAGGAATGGTTTTTTTACTAACTGCCAGAATTTCGTACTACTATTTAGAGTCTCGGGGTCCAAAAGCTCATTCCAGGCCTCCACACGCAAAGTCTCCTTATGTGTTTTAAGGGAAGACTTATATACTTTGCGGCAGAGTCGGGTTTTCTCCTGGTTCCGCGGTACCTCTGCTAATGCTGCCTTCAGGTTACGGGCAGCTTTTGAACACTCTTGGTTAAACCACCTTGGCCCGCATTTCTCTGAGTTTCCCTTAGATGGTTTCGTGAGTAACCCTGACACTTTCCCCGCCAAGGCTTGAAAGGCATTTAGCACCCCCACCGGATCTGTCTCTGTACAGTTAACAATTTCATCTGCACAGGATTCCTCTATATTTTTATACAGAAGGTCTGGGGTAATAGTTGACCACTTTAAGCGCCGCCTCCCATCAGTCGTTGTCAGATTGCTTACAAGGCGAGAGGGCATGACATCAGAGAGGCCAAAACCCCTGAGACAAACCACAAGGGGGTTGTGATCACTGAACTCACTTTTGTTAATATCAAAGGATTCTAAGAAAGGCAACAGAGCTTCAGAAAATAGCATGTGGTCAATAAACGTGCCTCTACCATGCCCCTTAAAAGTCGGAGTGTCAAAGCTTTTACCAGGGTCTCTAATTTCCATGCCCATTGTTAGAACTAAATCATTCATCATGGAATTACAAAATTCACCCTCTGCTGTATGTGCAAAATGTAGCCCATCTGCTCTATCGCAGTTTAAATCCCGTACACACTTCCTAAGGGGATCGCCACAGAGGTGCACATTAAAATCTCCCATGACCATTAGATTAAGGCTGTGTTTCTTCATGGAGACATTAATATATTTGTCTAGTACATTTAGTTCATTAAATGCTAGGGTGGTATTAGTAGCATTATAAAAATTAACCAGCCCAACCCTATTGCTTTTGGCAGACAAAACAATACCCTGGGCACATGAACGTTGTACATTAATGGTGAGGATACTCGAGGTTATCAGAACAGAGACAAAGATCACCAATCCTCCCTTTGGTCTTCCTCTATTAGATGGAGTTGCTGGCACAGAGAATGCTTTATAACCTTCTAAGAACATTTCACACTCCACATCCCATGTCTCTTGGAGGCAGATAACCTTAAATTGTTTAATAAAGGAAACCCATTTTTCATCTGCCATTTTGGTTGCTAGACCCGCAACGTTCCAGGACACAATATTCACACATTTATTGGGCTCCTGTGGGTTGGTAGAGTCAATATTGCATGTTAGATCAACTACATTTAATCCATCCTTACCCACAGGTACATTATGTCAGTCACACATATCAAGACCGGACAGAAGTTCGTATCTGTTATGTGTGTTGACATTATAAGCCCTCTGGCGTTGCCCACCGAGATCAAATCTGTTCCCTGGGTTAGTTGGAAAACCTAGCCCACCTGAATTAACTACATTGTATGTAAATTGCATCCCACTATTCCCAATGTTCGGGGTCTGAGTGTCAGACCGAGGTGTTGGCCTGCTTCGTTGTGGGGGTTCCATACAAAGGTGAGCATAAAAGTAGCCCAGTGGACGAACACAGATACTACCCTCGTTGTATACCAGGGATGCAGCTCTCAGGAGTACAGTTGCCACATGTTGGGGGTGTCTAAAATTAGCCACAATGCAATCCCCATTGCCCACTTTGTTAGAAGGCCCTACCCAGTTTACCCTTCTAACTAGCGTTATCTGATCTGAATACCCGACGGGGAAACCGCAGTTCTTGTTTAGCCATGAGACTGTCTTGTTTTTTAGTGAGTCATATGACTCGCCATAAGGAGATGCCGGATGGGTACCAACTGCAGGGACATTTGTTAAGACCACCACAAAGGGCACACAATCCGGAGGAAGATTTAGATAGCGATTTCTTCTGTCAGGTCTGGGGTCTATCTTGTTACCTGTAGTTGAAAGTGAGCCTACATGTGGCTGCGGGTTTCCTGCTTTAGGTTGAGGGAGATTGACAGGTGGTGGCCGCTGGGGTCTATTCCCTAGTGTACTCTGTGCTCCTGCCGGATTGACTGCTGCTGGCACATTTTTCCCCTGTTCAGCTTGGGTGGACCTTATTTCTTTTAGAATAGTGCTAGTATCTCCAGCGGTCTTTTGCTGCGCGGAGACAAGCCCCCCAAGCCTATCTACTTCTTTTACAAGGGAATCGATTTTTTCCACTAGTGGTTTGAGAGCCTCCTCTATCTTCATCCCCAGGCTGGTCTCCATAATAGAGATTAAGGCAGTAAACTGCTCATTAGTAATGTTAGCACTGGCATTCTGCTTGGGGGGGCCTGAATCAGCTCCTGTAAACACAAAAGGATTATTAGCTACTGCCCAGATGTTATCAGTAGTGTGGCTAGGGTTTGCTACCGCTGAATTGCTAGTTGGTTGTCCCCCTTTACGTAATGCCGTCTTTCTACACTGCCTTAATGGCCTCTTCTTGGGGGATACCCCCTCGCTCGCTTCACTATTTATATCGGATTGCTCCCTCTCTCCTGAATGTACCATTGCCACAACGTTTACAGAGTTGGGTGTTAGTGTCCGCATACATGTTGATGGGCTGGCTGGTAGCGAGTCGGGTTTGGACAGACTAACCCTGATAGTAGCCTCTGTGTCTTGTGCAACAATCAGGGGGTCATCCTGTATACATACTGTGGCATCTCCTTTCCCTAATGAGGCACGTCGATCGTTATTTATCTGGGCGACCTTTTTTACCATATAGTTATTAATGGCACTCTGTCCCGGTAGCATGTTGCCTACTTTAGCCTTTGACATTGAGTTCGTAAAATAAATAGACACACTATAAAAAGATAAGCTGTGCAAATGCAGAACCATACAAATTGTAGGCACAATGTTTTAAATGTCTCAGTTACTACTAAGTATCGTCAAACAGAACAAAAGGGGCCTACCCAGTCCGAGCAGCGTTTCTGGCCCAGACCAGACTCCTCAGGCCTCTGAGGGCCACAGAGGGCCCGCCCTTGTCCCGGGCTTCTCCCGGCGCTGCCCGCGCGCGTCCCGCGATGCGTGAGGCGTTCCAAGTTCTTAAAGCGCCTCCGGGCGCGTGCAGAGCGTCAGGATTGGACGCCTCCCCCGGGGCTTCTGGGGACTGTAGTTCGCCTGGTTGAACTACCTGGCGCGGGTCCTGCCGTTTCCCTCACGGCGCTGGCGGTAGGGAGCTGGTGCCGTTGCCCTCACGGCGCGGTGATTGCCTGGTGTCTCTGCTTGCCCCCAGGAGCGTTCGCCGCTCCAAGTTCTTAAAGCGCCTCCGGGCGCGTGCAGAGCGTCAGGATTGGACGCCTCCCCCGGGGCTTCTGGGGACTGTAGTTCGCCTGGTTGAACTACCTGGCGCGGGTCCTGCCGTTTCCCTCACGGCGCTGGCGGTAGGGAGCTGGTGCCGTTGCCCTCACGGCGCGGTGATTGCCTGGTGTCTCTGCTTGCCCCCAGGAGCGTTCGCCGCTCCAAGTTCTTAAAGCGCCTCCGGGCGCGTGCAGAGCGTCAGGATTGGACGCCTCCCCCGGGGCTTCTGGGGACTGTAGATCGCCTGGTTGAACTACCTGGCGCGGGTCCTGCCGTTTCCCTCACGGCGCTGGCGGTAGGGAGCTGGTGCCGTTGCCCTCACGGCGCGGTGATTGCCTGGTGTCTCTGCTTGCCCCCAGGAGCGTTCGCCGCTCCAAGTTCTTAAAGCGCCTCCGGGCGTGTGCAGAGCGTCAGGATTGGACGCCTCCCCCGGGGCTTCTGGGGACTGTAGTTCGCCTGGTTGAACTACCTGGCGCGGGTCCTGCCGTTTCCCTCACGGCGCTGGCGGTAGGGAGCTGGTGCCGTTGCCCTCACGGCGCGGTGATTGCCTGGTGTCTCTGCTTGCCCCCAGGAGCGTTCGCCGCTCCAAGTTCTTAAAGCGCCTCCGGGCGCGTGCAGAGCGTCAGGATTGGACGCCTCCCCCGGGGCTTCTGGGGACTGTAGTTTGCCTGGTTGAACTACCTGGCGCGGGTCCTGCCGTTTCCCTCACGGCGCTGGCGGTAGGGAGCTGGTGCCGTTGCCCTCACGGCGCGGTGATTGCCTGGTGTCTCTGCTTGCCCATCCTTATCTGTTTTTCCATCAGTACAGTTTGTTTGTTACTGCATGATTGAGGTGGGAGATATGTTATAACCTGCCTCTCTCTCGTTAACTCTGTGGTAACCTGTAGATTTGTGGGGCATCATGTAGAACTGTGGGTGTTCTCGGCAGCCACTGATCAATTGCACTGTGGCTGACTCAGAGGTGGCTGTGTTACCTGTGGTGAATGCAATAAAGAGAGTTATAGAACATTCTTGGAGTTTGTACTCTCTTAACACAATTCTCAGTCATGGACAGTTACATTCAGGTTAAGGTATGCAGAGAAGTTGCAAAAGGATCCGTGCTTGACAATATCTTAAGGTTGTTTTGGCTTGTTCATACTTCACTCTAGCTCACACTCAGCCACCTGTTTCTCTACTTTTAATTTGTTCCTCCCTCTGATTCCTATCAGAATTTCAAGTGGCCCTTATGGTCCTGCTGCTCCTGATCATTTTGGCATTCTCAGTCTTTGCAAATGTTAGGCATCATTCCCGGATTCACAAATGTTTGTCACTGTATTCATAACTATAAAGGCTGCTAAAAAAGATTCATCCTTTACTTACCTGTTTGATGGCATTTATCTACATTTGCATGTTACATCACACAGTTTGTCTTTAGTACACATACAAGAGACAAGCAAGATTGATGATTTTCTTGAGACCGGAAGCACCAAAACTAGACACTGTGTATTGTTCTTTGTCTTCTCTTAGTACTTCCCCATTTTTTCCTCACTCCTCCGCTCAAACCTGTGATATTGCTGACTTGAGGCAGGGGTTCAGGGAAGGTGTTTGGTTTGCAGTCATGTACATATCTCCAGGCCCTGTGATTAATGCCAATAGCAGTTCTGAATAACATTGATGAAGCATCCGTTTTAGTCAGCAGATCAGGTGGCCCAGCAACAGGATCATGTGCTCTGTGATTTATTTTCACAACAGAATTAGCAAACAAGTTCTTGCCAAAGTGTTTGGATCTTGTTTGTTCATAGTGTAGTTGGAATAATTGACATAATTCACAGAGGATATGAACTGGTTGCCGTGTCGCCTGAGAGAGGAAAATGAAGAATATATTGCTAAAACAGAGATCTGGTTGCAGTTCATAGACAACTTATTCATCATCTGGAGTGACAGCTAGAGGGAATTTGTTGAATATATGAACATTTTGAATGATAATGAGATTGGCTTACAATTCACATACAACATCAGTAATAAAGAAATCCAATTCTTGGATGTAACTGTGTACATTGAGAATGATGAACTGAAAACAAAAGTATACAGGAAACCCAACTCAACAAACAGCATTTTGCATGGAACCAGTTTTCATCCACCACAACTGAAGAAAAGTATCCTATATGGGGAATTCTTGCATATGAGACGCAATTGCTATGATGATGACCAAATGGAAAAAACCTTCCTGGAAACTGGAACTCGATTCCAGGAAAGAGGCTATCCAAGAAAGGACATCAAAATGGGAGAAGAGAGAGCAAGATCTGTCCAAAGAGCGAAAACCTTGGAAAGAAAGGAGAAAAAAGTGGAAGACACCACAATTCGTATGATCCTCACCTTCAGTAAAGAGAACTATGGAATAATTAACATCTTAAAGAAACACTGGAACATCTTGAAGAAAGATCCAGTTATCGGACAAAGAATAGTTGAAAAACCTAGTATCTCCTATCGAAAAGCACCCTCCCTATGGGACAAATTGGTAAACAGCCATTTGACATCTACAAAAACAGAGAAAACAAACTGGCTGCAGAGTCAACAAACTGGATTCGTGCATTGTAACAAATGCAAAGCTTGTAAGTGTGGAAGACACATGAAAGAGGTGAAGGATTTCATGGGAAGTACATTCAGAATCACAGAGAGAATCTCCTGCGAATCAATGTATGTGGTGTATGTGATTGTATGCTACTGCGGGCTTTGGTACATAGGCAGTACTATTTGCCCTTTGAAAAAGAGAATATTGGAACATCTACGGGCGATACAGAATGAAGACACAAACTATGCTATTGTCAAACATCTGAAGACCCATGAGGACAAAGTAAGAAAAGCCATCAAATATTTTTGCTTAGCACCATCGCTGCTGATGGTTTTCCCCTCCTGTCCTCCTTTCATCCTCTCCCATTGTTCATGACGAGCTCAGCTCGTCATCAGCACAGCTCAACCGTGCCTCATGACGAGCTCAGCTCGTCATGAGCATCGAAGGGGTTAACAACTGTACCCAACAAGCATTTGCAATGAAATAGGTCTTGCATTATTAAAGTTTGAGCTATTGGTCTTGTAAATGACAAATTTTTTATTTATGTGTTGGTTTTGTTAATAGGGAAATTAATAGCTTTGTCATTTACAATGCCAATACTTTTAATTTTTGCCAATGTGACACCTATAGCATTTGTAATGCAACATGTTTTGCATTTACGTGACTTAGATGTATTGATATTACAAATAACAATGGCTTTTAATTTTTTTAAATAATTAATACTTAAATAAAAGTTATTGTTTTTTATAATGGCAATAGTTTAAACTTTTGTAAATAACTTTTGTGAAGATTATGTTCAGTGTACAGTGTATTTTTTTGTGACGAAAATCCAAGAACAGAAGTGAAATATTAACATCTTTTTGTGACATTTGTAATAAAGTTTGAAACATTGAGAGAACATATTTGAACCAGTTGTTGTTGAATGGTTGCACAGATTGATGGTGTGGTGGTGCGGAGTGATGTGGTGGCGACGAGTGATGCTGTGGCGTTCAGTGATGCTGTGGTAGCGCATAGTGATGTTGTGGTGCCCCTGAGTGATGCTGTGGTGCCCCTGAGTGATGGTGTGGTTGTGCAATAGATAGATAGATAGATAGATAGATAGATAGATAGATAGATAGATAGATAGATAGATAGATAGATAGATAGATAGATAGATAGATAGATAGATAGATAGATAGATAGATAGATAGATAGATAGATAGATAGATTTGTTTTTTTATAATAGCAATCAGGTCAGATAGCAGTATTGAAGGGGAAATGGTGAAGGAATTGGAACTCAACATTTATTTGTGTGCTTACGTCATGCTTCTGACATTGTCTGATCCAACATTTCATTCACACTGGAATCACAACTTACAACTGTATAAGGAGAGTTCTCAGGACATAGACTTTTGGTAAAACGAACATTTCATCTCTATCCAGAACGGCTTTGAGAGCATCCTTACCTATTCTAGATATTATGTTGAAGGATATTTGCATGAATTGTTTGGAAATTTGGATAGCATTAGACCCCTGTGTGATATAGTCTTTAAATGTAGAACCACTCGCTGCCAACACAAAAGGGTCTCTGTGAGAAATGGTGCATGAATGGATGAATGCATGGATGGATAGGTGAATAGTGATACATCAAGCCAACTACTCAATAAATCATCCATTCATCCTTCAATACATGACTCATTTTGGCAAGTATATATAGATATATAGATATATATATATATATATATATATATATATACATATATATATATATATATATATATATATATATATATATGTATATAGATAGATAGATAGATAGATAGATAGATAGATAGATAGATAGATAGATAGATAGATAGATAGATAGATAGATAGATAGATAGATAGATAGATAGATAGATAGATAGATAGATAGATGGATATATAGATAGATATAGAGATAGATATATATAACACCAAACAAACTCCACTTTGCTGGGGGCCCCAAATCCTGCAGGGCGGCTCTTGGACCTGGAATGGAGATCCTGGAAATTGCAGTTCTGCTACCAAAAAGAAAAGAGCCCAACATCGACTTGCTGACAAGTAGACTTTATTCGTCATGAAATGCAGAGAGAAATGCACTCTTTAAAACCTAACGCGTTTCAACTTTCCAGCCTTGCTCACAGGTGAGTGCAATTGTTCTGTGTAGTCCAAGTGGTCATGTGGTTTTGAGGCATTTCATTCATAAAATATGTTTTGTTTTGCTAATAACTTTGATGCCGTTTGATAAATCTTAACGTCATTTTCAAAACTAGTTTGCCACTCACTTCAGCTGCTGACTGGAAAGGGTGATCCACTAAGCAGGGGCCGAGAAAAAGGGGGGTCCAAAAAAGTGTTTTCTCCATGAAATTTCCTGTAGGGATTTTAGACACGACTACAGCCGAACTACTGAACAAAATTACACTAAACTTGGTAGAAAATTTGATCTTGGCTAAATAACGTTAAAAACTGGGAGGAAAGCCATGGCCCCAGGGACCATCACCTCTTCGGGGCCGGTCCGTGCATATAAAGAAGGGTGGCCGATTGGCCGCCCTCTGGAGCTATAAATGCTCCTGTCGACCAGCCCCACCCCCCCCCCACCCCCCCAAGGCCAGCTCCTGCTATTTCCCAGGGTGCCCAACCCCGGTACACAGCAGTTTGCAGGGCAACAGCTGAAACGATTGCTCCTGCACACAGGGAAATGCAGGAGCTATGCCAGCTCCTGCAGTGACCACGGAGGCTTTGAGGCTCCCCGTGCCGTCCCCATCATAGCACACTGGGTGCCCTGGGTGTTTTCTCTCATATTCTACATTAGAAAACAATCTGAAATCCTTATGGAGGTAATCTATTGGAGCGCAATCTGATCTGAGGTGACTGTGATGAGTGATTTCCTTCACGTTGTCTCCTGGTGAGAGCAGAGTCCATGATTCTCCCTTTTAATTTCCCAGAGTACATACATGCCCCAAATCATCTGCAAGCTCCGCACATTTGGCCACTCCCTGTTTTCCGTAGTAGTATGTAACGGTCTTTCTCGCATTTTCCCACGTTGAAGGACAGCTTAACAAAAGGACCTCGAGCGTGTTTCTGCTGATTTTGGTGGCGCGTTATTGGTGCAGAATAATACCACGACATCTCCACTAAACAAAGAAGCACTTACATCATTTAGTTAAGGAAAAGTACCCCTGTTTGTGGAGATCCACCTCTTCATAGTCGTTTTCCCCTGATGAGGATTCACGTCATCACAGATTTGTGGATGAAGATGCTCGAGGAACAATCACATTGCCGAAAGTACATGCACACCTCGTGGTCCTTTATGCAGCTGTCATGTAGAATATGCACGAGACATTTACCCACAAAGTATAAGTTATTAATTAACCTAATGAAAGTACTCCAGTTGGGTAGATGTTTTTGGCAAAACTGGGGACTCTGCTTGGAAAAAATGAGGTTGCATTCTGGCCCTGGGGATGATTTCACAGATATGACACCTCAGCCGGAAGCACTTACAAATAAAAACACAGCTGGTGCCCCAGCTGAAGCTCCACTTCAGTAAAGTACAAATGATCCTAACTTCTTGGGCTTGCCAAAGGCAAAGCAAGTGTGTTTCCTCTCACATTCCACATTGAAAAACGATATGAAATGCTGAATGGAGGTTAATTCATCATTGATCTATTGGAGCACAATTTGACTGAGTGGTTTCTTTCTTGTCATCTCCTGGTGAGAGCAGAGCCCATGGTTCTCCCTTTTAAATACCCTAATTATGCAAATGCCCAAAATGCATAGAAAGGCTCACACACGCATGCACAGACCCACACAGGCACTAACACCCACTCACAGAGCCACACAGACACTCACACACCCACTCAGACACTCCCACAGGCACTCACAGATCCACACGGGCACTCACAGGCCCGCTCACAGAACCACACACGCACTCACAGATCCACTTACATACACACACAGAGGCACTCATACACCCACTACAAAAACCTGGCTTTCTTTATAGTGTACTAAAACGAAGTACACTGTGCAGAGAGTTCAGTGGGCCCCCAATTGATTTACAGAGGATAAAGAATATAATGCTAACGCATTCTTTTGTGGTAGTGTGGAGGATCAATTAGTCTTATCAGAGGGTTGTTCTAAGCATTTGTTGTACTCACTGAGGCAATAAATGAGACACACATTCAAAGAATAAATCAGCGACCAAATTAGAAAAATACCACTTCTTTTTATACCTGTTTTAAAACCAAGAATTTAATTCAAAGATAAGTACTGTTTTAGATAGCAATATTCACAGGAAAGTAAAACGTTCAAACCAGTGAGCTTTTACACACAATGCAATACCATGGGAAGAAAAGTCAAAGATGCATAAAGGTAGGTACAGCCGGTTTGAGGGGTTCACCTTTCGGGTTCGGAATTGTAGTGGGCCATGATCCAAACTTTACCAGCAATTTATCAGGAACTGCCCCGATTCTACAGTGAGCAGGGTGCTGGTGAGGCTGGTGCTGGCGTGCTACTATGAAGTGGGGCAACCTGGAAATAGGCTACAAAGAGGGACTTGTGGGCAAGTCTGAGAGCTCCCAAATGGGGGTTTAGGTTGCAAGGGGTCTTGGAGCAAGGGAGCACTCAGGCGGCTCAGGTGCAGAATGGTTTGGTTGGCTGGGATGGTGAACAAAGATGCAACTTGCTGGCAGAGGAGAAATCAAGGCAGATGGGCCACTCACAAAGTGGGTATCAGTTATACTGATGTCCATTGACGGGTACCTGGTCCTTGTGCAGTGAGAAGCCGCACTGGACTCTCACTGCTGATGTTTGCTGCAGGGCATCCGGTACCCCAGGGGTTTGTACTGCATGGCTCCAGTTGGTCCTGGTGTCTTCACACTCAGTGGGGAGACAGATCTGACCTTCCAGAGCATAAGTACTTTCTCCTGGTCATCTGAAGCGACAGTTGGGCCAGGGAGCTTCAAGGCGGTGGACCAAACTCTGCTTGATGGTGCCTGTGGACCACAGGGGAGTAACTCCTCTAATCCAAGGCAGACGGTAGGCAATTTTCGAAGTGCTGACAGGCGACCAAAAGCTTTGGTAGTTCTCTAGCTCACATGATGAGTCACTCTGTTGTGATTGTCGAGAAAGGGCTGAGGACGGGCAGGGTTTTATGCCAAAGTTCACAGGTCTGCTGCAGTTCTAGCCAGGCAGTGACTCTTCTTTGTCCTTCTTCTCTTGATCCATCAAACCTGAGTTCTTGGGTCCAGGGGTGCCACCTAAATACTCAATGTAGGGGCATTGCAGGGAGTGACAGGTAGTAGCCAATGGTCTCCCTACCTTTAGGGTGTCTACACCCTGACTCACCCTAATTCTGTCCAAAACAAGATGAAAAATCTGAAAAAGTGGGTTCACATCAGCTGGCCCCCCTACGGGTGGTGCTGACTGAATGTGGGCATATCTCCTAATCTTACTACTTTTCCTGCCTATCTTGCCACCAAACATTTTTGCAGGACATGGGGTTGGACAGCTCCACTATCTGGAGAGGCCATGGGTCTCATAACAAAGGCGGCAGGGCCTTTGAAGCTTTCCACCCTAGAACTCACATCCTGCGTGGAGGAGGTGTGAACACCTCCGCCCAGAGCAGGGTTTGTTCCTGGCCTCCGAGAGCGAAGGCTCTCACATCAGGAGGTCAGAATCCTGTCTATGGTGACTGGCTGGTCAACACACTATTAGTCAGTAGGTTTTCAGGGAACACCCCTGAGGTGCGCTCCGGGAGCATTGTTTAATAAATCTATCACTGGCATCAATGTGGATTTATGAACATGAGTTGTTTGGTGCCAAACACTTTGGGGTACAGTAAAGCCATAATGTAGCTGGGAAACTCATAATGACGAGTGTCCAGCCCATGTACTCGTTATGGCTTCCACCGTGCACTTGTGATGTTTAAGGTTCTGCTTAGATAACACAGGAACACATATACTCATGCAGATATGCCCACACATGGGGTATAGTGCACCCTGCCTTAGGGCTGTGACGCCTGCTGTAGGGGTGACTTCCCTATACCACATGCAGTGTTTTGCTGGCATAGCACACAGGGGTGAGTGCCATGTCGACTCTTCAGTCTTCTCTGCCCCAATACACACAGACTGCGATGGCAGTCATGCGTGTGCTTGGTTAGGGGCTCCTTAGGGTGGTACAATTTGTGCTGCAGCCCTTAGCGAGTCTCTTTAGGTCCAAGGCCCAAGGTTCCAGGGGTACCACTTACTAGGGACTTACAGGGATTGGCATCCTAAAGGTGTGCCATTTCATTCATTTCCATTCCTTAGTATGTTTTTCGGAATTTTAAAAACATCCATAAAAGCAACATTTAAAACACACAATATTATACCATAAAAACCTGACTCATTGTTCTTATATCAATAAATAGTCAATTATCAACGGGTATTTGTACATATTTAAATCTCCTGGTAAAATATGACGGACTGCCCGCTTTACTGAAACGCCTTTGGTATCAGCCGTTCCCGAGAAGAATGCCCTCATAGTGACGTTAATTATTGTACCGGTTTCATCATGTTTTCCATTCTTTACAATTCTTCGTTGTTCACTTCTCATATAATTCAACTTATTCTTGGGTGAAACTAATACATAGTGGGAAATTAGATATACCCTAAAAGAAACGAATCCCCTTATCCAGCCATATACTAGCATCCACACATATGCCAAGTTAATCAAAGATAAAAAATACATAAATATAGTCTGCCCCTACGCTCAACTAATTGTGGTTAAAAACTGTGTGTGGAGGATGTTACCCAAGCCCAGAGTTATTTAACACAAATCCATACAGTGCATTATATTTCAATAGTCGAAGACTTGGTACAAATATGTCCTAGTTTGGTAGGGTCAATAAAATATTCTTTCTCACGTCAAAAGTTGCTCATAAAAACTATGACAGTCTGCAGCAAATCTCTAGAGTAGGCAATGATTGAAAATATAAATAGGCCAGGTGACATTGTGTAAAACAATATGGTTTGATAATCGGTAAAATATATTTTTTCCATAAACAACTATAGAACTTACAAAAAAGAACCACATGCATTGTATCCTGGGGCATCGTGTTGTCCCGGGGCAACTGATTAGGTTTATTGACCAGTCATTCCTTTTTGGAAAGGTGACTAGTCGATGAAATATATCTAATCTAAAGCGGGTCAAGACAAATCTATGCCTACCAATAAGTACTGCTTTGAGGTAGGGTTGCATATTGAAAATGGTTAGGATCAATTGATTTTCTAATACACTTGGTTTGGGGACTTTGATTAACAATCGGAGATTCCCCAAATGCGTTATCCCTTCCTCTTTCAGATTCTTTCTACTAATATTGTTTAATGTTTCTGGCCTTTCAAAGTACTTAGGATGGCTTATGTCATATAAGAAACATTGAACATACGCTAACCATGAACTTCTTAAATGCAAACTTAATTTAAGACAATCCTCAATGATTGCTCGGTTAAGCACTGTATATATCGAGGTCCAGATCTTATTCCAAAGAAGAATTGGTTGCAATTGTATTGAATCTGTAATATATTGTGCCCCCAGTTCTGCATGGCAAATGAAACACTGATGTGCTTTTCGGTGTAACAAGTAGGCCTCTGAGAAATTCATTCTCTACAGTTTGGATTTCTGTGCAGTTTCTATATCCCACAGTCCTGCCCCATATGTGTTATACTAAGACATTTGGCTTTATACATTTTCATCATCACCTCGGGGGATTTTCACCCAGTCGTTTCGCAAAACTCCTAAGGGCCATACAATATTTATTGAATTGTTGCTTCCTATTAGCTATGGCCTTGTTCCATAATCCATCTTTATCGAATAAAACCCCCAGTTAACTAAAATTGTTCGTAACACTAATGGTTCTACCATCTATTTTTTAGTCTCTGCACTTCTTACTAATCCTTCCACATTTCACAATGAAGGTTTTTCCTTGGTTTACTATAAAGCCGAGTTCCTTCATGTAATCTACAAAATTCGAAATGAGTTCCAATTATGGAAGAATGGTCCAGTTTAGGGATAGAACACCGGTACCGGGGACCTGATTAGCAGGAACCCAGTACACTTTTAGTAAAAGTTGCACCAGATACCAGGCAAAAAGCATGGGGTAACTATGTCAAAAGGGGCACTGTCCTACACACACTCCTACAGTCACACGTGCTCACACACCCGCTCACAGACCCACACAGACATTCACTCAAACACCCAGCCACTCACACACGCACTCTCAAATGTGACAGTTTACAGTTAGGATTAAAACTTTTTAAAAACCATAGAAATATACTGAAGAAATCAAAGGTTACAGGGACATTATAGTTTGGAAACAGAATGCATAAAACCATAGAAATTCACTGAAAAAAACAAAGGTTATTGGGTTGTTATAGTTATGCTCAGATTTCACTTGTGCAAAACCAGTGAAATTCAGCAATTATAGCTACCTGAGCTAACTGTAACTTACGCCCCTGCAATGCACTGCTTATGGCCTCACAAACTACATCACAGTTGACATGGTCAGTGACATCACTGATGACATCTCAAATTACATAACTGATGACATCATCCAGTGAGTGAAAGTGTTTCATAAATGTTTCTGAGACTTTCTTTTTTTCTTAGAGTTTTATATAGCGCAACCTTGACCCAAAGATATCGGGTGTTAGAGTAGTGGCGTCACTAAGGTTGGTGTCACCCGGTGCGGGTAACTCATGGTGTCACCCCCTCACAACTTACCGGATGGACCAACTCACCCTCTGCCTGCACCATCTCTTCCTCTGCCTGCACCATCTCACCCTCTGCCTGCACCATCTCCCCTCTGCCTGCACCATCTCCCCTCTGCCTGCACCATCTCTCGCTTTGTCCACACTATCTGCCCCTGCCTGCACCATCTCTCCCTCTGCCTGCACCATCTCGCCCTCTGCCTGCACCATCTCTCCCTCTGCCTGCACCATCTCTCCCTCAGCCTGCACCATCTCCCCTCTGCCTGCACCATCTCCCCTCTGCCTGCACCATTTCACCCCCCATGGTTGCACCATCTTTCCCTCAGCCAACACCATCTCACCCTCTGCCTGCATCATCTCCCCTCTGCCTGCACCATCTCCCCTCTGGTTGCACCATCTCTCCCTGAGTCCACACCATCTCCCCTCCGCCTGCACCATCTCTCCCTCTGCCTGCACCATCTCCCCTCTGCCTGCACCATCTCTCCCTCTGCCTGCACCATCGCCCCTCCGCCTGCACCATCTCTCCCTCTGCCTGCACCATCTCTCCCTCTGCTTGCACCATTTCTCCCTCTGCCTGCACCATCTCCCCTCCGCGTGCAACATCTCTCCCTCTGTCTGTACCATCGCCCCTCCTCCTGCCCCTTCTCGCCCCCTGCCTGCACCATCTCTCCCTCTGCCTGCACCATCTCACCCTCTGCCTGCACCATCTCCCCTCTGCCTGCACCATCTCCCCTCTGCCTGCACCATCTCTCGCTTTGTCCACACTATCTCCCCCTGCCTGCACTATCTCTCCCTCTGCCTGCACCATCTCGCCCTCTGCCTGCACCATCTCTCCCTCTGCCTGCACCATCTCTCCCTCTGCCTGCACCATCTCCCCTCTGCCTGCACCATCTCCCCTCTGCCTGCACCATCTCTCCCTTTGTCAACACTATCTCCCCTCTGCCTGCACCATCTCTCCCTTTGCCTGCACCATCTCTCCCTCTGCCTGCCCCATCTCCCCTCTACCTGCACCACCTCTCCCTTTGTCCACACCATCTCCCTTCTGCCTGTACCATCTCTCTCTCTGCCTGCACCATCTCCCCCTCAGCCTACACCATCTCACCCTCTGCCTGCACCCTCTCCCTTTCTGCCTGCACCATCTCACCCTCTGCCTGCACCATCTCCCTCTCTGCCTGCACCATCTTCCCCTCTGCCTGCACCATCTCCCCTCCGCCTGCACCATCTCTCACTCTGTCTGCACCATCTCCCCTCCGCTGCACCATCTCACCCCCTGCCTTCACCATCTCTCTCTCTGCCTGCATCATCTCGCTCTCTACCTGCACCATCTCTCCTCTGCCTGCACCATCTCCCCTCTGCCTGTACCATCTCCCCTCTGCCTGCACCATCTCTACCTCTGCCTGCACCATCTCTCCCTCTGCCTGCACCATCTCCCCTCCTCCTGCACCATCTCACCCTCTGCCTGCACCATCTCCCCTCCCCCTGCACCATCTCACCCTCTGCTTGCACCATCTCCCTCTCTGCCTGCACCATCCCTCCCCCTCCACCTACACCCCCTCCCCGCCTGCTGCTCTTTTAACCCTTTCCTCGTTGCCTTCTCCACACCGCCCTTGGTTTCTACCTCATAGTTCTCTGCTTTTCTCAGTCAAAGTGATTGAAATAAACACAAGAAATGTGCTTTGACTTTGTGCGTGTGCCGCTGAGGATAAGTTTAAATAGACACAGAGCAGAGGCGAGGCTGCAGAGCTGTGTTACATACACAGTGTAACCAGATGGTGTCACCCCATGTGAGGGTATCACCCGGTGTGGTCCGCACCCCCGCACCCCCCTAGTGACGCCACTGTGTCAGAGCGCTTTTCATGAGCACCAGTTTTGTTACAGATGGACACATTCATTTTTGTTTATGTAAGGGACGGGGAGATTAAGTGATTTGGTCAGAATCACAGGATGTTGAGCGTTGTTGCAGAGACTCAAACCTGGTTCCCCAGCTTCGAGGTCTACCACTCTAGCCATAAGGCCACATCTACTCCCCTACAGATATATAGTAAGCTACTACAATCAGCCTGGGGAGGGAGGCTGTGTGGCCCCATTCAAATGTGGCCTGGCCCCGGGGATGGGGTCCATCTGGCTGAAATTTGCTCGCGGAAGGGGCCTTGCGGCCACCATCCCCCTTTGAATTATGGCAGGCCCCAGCAGTTGGGTCCCCAGAGCCAAAATTGGCCCAGGAAAAGGGGCTTCATTTATACAAAAGGAAGGAGGTGCACAGGCCCCCCTCCTGAGGCTTTATAGGCCCGTGGACCACCACCTCCCCAGGGCCAAAGAAACATTGATGGGGAGCCCCAGGGACCACCACCTGCCTGGAGCTAAATACCTTGTAATGGGAGGGCCTCATAGACCCCCCGGGGCCAAATATTTGGGCCACTAGCCACCCTTCTGGACCACGTAGGGCCCCGGGGACAACCACTGTCCTGGGTCGGCCCTTGAATGAGAAAGGAGGGGGGCAGCCCTCCTCCTGTAGCCATACATGGCCCCAGTGACCGCCACATCTCCCCCGGTCTAACTCCGGCTATGTCCCCGGGTACCCACCCCTGGGACATAGCTGTTTGATTTTGCTTGGCAGGAGCTTTGGCAGCTTCCACCGAACAAAAGCAAACACTCCAGTTCCAGTGGGAGGGAGCTGTCAAAGTGCTCGCACCCACTGGAAGCAGGCGTTTCATCTCATTTCCTGCCTGCAGACATGTGGGCCGGAAAAGAGATGAAATGATTGCTCTTGCACAAAGGAAGCTGCATTACCAGCTGCTCCTTGTGTGCTATAGCAATGCCAAAATCAGCCTGGGAAGGGTGGCTGTGCAGCCCCCATTCAAATGTGGTCAGACCCCAGAGGATGGGGTCCCTGGGGCCATAGGGCTATGCCCTGAAGGATAGGGCCCCTGGGGCCAGATTCAGCCCAGAGAGGCACAGCACCCTTCACCCATTGCATTTTGGCTGGGTCTCAGGAAAGGGTAGCTCATGCAATCACTTCAGACCCACTCAGAGATACATGCACTCATTCACTCACACACCCATTGAGACACACATGCACTCACTTATACACTAACTCTCAAATGTTACAGGTTTCAGTTAGAAAATCAAATTAAAAAACCTTGGAAATTCACTTAAAAACCAAAGGTTACAGGGATCTTATAGTTAGGTAGTAGAATTTTAAAAAAAACGTAGAAATTCACTTAGAAAACCAAAGGTTACTGGGACATTATAGTTAGGAAAAATAATTTTGAAAACCGTAGAAATTCACAGAAAAAAAAACAACGGTTACAGGGACGTTATAGTTAGGCTCAGATTTCATTCATACAATAGCCATGAGATGCAGCAGTTATAGTTACCTGAGCTAAATATAACGTACACCCTCGCAATACACTGCTTACAACCTCACATATTACATCACTCAGGACATGGGCAGTGACATCACTGATGACATCTAAAATGACATCACTGATTACATTATCATGTGACTGTAAATGTTTTGTAAATGTTTCCGAGACTTAAAGATATATACTAAGCTACAGCGTAAGTTAAATTACTATTCTTTTGTACAAGTAATTAGTCAAAGTATTTCCAACATATCTCATCTGAGTGGCTGTCTGACTGTATCAGTGTGTGAGTGGATGTCTGAGTGGCTGTATGGGTGTGTGACGATGTTTGGCTGTGTTAGTGGGTATGTGAGGAGCTGTATGTGTGAGTTACTGGCTGTGTGAGTGGCTGCACAGGTGTGTGCGCGGTTGTGGAGAAGTGTGGCTCAGGGGTTAGAGGCGGCAGACCCGGAAGCTGAGATCGGCCCTGGACCAGGGTTCAATTCCCCGCCTCGGCAGGTCTTGGGCTCAAAAATTCCACGGACTCGATAATTCTCGCTCCGGTGCCTTCTCGACTCACGGGTTCACACTCTGCGACTCTGGGCAATAGCTTGCTTAATCTCCACAACGGCCCCTCGCGGCGGGATGCCTGGCTTTCACCTTGTGGATACCCTGCTGGGGTTATCTCACAGGGGAATACCAGGACGGGTTCCCTAAGCAAGCGCCGGGAAACCCTTTGTGGGTAGCTGTGCGCTATATAAGCTCAAATACATTTACATTTACATTTACAATTTACATTTATGGGTGACTGAGCAGCGGTGTCAACTCTCATAAATCCTACAGTCATAATAAGAAGAAAGAGAAAATGGCCCTAAGATGAAATAGAGACCACCATAAGGAACTTTATGTTGTGTTATTTGTGTCATTTTAATTTGACAATTTTAACCATTGCACTTACCTGGGTTACCTGAGGGAAACGCCAGTCTGCCTTTCACTGATACCTCCTGGAAAAGAAGAAAAGAAAATTCAGACACCTAAAGATGAAAAGGAATTCCAAGTGAACCTTGATTGCTTACAGATACCTGACCAACCTGCAAAAAATGTTTGCTTGAGCTAAATAAAAGAGAAGTAAATGACAACTGCTAAAAGAATAAAAAGTACGCCTTCTAGGTTTTATTTCCACCCATCCCTCCACAAAGTGGTGTCAAAAGTGAGATGTGAGGAAGCTTTCATCCTTACCTTGTCTGATGGTCATGGGGAAATGTGTGTCCACTTTTCAGCAAGAGTGAAACTTTCTAGAAAGTCCTCCAGTTGCATTCAGAGCTATTAGATAGACAACGTTTCTCAGAACCAAAATGCGGCCATAGCCAGGGTAGCTGATGTTTTGGGTCGACAGAGAGGGCATACGGCCCTCCCTTCACTAGTCCTACAAGAATTTCCTGCTGGAGAAGATCCTAATTTTTTAATGACTTGAAAGGATTGCTCAAGCTGCACCTCAGCCTCTGGACTGATAGGGGCACTATGTTGTCTGTTGCTCACAGGAGACCTGCAGACGGCTTATCAGGCAGCAAATCCTATAAAGTGAAGTAAAACTTGAAAGGCACCAAATGCTACAGAGAAGATTGCATTTCCAATGCCAGAGGGGCTGTATAAGTTTAGGGGGATGCCTTTTCAGTCGAAGAATGCTCCTGCCCCCTTTTCAGTGCACAGTGAGCCATGTCCTTGCAGGTCTGGAAGAGTTCTGTGTGGACTATCTGGATTACATTGCAGTGTTCAACAATTCAAGGAAGGACCACCTAAGGAACCACGAGTAGGTGTGGGCTAATATACAGTAGGCAAAACTGAACATCGAGGCAACTAAGTATCAGGTGGGCAGCCCTCTGTAGTATGCCTTGGGCATGAGGTGGGGAATGGGAAGATTCAGCCGTTGGATGACAAAATTTAGTCTGTGAAAGAGTGGAAAGTGCCTACTACCCAGACTGAAGTGAGGGCCTTTTTTAGAACTCCTTGGGTATTACAGAAATGTTGTGGCCAATTATGGCCAGTAAAGTACATGGACTGAAGATTGTTAAAAAGCATTTGAGGAAATAAATAAGGGACTTTGCACTGCACCGGTACTGAAAGCACCTGACTACAGTCAGCCTTTCATTGAACAGAAGGATGCCTCTGAGAATGAAATTGGAACAGTGTTATTCAAATGAATGAAAAGGTAGAGAGCATCCAGTAGGCTTTATTAGTAGGAGGAAATTACTACCCAGAGAGAAGAAGTGTGTGACTATTGAGAAGTGCTTTGCCAGAGTGTTGGCCGTGCGTAGGATCCACCCATATTTGCTTGCCACTAGGTTTGTGGTGCAAACGGATCATAAGCCACTGAAATGTTGTTGGCAATAAAGGTAGAGAATCTCAAGTTATTGAGATGGTCTCTTTCTTTGCAAAAGCTGTACTTTGTAGTGGAGCACAGAGCAGAATTGAGCCACAGGAATGCTGATGGTATTTCCCACCGGTTTTACTGAGCCGACCACCTAACCTCTCCAGGTTAGGAGTTGGTTCACGATGTTCTGATCTGGAAAGGGTGTCTCTGCATGATAATGGATGTGTACCCCTGCCTTGGGTGCCCAAATGTAATGTCTGGATACCTAATGCAGATTTTTCTTGTCATAGGCAAACAAGGATCCTGCATGTGAGCCATGACATAGGCCTGTTTCGTGGATAGCGGTCTTGTTGGACCAGGAGGGGGCAGGCAAAGCGCTACCATCAAAGTGCTGGAAGGCTACTGTCTTCATCAGAAGTTAACCTCTTCAATGCTAATGACAAGGGTAACTCGTCATGATGCACTGGTTGAGCTGTGCTGATGACAAGGGTATCTCGTCATGTATAATGGGAAACATCAAAGGTTAGCGCAGGAGGGGGAAAACCCATTAACAGCCAAGGTGTTAAGCAGCACAAGAGCAGTGATGGCAGCATACTGTGTAGTGATCACTAGAAGTGAGTCCTTTTTAGGTCTCGCCCTGGAATTCGTATCCGAAGGATGCGTCCAGGGTTGGAGACTTATAGTTATCTGACTCGGGGGAATGAGGACAAGAAACTGTTACGAGCTTTTGAAGGCAGATTTGGGTGCGCGAACGCGCACGTTCCGTCCTGCGCCGCGCCGTGCACTTCCCTCCCATACTCCCAGCAAGTCAGCCTAACTCGCATGCATGCACACACACGCGCACACGCACTTACACTTACACAGACACGCAGGCACCCAGACAGGCAACCTCCTCCCCCCCACAGTCACACACACACACGCATACACACAGACTCCAAGACACATACACACACACGCTCACACACATACACAGCCCGCCGCCGCACGCGCTCGCACACACACACATGACCCCCGCCCTCGCAGCCCAGCAACAAGGCAAAGCCCCACTCACCCGCTTCCTTGGTGCAGCGGCTCTCACCGGCAGCAGGACTCTTCCTCCCTTCTTCGGCACCGGGGCGCAGGGTAGGCTCCTGCCTGCTCCGGTGCTCCAAATAATCGCGGCTCTTCCGTGGGAGGCGGGGTAGGCTCCCGCCCTCCTACTTCCTGTTTCGGGTTGTCCCGCCCGGCCTGCCTGACTTCCTGGTCGCAGGCCGGCGGCGGACTGCAGCACGCTTTTAAGTTATGTCAACAATCACAGATCCTGCTGTCATGCTTGGCCCCGAGGTTAGTATCAGCCTCATATTTAAGGGCGTGTGGAGAAAATGTTGTGAATTATTCATAGAGGTTAAGAAATGTACATATTGGTGCCCGCAGGTTGGTAGTTTAACCTATTGAAGCTTCTCCGGAGGCGCCCCAAAATGTGAGAGTTGGAAGAATCAATTGTTCGTATGCATGGACAGCCGAGACTCAGTTTGAGGATGTTTCTAGATGACTGTGGATTGTATCTTATTAATGTGCTACGATATGCTTGTTTTAGAAGTCCACATGTTCTGCTTTTGAAGTACCTACTTTTTGCTGTCATGTTTGAGCTTGAGTTCTCATCCTGCTACAGAAACGAGAGCTTAGACACTTAAGCAGTGTAAACAGAATGTGGCTATGTTGTATATTATGTATAAACAAATGCAGTTGTAATAACTACTTGGAGGGAATCTCCAAGCTCTGACAACTGTGAGTGATGTTGCAACCCCAAGTTATGTCATTACTTTCATGTAAAATGCTGGGGCACCCCAGAAGGGGTCCCAGTAAAGAGCTAGATTGTCAAAGCTTTCAAAAAGGACAAGACCTCCCAAATTCTTCTCAGCAAAAAGACTGAGGGTTGGCCCAGGCACAGTGAAAGAGCACCCCCGTTCCCACCCTCAGATTAAATCTAAATGTAAGGTTTTTGTGGGAATAGGACAGGGTGTGAGAGGCCGAATATCTGGTACTAGCCCAGTCTTGTTGCTGGTTGTCCTCAGCTGGTTAGAGCTCCCCACACTGAGACCCCCCTCACACATTTGTGGATGGAGTCACAGAGAGCCTGGGCGGTATCCATCTTGGCAGCAGGTGTGTTCAGGATCTCACACTGATCTCGTATTATTGCGCTCTCTGATACACTGAACATAATTTCACAAAAGTTCTTTAGAAAAGTTTAAGCTATTGCCATTATAAATTACAATAACTTTTATTTAGGTATTAGTTATTTAAAAAAATTAAACGCCATTGTTATTTATAATATCAATACATCTAAGTCATGTAAATACAAAACATATTGCATTACAAATGCTATAGGTATCACATTTGCGAAAGTTATAACTATTGGCATTGTAAATGACAAAGCTATTAATTTAGGTATTTAAAAAAAAAAACATAAATAAAAACTTTGCCATTTACAATACCAATAGCTCAAACTTTCCTAATGCGAGACCTATTGTATTGCAAATGCTTGTTAAACTGTGTCACTGGATTGAGGCCTAGAGTCTCATTTACCTTTCTAATGTTCCGCTGCTGAGTGCTTAAATCGCCCCTTGACCTTACATTAGATGTAAAGTGCTGGGCAGAGCAGGAGTGGTAACTCTGCATTGGCTGTATGTGTGCCTGGGAAGGGTACAATATAGGGATTGAGCAGTGCTGTGCAGTGCGTGCATGGTGAATGCATGCACTAGGTGTATGCGTACCTGCAAGGAGTACATTAGATGAGGGATGTAGTGCTGTGCATTGCATGCATAGTGAATGCATACGCTAGGTGTATGTGTACCTGCAAGGAGAAAATTAGATGAGGGATGTAGTCCTGTGCATTGCATGCATGGTGAATGCATGTACTGGGTGTATGTGCACCTGCCAGAAGTACAATACTTCAAAGCTGTACTGTTTTGAGCACGCTATGTGAATGTGTGTGCTGGCTGTATGAGTGACTGAAAGAGGCACAATACAGAAAGGCTACTATACTGAGCCGTTCATGCACATTGAATGTGTGCACTGAATATACATGTGCCATGTATGGCACAATACATGAAGGTAACAGTGCTGGACAGTGTGTGTGCTGTCTACATACACTGAGTGCCAGTGTGGCTGTAATGGCACACTACAAGGAGGACTCTGGGTTCCATTTTCCACTACTGCATGACAGACGCTGCCAACTGGATGAAGGGCAACTGCCTGAAGCTCAACACGGACAAGACAAAGGTACTGATTTTCAAAAACAAAAGCTCCTCATGGGACACATCCCGCTGCCCGTCAGAACTCTGACCTACTCCTACCCCCACTGAAAACACTAGTAACCTAAGCATCATTCTGGACACTAAGCTAACCATGACAACCCAGGTCAACTCTGTCTCCTCCTCCTGCTTCTTCATGCTCCTCATACTTCGTAAGGTATTCAAATGGCTACCCCAAAGCTTAAGACACGCCATCAGCCAAGCCCTCATCTCCACCTGACTGTAATATGGTAATGTTCTCTACACAGGGATTGCAGCTCACCTCCTCCTACGACTACAGACTATACAGAACAATGAAGCCAGACTCACCCTGGATCTCACTAGATGAAGCCACATCAGCCCCTACCTCAGAGAACTCCACTGGCTCCCTGTACAGAAAATGTGCCAGTTCAAGCTCCTGACTCATGCACACAGGGCCCTACACAACAGTGGCCCGCCTACTTTAACCACTGCTTGAACTTCCATCAGCCCACCAGACACCTCCACTCAGCGTCCATTTCTCTAACCCTCAGCCCCCGCATCTGATGTAGCGGATGAAGAGGACACTCCTTCTCATATCTAGCAGCGAAGACATGGAACAAGCCAATCTTTCATCTACTAACCTCTCCATCTTTTCTAGAGGTCTGAAAGTCCTTGTAAACTTGGCTATTCGGCTAATCAACTGGATCCTGCAAGCGTTCAGTTGATTGATACCCTCACAGTGGACACGTAGCACTCTACAAATCTACTGATTGATTTATTGATTTTGGGAAGCCCATGCGTGCTTACTGAAGACATCAGGAGGTAAAGGAATCCCCCAGGCAGATTTTGTATTGTTGCATTCCTGTGAGCTAGCTGTAACACTGGAGAAGGAAGAAAGAGAGACTACTCCTGTACACTTCAATGGGTGCTCTTTGATTCAGTGAGAGATCACAAGGAAGGGACCTGGACACATCTCAGGAAGGAGATGATGCTGTTAGGGGAATCATAAAGAGGGGACTGGGAGCCCAAGATTAACCTTTTGATGTACATATCACTGTGGCTGACATCCTGGTGTGAACTCTAATCACTCCCATGGCCTGTGTGGTGGGACTATCAGCTTTGGAGTTTTTACCTGCTGTGGCAGACGGCCTTTCAAGAGGAAGAGGGAGAGGAGAAGTGTACTTCAAAAGAGATAGATCCCAAACATAAAATGTCAAAGGTTCAGACCCTTAATCACATTTGGTGTACGTAAATGGACTATGAGAAGGGAAGGTCCATGCCCCAAGAACTGTAATTTTCCAAGCAGTCAGACAGGCTGTGTGAGGAGGAGAAGCTCTGCAATACTTCTGATTGTGACCAGGACTGGGGACCAAGACCTGCTAGTCTACCAGCTGGGTGAGGGGACACCGCTCAGGGAAACCAACACCACCTGCTCCGGAACCTTGAGCCAAGACCAATGTGCCCTGTGAGGAAGAGGAGAATGTTGGAGGGAGCGATGTCCAGTAGGGAGCCCTGTCAAGTGGAATCCGGGTGCGAAGAATGCGGAGACAGCTGCTGCATTGATCGGGCCATTGTTCATGTGCAGTTTCAAGTTGGCAACCTTTGTTTGACAGAAGATAGTCACCGTGAAGATACCCATGATCAGAGTGCCGTTCAGGGAGAGTAAAGCCTGTTCAGCATCAATGCAGGGACCCCGGATGACAGGAGGGACACTGTGGAAAATACTCCGGCTAAAGAGGGCCAGAACCTTAGCGGTTGGTAACCCCATAAGCTTGCAGTTGACCACCCATTTCAAATGGTTGGTAAGCCAGTCACAAATGGGAAGGGGTCTCAAGAGGACCCCTTCCCATTTGTGACTGGCACTTAAAATACTTTTTAAGAGCAAGCAGTGGTCCCAAGGACCATTGCCTACTCTTAAGAAATGAAACTGTAACGTTTCATTTTTCTTTTTTTAAATGCATCCTGTTTTCCTTTAAGGAAAATTGGCTGAATGTAAAAATAAAACTGCTTTATTTAAAATGCAGTCACAGACATGGTTATCTGCTGACCCCAGCAGGCCACCATCCCTGGGAGTGCTAGCCTAATGGGGTCGCAAATAGCACCTGCCTCATGAATATTTATGAGGCAGGCAATTTGTGACCCCATTAGGCACCGCAAACTGTTGTACATTCCTATTTGCGAGTCGCAAATTGCGAGTCGCAAATTGCAAGTCGCAAAACGACCCAATTTGCGATTTGCAAATTGGTAGGGTCGCATATCTGGCCCCTAGATCACTCATCACCACTGGGGAAGGCTGCAAAGCAAATCAACTCTAATTTTGTCACAAAATGAAAGCATGGTGCAAATAGATAAATTCACTTCCATGAGACACAATTTGGTGACAGAACTGTTGAAATTTGAACCTCCGTATATTAGATATAAAAATTGGTTTAAACGATTAAGCCTTGTGTCATCTAAGATGGATAACTTTATGGAGCAGCAAAAAACTCATCATGTGTACTATTGTTGAATTAAGAGTTCAAGCTTCTGCACATGAGGAAGAAGTAAAAACAGTATTTAAGCACCAAAGTGAATATGTTCATATGGAACTTATAGGGAACTTTGGAAGTTGGTCTGTCGAACTGCAGTTTTGGCACAGGCATCCTACCTGCACAGTGGGAGTCACTTAGAGAGGGAAAAAAGACAATAATGGCAAGCCCGCCATGCCAAAGCGGCATGGCAGAATTGTTTCCAGGCATGCAAGTCTTAGAAATGGAGCCCAAATAAATGTAATACCACAAAATACAACAAGAGAGATAGGGATAGACGGCACTCTTATTCCCCAAACAATATACTAAAACACAACAATGGAGTGACAAAACAAAATCCAATAGAAGGCTTTAAATATGTCCCAGATGGTAATTCCTGGACAAAGAACACAATACGCTATTTTAAATGTTGTTACTCTACACACAGGAAGAACATCCTAAATAGGAAGCATTCAATACTTATTAATAAAACCCTCACTCATCAACATAGTTGATGACATGCTTCATCATAGGGTTTTTACCCGGTAGACCAAGTGTCTCCCCGGTATGCTACCACGCCTGTGCTACAGCAGAGCAGGAATCAACAAATTATTAAGTGAAAGTGTTTTGAAAAGTGCAATTAAAAATGATGGACTGTCCTCCAATACAAATTTTAATAAAGAGTCAGGCCACCATTACTAAAAACTCGTGAATCGGACATTGTTGACCATCAATTTGAGTCAAATATGTCCTATGTGGATTAAAAGGTCGACATGTTTCTGCTTTGGAATTGCTGATTCAGCCAAGCTTTCATCAGGACCCAAAAGAATTTGTGAACTTCCCAGGCGGTATACGAACCCTTAGGCGTACCCTAACCTTGGGAATGTATATAGTGTTAAAACTCACGGTTTTACCCGGATGTTGGTTAGTCTTGGAACTCCCAGACCTTACCAATCTGTAAGAAAAATATCATATTCAAACAGAAGACAGGTATACATGAGATTAATGCAAAAAATTCGACTTTCGTATTCCTGCATAATTCTTTATACTTCCTATGTGATCAAATGTTATCTAGTCCAGTGTATTAGCTTTGCATACATAATCCGAGCTAGATTATTAGTAGATGCAGGATTTTTCTATTACATATCTAGTAAGGAGCATTCCTCTCTACATGTTTAGTGACCTTACTTCGACACATATTAGTAACTTTGAACTTCGATTTAATTCAGAGTAGGTAAACCCCCAACATAATTGTAGACTTCGAGTGAGGGGTAACCTAATATTTGAATGCCAAGTTTCCTTAATCCAAACAAAGCCTGGAAAAAGATCTCCTCTCCAGTATTTCCTATTAACATATCTGGTGAAGGACATTATTAAAATAAATGTCCCTGGTGTGCTGGCAGTTATTAGAAAGCTATCCCTATAGACCAGAGCTCTAGTGGGGGTACCACGCAGGTGGACGGCGTCCCACCACTTATTTTACCAGGAGCTCGATAACTATAAACTGCACCTGAGTGCAAGCCACCTTTTGTGACATCACTTCTTGTCGTGACGTCAGCGTCCACCCACTTCTTTTTTAGGACTTGTGCCTTGCTATAGACCCTTTTCTAAAGGGTTGCACTCATGGAAGTGGGTACTTACAGTTAGATACAAATTGAATAAATCGTTAACACTGACCTTTGTCTTCAATGTGCCTAGCGTTGCCAGACTGCAGGGCATGTATATTCCATATGGTAACTGGTTGTGTCTCAGCTCCAGACAGTGGCAGCTATATGTTGGCCAGACCTATTGATCCTAATACATTACATACACATAGAGTGAACGGGCCGTGGGTCAACCCCTTGCACATGACTGGATGGCTTTGCTGCCGATCTCACTTTGATTTGATGGCTACCCTCCCTATTCTTGAGACTGAAAGTGGGAGAGGTCTTGCCATATGTCGCAGGTGTGTGTGTGTGTGCATGCGTGCATGCGTGTGTGTGTGTGTGTATCCGAACTTTGAATGCCCAATCACAAACTCCTTGCGAAGCAGGCACGGACTCTAGTAAGTACGAACATTTTTTATTTTTGTTTCGTTACGTGCTGCCCATAGGTTATGCAGAGGCCATTGCCTCATCCATCACGCGTTTCGACCGCTCACACCCAGTCTTGATCACATGTATATATATACACAATGCTCAGCATATTTGACGCTGTCTTTGTAAATAAAATGATAATAAACACAAAGGACAGGAGCCAAATAATGCACTGACCACAGACAAAGATCTTCAGCCTCAAATCTTTGTGGTTAACTATGAATAACAAACACTGAAACCAAAGAATCATGTGACAGGTTAACATAAAAGAACGTCATTTCACTACTCCTTTCCCACTGCTCTCGCTTTACTATGTCAACACACATAGGCCCAGATTTAGAAAGACTTCGCATTACTTTTTTTAATATAAACCTGAAGGAAAGTGTTATTTTGGTAATTACAATCCATCACAAATTGTAATTTGTGTTAAATTGCAAACAAAAGTAGCACACAGCTGCACAATGTGCTTCCTAGTGTCGCTTTGAGTCAATGGGCTGTTCCATGGGGGAAGCATGGCCGTTCCCTTGCAACCACCCATGGGTTTTTATACAATCCCCTATCAACAAAGAATTTAAGAAGACACACATTTTAACCACAATCCTGCACCTCTCTGAGGCAAGCATAACAAGGAGTTTTTGTTTTCATTTATCTTCGTTTTTCAATCTTTACATGTGTGCTGCATTCAACAGCACACCTACAAAGAGGAAACGGCTTCAAAGCACAGTTTGTGTACTGGAGGAATCCCTTCCTGCACAAAACCATGCTTACCACAATCCATACACCCTTGAACTATGGTGCTAGGGTGCCTACATTGGCGCATGGCAGCTTAAAATGTGCTAGTGAAAGAAGAGAGCAGAACAGCGCCACATCTTAGCAGTGTTATGTTTTTGCCATTTTTTTGCATATTGCATATTTGCAAAAATAAAAAAAAACATCAAACTGCCCAAGACCAAACCTCTTGCCATTGCTTGTTGTTTAAGCCTGTAAGACGCAATAAGATGGGCTTCTGTCATGTTGTTCGAGTTCCGTTTCTTTAGTCATGTATATATTTATTTTTTATGTTTGTGGTTCTCATATAATACACACCAGGTCAAGAAATAGACGTCTGGGTTGTAGTGAATTATCAAATTACAAGTATTATCCTTTCGTGTTACAGGTGTCTTAGGATACATATTACATTTAATTTATAAGAAAAATAAATTCCGGCTTGTCAGTGAAGAACATTTTTAGAGATGTTTAAACTTAGTTTGGGCGATAAAAAATTTTCAATGCAGCGTGTGTGTTCTCATGTCCAGGATTAAGACAAATGAAGCTGGCCTGCCACCAAAGTCTTTCGCATAATTTAGGGGGGGGGGAGGTTAACGGCCCTCATCAATTACGAGGCGGGTGACAGTCAGCATCCCTGGTTCCAAACAGTAGCTGTTTTGTGGTTCACTGTATCCAATATAGGAGGTACAATGTTTGTTCCTTGGCAGTAAAAACCCCAGACAGACAGACTGAGAGAGGAATTAAAAAGGGGTGGGAGAGAGAAAGAAAGAGAGACAAAGAGAGAAAGGAGGCAAAGAGAAGAAAGACAGCGATATACACACACACACAGAAAAGGGAGTGAGTGAGGGGGAAGGATAAGGAATGAGAGAGAGAGACGTAGGCTGAGGGTGGGCCTGGAGGGAGATAGAGAAAAGAAAGGGGGATAGAGAACAATTTGAGCAAGAAGGGTGACATTGACACACTGAGAATAGTAGTTTAATTAAACTATAGTATCCTCTCAGCCTCAAACCTCCTTATTGCAATTCTGCAATTGCCTGATTCTTCATTTCGTAGATCACAACCGCTGCTCTTTAAATCCATATTGCTGTAATCTAACATGAACTAACCTCTGACAGCCTATCTATCCCACCAACCGTTGACGTGAAGCCACACAGCCCCCACTAATTATCACACTTACCTGGCATTCATGTATAACAAAGTAACTGGAGTAAATGGTGCAATTTCTCTTGAGAGCACAGTACTAATCACAATAACCAACAGTAACTACTAGAATTACCACTAGCCTTGGGTTCCAGAGTAGCATGCTACTCGCTGTAAAGTGCTTTGATGCCTCATCAGGGGTAGTTAGCGCTATATAAATACAATAACAGAGAGGAAGGGAGAGTAGAGGAGGGAAAGAAAGAGAGATAGGGAGAGGCAATGTCCCGTGGAGAGAGAGATAGAGAGTTAAATGAAGAAATTTCTGTCTCACTGACTTTGTGATACCAATTTCTTCTCTTCTACTTTCACACTCACAGAGGTGGTATTATGGGCATCTCAGATAGGGTAGTTGTCTGCAGCCACGATCCCAAAGAACAAGGCAAGCTCACAAGTAGCCAATCCAATGGTGGATTACATTTTTGCATCCGCGAATATGCATTTTTATATTGGCTATGTGAAAATCACTGACCAAGTGCATATGGACTTCCCAACTTCTTTTTCTCCACAGGAGAAAATATTTTATCTTGAGAAGAATCACCTCTCGCTACACCTCATCTACTATGTGGATGTTCCCTTCTCACCTTGTACAGGGATTTCCTTGTGCCCTTTTCCAGGTTAACAAGGGGTCGGAGAGGAGTTTGTGATCATCAATAATCATGTGCGTGTGTAACTGTGCACAAACATTCAGAGTCACCCAACACCCCACCACCAGCTTCCTACTCTTTCTCCACCTCTACAAGTAGATTCGCACACACTAATCTTTGTGTGAGTACATCTTTTTGTGAGTGCAAAACCAACTTTTGGGAATCCCAAAGGTGCTTTCGCACACATATAAATGTTAGGTATGTGGAAGCCAAAATGATAGGAGCTAGCTTTGTTAATCAGGCCTGTTCTCTATTCTCTTGCTCTCAGACATACGTTTTACAGTTTTTAATTAATATTATCTAATAGGGTAACAGATGGCATTTTGGTCTTCTAAAACTCACAGTTATACAAGTATCCTGGGACATTTTAATTACTCCCTCCTTTCAATGAACTGGTATGCTTTCCCATTCTGCATCTGACATGCCCTTGGTTAGATCCTGATCGATAACTGACATAATATCAAGGGACAAAATATAGACTACAAAAAATATCGATGCCAAAATATCGACAGACAAAATATCGGAATCCTATCTACAAAGAGGTAAGTACAAAAATATCGACTCCAAGATATCGTTTAAAAATATATACTTTGTAAAAATATCGAATTTCTTAAAAATAATGTAAAATTAAAAAAATATTAAAAATAAATAACAAAAATATACATAATAATACTTAAATAACCTTAAAATTATTAAATAATTAATTTAAGTTATAAAAAGAAATTTAAAAAAATTATTTCTTAAAACATATATATATATATATTAACATATTATTATTTAAAAATATACAATATTATTACCGTAGGATAGCAGGAGTGTAAAAATTACTATTCCCACTCCAGAGAGTGCAACAGTAGGGAAAGCGTTGGATAGCGTAGGGGTAAAAATTACTATTCCCACACCAGTGAGTGCAACAGTAGGGAAAGCGTTGGATAGCGTAGGGGTAAAAATTACTATTCCCACTCCAGAGAGTGCAACAGTAGGGAAAGCGTTGGATAGCGTAGGGGTAAAAATTACTATTCCCTCTCCAGTGAGTGCCACAGTAGGGAAAGCGTTGGATAGCGTAGGGGTAAAAAATACTATTCCCACTCCTGAGAGTGCAACAGTAGGGAAAGCGTTGGATAGCGTAGGGGTAAAAATTACTATTCCCACTCCAGTGAGTGCAACAGTAGGGAAAGCATTGGATAGCGTAGGGGTAAAAATTACTATTCCCACTCCAGAGAGTGCAACAGTAGGGAAAGCGTTGGATAGCGGAGGGGTGAGAATTACTATTCCCACTCCAGAGAGTGCAACAGTAGGGAAAGCGTTGGATAGCGGAGGGGTAAAAATTACTATTCTCACTCCAGTGAGTGCAACAGTAAGGAAAATAAATACTTCATATATTATTTAAACAAAATATATATATTAATATCTATAAAAAATTAATTAAAAGTAATGACCAATTTAATATACTACATTATTAATCAATTAAAAATACAAATTAAAATTAATTATTACAATTAGTTACCTATTAATACAAATTAATTACAAATTAACAATTAATTAACAGTTAATTCAAAATAAACACAAATAAATAAATTACATTATTTAATTAATTATAAATAAATTACTTCCCACCCTATTCCCCTATAAACCCACAACCTGCTACAGAAAATAAATGAGTAAAATTAACATAATTATCAATTAATCAATTAAATAAAATTAATTGACAATTAAAATGTAATTAATTACCAAATAAAAATTAATTAACAATTAATTCAAAATAAATAGTAATAAATAAATTTACATATTTAATTAATTATAATTAAATTACTTCCCACTTATTTCTTAAAACATATATATATATATTAACATAATATTATTTAAAAATATACAATATTATTACCGTAGGATAGCAGGAGTGTAAAAATTACTATTCCCACTCCAGAGAGTGCAACAGTAGGGAAAGCGTTGGATAGCGTAGGGGTAAAAATTACTATTCCCACTCCAGTGAGTGCAACAGTAGGGAAAGCGTTGGATAGCGTAGGGGTAAAAATTACTATTCCCACTCCAGAGAATGCAACAGTAGGGAAAGCGTTGGATAGCGTAGGGGTAAAAATTACTATTCCCACTCCAGTGAGTGCAACAGTAGGGAAAGCGTTGGATAGCGTAGGGGTAAAAATTACTATTCCCACTCCAGAGAGTGCAACAGTAGGGAAAGCGTTGGATAGCGGAGGGGTAAGAATTACTATTCCCACTCCAGAGAGTGCAACAGTAGGGAAAGCGTTGGATAGCGGAGGGGTAAAAATTACTATTCTCACTCCAGTGAGTGCAACAGTAAGGAAAGTAAACACTTCATATATTATTTAAACAAAATATATATATATTAATATCTATAAAAAATTAATTAAAAGTAATGACCAATTTAATATACTACATTATTAATCAATTAAAAATACAAATTAAAATTAATTATTACAATTAGTTACCTATTATTACAAATTAATTACAAATTAACAATTAATTAATTAACAATTAATTCAAAATAAATACAAATAAATAAATTACATTATTTAATTAATTATAAATAAATTACTTCCCACCCTATTCCCCTATAAACCCACAACCTGCTGCAGAAAATAAATGAGTAAAATTAACATAATTATCAATTAATCAATTAAATAAAATTAATTGACAATTAAAATGTAATTAATTACCAAATAAAAATTAATTAACAATTAATTCAAAATAAATAGTAATAAATAAATTTACATATTTAATTAATTATAATTAAATTACTTCCCACCCTATTCCCCTATAAACCCACAACCCGCTACAGAATTAAACTACGCAAAAATTAAATATCATGAAATTCATTAATTGAAATAAATAAAAACATAAATACACACTTTTCACACATATAATAACATAAAAAACACTATAAAAAATTCGATATTATTAAAAATTCGATACTTTTAATAAGCTATATTATATACTTCGATATTTTGACTTTCTATATTTTTTAAATTCGATATTACATTACTTACCTTAAAAACGATATTTTTGATGACTATATTCTGTTCATTCGTTATTTTGTCCATTCTATATTTTGAAGTCGATATTTTGTCCATTCGATATTTTGAAGTCGATATTTTGTCTGTTTACCATCCTGATTCTTAGTAGCACAGTACAGGTGTGGTAGTACATTTTTATGTGAATTTCCCACTACTTTGTGGTAAATCCACATTAGTACTATTGAAGTACAAGTGAAGCTCCATGGAATGGGGAATTACCATGTGGGACCAGATTTGCCAGTCACAAAACCACACAGAATTCTATATGTTGTGGGGACTGGATGCATACATTTACCACCTGCCATCAGGTGGTAATGTATGCTTCTACCTCAGGGTGGTGCAGGGGGAGGTCGGGCATATGGGGAGTTAGAGAAAAAAAGGAAGGGTAAATTCTTTCTATGGAGGTCGTTTGCTAGTGTTTTTTCACCAATGATTAGATAAACAATATCTACTGCAATAATTCTCTGGTTTGATGGTCCCTCATCTCCAGGGGCTGCTTCTGAGAGAAAGACAATGTTGGCAGTATAACACCAAACTAGCGCCAAACCCTGGCTTGAGAGTTTCCAAACTCTCTTCTCCCTGTCGGAGAGTATCACCTGGGCTGTAATAGACAGGTGCTACGTCAATATAAAATACAAGGAATCAACTACTCACCGAACTCATGCATAATCAGGACACTTCCGAGATCTGAGACTTTGAAAAAAATCACGCGACATGTGATCTCATTCCTGTCTTTGTTTATACAACTCTTTGAGGACTAACAATATTTTACTTATGGGTAGAGTACTCTCTATATAATTATATTAAAGTAATTATACATAAAACATTAACATATGCGGTCTATTTGCCAGGATTGATTTGGTTGTTGACATCTGCTCATGTTGCTGGATTCTGTGGGATGCAACACGTAAGCTAACTGGTGAAAAGTTATAGGCATCATATACATAAAATACAGTATTGGAAAAAAGCTGGTTCGAATGTAGATATTTGGAAGATGGTTGTATGAAAGTAGAAAAGTCATCAAAAGAGAACATCAGTAGGACATAAAGTATGGAACAAAGACTGCCTAGAGAAGAGTGCAGATTGCTTTGTGCAGGTCTCTACTGATAGTCCACGCTTGTAGAAGGATGTATGTCATTACAACGCATGCTTTTACAACGCATGCCATTACGACGCAACTTTTACAACGCAAGTCGTTACAACGTCTTGCGTTGGGGGGCGCTGGATAGTGAATAGTTTCATTTACTATTCCAACCCCAGTCCCCGTGGATAGTAGGGAAGGTGTTGGATAGTAATTAAACTATTCCCTATCCTAGAGCGCCCTCCAGCGCAATTCGTTGTAATGACTTGCGTTGTAAAAGTTGCGTCGTAATGGTAGTGCGTTGTAAAAGTTGCGTTGTAAAGGATGCTTCCCCTTGTAGAATGGTAGGCTTGGTGCCCCAGACAGGACCTCTGATAAAAAGGACCACCAGCACTAGCCAATCAGGATGTAGGAGAATGCAACTAGTGGTGGTGGAAATTTTATTTTTATTAAACCAGGAGATTGTTAAGTTTTCCAAATCAGTTGCGAAGGTGGAAGGGAACATGACGCATACGAGAGAGATTTAGAATATGAAATTGTGATCCAAGAGCCTGAAAGGCACCTGACCCTCATTAATTGCGGCAAATTTACAAGAAGAATAAACATGAAATGGAAGGGTTTAGACAACTGCCGCAAAAGCAATGAAAGATTGTGTGCTAGAAAACACACTACAAAGAATCAAAAGTGATATTAGCACATAGTATGTGTTCTTCACCAAAACATTTCAGGATTACCATAACGCGTACTGCACCTGTATTTAGAAGACAGTTCTTGTAGGGGCGGCCTAACGTTATAGGTGGTGGGGCTCCGCCCTCCTCGATTTTACAAAGCATGATGATTGTCTCTGAGGCTGAGTAAAGACCAGCCTTGCAGATACTCACCATATCAGGGTTAGACAGCCAGACACTTTACATGTGCAAAATGCACAGGCGCCTGGCACCCTGAGCTAAGTTTTGCCAGGCTGAAGATTTCCCAACCCTGAGTGCGTGGCTTCATCATCCCAGGAAGTATTGTGAGAGCCTCCCCCTCAAGACAAATGGGAGCGTCACCGATAGACGCAGATCTGGGTGCTTCAAGTTTAATCCCAGAACTGCCCAGGACTGACTGTCTAAAAGTGACCCCTGGTCAAATAGTGTCAGCAACTCTCACTGAGACCATTCCATTCTGTGATGAGTTAGGGAAGGTCCTCCTCTTGTGGTATGACCTATGAAAAGGTCTGCCAATGAGAGGAGGTGGCGGATTCTTCTAGTTTTCCTTTTGCTCCTCGAAGTTTCCATCGCCTTGTGGTTCCTTCTGCTTCCCTTCCTGCCACCCACTGGTCCTGTAGTCATCACTGCGGCTCAGTAAGTACCTTTTTTTAATGTTTGGATGTGTGCGTACATGTATGAATAAATGTGTATTGCATGTGTGTAGATGAGTGTGTGTGCGTGTATGTGCTTGTTAATGGTTCTGTGAGAATATGTGTGTGCTTGTGAGAGTATGGATGCATGCATGTGTGCCTGCCTGTGCCCTCTCCACTATTATTAGTAATTACGAGCTACCTTTGCATGCTTGGTGTACAGGATGCCACTGTGAGTTTTCTTGCCTGAATCATTCTATATTGAAAGCGAGATGTTTTAAGGCATGGGTAAAGTAGACAATTGCCCTGGCCCCCTTGCTTCTAGAGGACCCCTGGGCAGCGACGGCTCGTGGAGGGAGTTACGGTGGGGCAGGAGGGTGGGGAGGGGGAGGGGCAGGGTGGAGGTTGCTAAAAACCGGCATATGGATAATTGCAGGTAAGTAAACAATTTAATTAATAAAACGAATTTCGTAGCTCGCACTGCATTGCATTTTGCGATGCAAGGCGCACTACGAAATTCGTTTTATTAATTAAATTGTTTACTTACCTGCAATTATCCATATGCCGGTTTTTAGCAACCTCCACCCTGCCCCTCCCCCTCCCCACCCTCCTGCCCCACCGTAACTCCCTCCACGAGCCGTCGCTGCCCCTGGGATAGTATCCTTTTTAGGTCTCATGTCTAGCGTTGCACTTCGCAGCACTCCTCGTGCAGCACGAGACATTTAGTAAGTAAAAATGGGGTTTAAGAAACTGACCTAGGAATGGCACACGCACGAGTGTGCGCTTTTCCTTTTGGAGCACGTTATTGGCCTTTGCGTGCATGTTTTTTACAAAGTCAGCACGCAATAGGCCAAAGGTGGATGGATTGCTCCACCCATGTCCTATTGATGTCTATTACACGCACCGGCCGTCATGTGGTTTCAATTATCGTGCCCAGACACAGGCGCGAGAATTGAAACCACTTGCCTCGCAGTGTTGCGCGCACGCACCTTTCGCAGGCTTTTTTTTTTTTGATCCATTTCACAGGGAAGCGTGGTGCAGTAGCGCGAGCCATATTAAGACTGCTGAGCTCTGTACAAGTTTGAAGGAAGTGACAGTAAATGTAAGTGGAGTGACTTCTGAGAGGGAGTGTGGGCTTTTTAGTATGTCATACATGACTCAACGCCTCACCACAAATAGTAAGTGTTAAGTCAATGCAATTAAAACTGTGAGTGCAGCTGGAAGAATGTGATGTACCGTTCCTATTGTTTGATCTTTTTGGGGATGCTTTGCCTTCAGTGTTTCTTTGCCTCCTATTCCATTGGTCTCGGACACTACATTAGCCCGAATGTGCCTCATCTACTTTCTTGCTGGCACGCTTTCTGTTCTCTGACTCTTAACACCTCATCCTCTGTCCTCACAGTTAGGCGCTGTGCTACAGGCGGGGTGGACCGGAGCAGGAGCCTTTTACCAATGTAAATCGGATATGCTGCTGGCCATGGACCGTATACTCGGGTGACTGTTACAGGGACTAGTGCTCCTGACATCAATGAGAATAGCACTGATGATACCAATGGGACTAGTGCCCATGCCAACAATGAGAATGGCACTGATGATAACAATGGGACTAGTGCCGATGACAACAATTAGAATAGCACTGATGATAACGATGGGACCAGTGCTGATGCCAACAATGAAAATAGCACTGATGATAATAATGGGACTAGTGCTGATGCCAACAATGAGAATAGCACTGATAACCATGTGACTAGTGCCCATGCCAAATTTGAGAATAGCGCTGATGATACCAATGGGACTAGTGCCGATGCCAACAATGAGAATAGCGCTGATGATACCAAAGGGACTAGTGCTGATGCCAACAATGAGAATAGCGCTGATGATACCAATGGGACTAGTACCAATGCCAACAATGAGAATAGCACTGATGATACCAATGGGACTCGTGCCCATGACAACAATGAGAATAACACTGATGATAACAATGGGACTAGTGCCCATGACAACAATGAGAATAGCACTGACGATACCAATGTGACTAGTGCCCATGACAACAATGAGAATAGCACTGATGATAGCAATGGGACTAGTGCCCATGACAACAATGAGAATAACACTGATGATAACAATGGGACTCGTGCCCATGACAACAATGAGAATAACACTGAGGATAACAATGGGACTAGTGCCCATGACAACAATGAGAATAGCACTGACGATACCAATGTGACTAGTGCTGATGCCAACAATGAGAATAGCACTGATGATACCAATGGGACTCGTGCCCATGACAACAATGAGAATAACACTGATGATAACAATGGGACTCGTGCCCATGACAACAATGAGAATAACACTGATGATAGCAATGGGACTAGTGCCGATGCCAACAATGAGAACAGCGCTGATGATACCAATGGGACTAGTGCCGATGCCAACAATGAGAATAGTGCTGAGCATAACAATGGGACTAGTGCCGATGCAAACAATGAGAATAGCGCTGATGATACCAATAGGACTAGTACTGATGCCAACAATGAGAATAGCACTGATGATAACAAGGGGACTAGTGCCCATGACAACAATGATATTAGCACTGACTTTAACAATGGGACTAGTGCCCATGACAACAATGAGAATAGCACTGATGATAACAATGGGACTAGTGCTGATGCCAACAATGAGAATAGCACAGATGATAACCATGGGACTAGTGCCAATGCCAACAATGCGAATAGTGCTGATGATTCCAATGGGACTAGTGCCCATGACAACAAAGAGAATAGCACTGACGATACCAATGTGACTAGTGCCAATGCCAACAATGAGAATAGAGCAGATGATATCAATGGGACTAGTGCGATGCCAGCAAAGAGAATAGCGCTGATGATACAAATGGGACTAGTGCCCATGCCAACAATGAGAATAGCACAGATGATAACCATGGGACTAGTGCCAATGCCAACAATGCGAATAGTGCTGATGATTCCAATGGGACTAGTGCCCATGACAACAAAGAGAATAGCACTGATGATACCAATGGAACTAGTGCCCATGAGAACAATGAGAATAGAACTGATGATACCAATGGGACTAGTGCCCATGAGAACAATGAGAATAGCCCTGATGATAACAATGGGACTAGTGGTGATGATAACAATGAAAATAGCTCTGATGATAACAATGGGACTAGTGATCATGACAACAATGAGAATAGCGCTGATGATACCAATGGGACTAGTACCGATGCCAACAATGAGAATAGCACTGATGATTCCAATGGGACTAGTGCCCATGACAACAAAGAGAATAGCACTGATGATACCAATGGAACTAGTGCCCATGAGAACAATGAGAATAGAACTGATGATACCAATGGGACTAGTGCCCATGAGAACAATGAGAATAGCCCTGATGATAACAATGGGACTAGTGGTGATGATAACAATGAAAATAGCTCTGATGATAACAATGGGACTAGTGATCATGACAACAATGAGAATAGCACGGATGATAACATTGAATATAGCTCTGATGATATCAGTGTGACTAGTCCTAACGTGAACAGTGAGAATAGCGCTGATGACAACAATAAGACTAGTGCTGATGACAACACTAATGACAACAACAAAAAGAGTGCTGATGATAACAATGAGACTAGTGCCGATGACAACGACTCTGATGGTAACAATGAGACTAGTGTCGGTGACAATGAGACTAGTGCTGATGACAATGAGACTAGTGCCGATGACAACAATAAGAATAGCGCTGATGATAACAGGACTAGTGCAGATGGCAAAACTGCATGATTAAGAGACTGTTACTCAGGTTCCGCACTGCTCATTCAAAGGAGACACTGTCCTGGACTCACATGGCTCTCATCAGTGTGCACAGTGGTCTTTAACCATATTCCTCCAACAGATTCTAGCACATTATTAAAGGTTAATATGTTCCTTGTGAGGCCTCCTGACTCCTGCCATTGGGATTTAAGTTCTGCCACTATGTTGATTATAATTCCAGTGCCGGAACATTGTGCTTTTGGTAACACGAAGCCATCTCGTGCTTTACCTATACATGTTTGTTTTTGTGAGTAACGTTTAAAGAGCTAGTATGCGCTGTGGAGAGGACTTTTCGGTAACAATAAGCATTTGCAATGCAATAGGTCTCGCATTTACGCAAGTTTGACCTATTGGCATTGTAAACCAAAACATAAATAAAAGGCAATGTCATTTACAATAAACATAGCTCAAACTCTCGGAAATGTGAGACGTGTTGCATTGCAAAAGCTTGTTCTTTATCTACCTCACCTTGGACTAAAATATATCTCAACCTCTCTTTGCCCAGTGGCATCTTAATGATTTTTGGAGGTCCTCGAAATACATATTGCTACTGTTTCTGTGTGAACCTTGTTTCTGAAAGTTTGTTCAGCATTGTGTGAGCTTCAGTTAGGAGACAATGGGTAATACGATTCAAAGTTCTCACAAACAGGGGCCCCAAAATATGTCTTGCCCGGCCGGTGCCTCGAAAATTCTCAAGACAACTGCGGCCCTTTGGAATAATCCGCACCCCTCATGGGGGTCGCATCTGTAATTGTGAAATGAAGCTGTTGTCTACATCTCAAACACTGTTATGGGGAAAGTGCGTGTATGCAATTGGAAGATGATTTGTGGTATCTGTGTGCTAAAAGAAATCCAAATGTACTGGTGTTTAGATAAACGTAAGTGTCCAATGTTACATTCAGGGCAGCTAAAAAAGATTACACAGCTTACAGCCATGGACGTAGTGTGTTGAATATTATTATTCTGCCTCAATGCCATGGAATAAGGTCCAGTGCTCAATTTGAGCTGGTGGTTGCCCGTGGGACCCACCTGCACTTATTTTTGGGGACTGGCACTTATTTTTCCTCATTAGACATTTACTGATATCAAGAAAGGGAAAAAACACAAAGTGGAGCGGAAAGAAGGAGGAAGAGAAAAACTGAAAAAACTGCCACAAATGGAAAAGCAGGAACAAGCAAGCATGAGATAAAGGGGCAGAGAGTGTCTGGCATTGTGTTAAAGTGGCCTGAGGTGAATTGAAGTTACACGGCTTTGGTATTCGGCGTGCAACATTTACTTTCAGTGGTCATGAGTGCGCAGCCACGGGCACTGATTCATTTACAAATTAAGCACTGAAACTTATGTGAAAGGCAGAGGTTTCTTAACCTAAAACATTTTGTTAAACTCCAGTGTAATGCAGAGTTTCTAAGCTTTCACTTGAGGCAGAGTCCTGTCTGAAGGGTTATGGGTAGTGTGTGGGCCTAAAGAATTCTTAGAGAATGTCCCTGCATCACGAGCCCGGATCAGGAGCAAATAACCTACGTTTGTCACGTGCTCTTTCGAAGATTGTTAAATCTTTGGGAAGAGTTCTTAGCCTTCGTTCTTTGCCCACATTTTGTAAAAACTGAAGATGTGGGCTTAAATTATTGCTATTTGTAGGGGCAATGACCTCTGTTTTGATGTTCATTTATTTTGTCAGGTAGGTAGGAAAGTTACATTTTAAATGAAGTACAAATTGATACATTTGTTGCAATCATTTTGTGAGTTTAAATGGTTCATGTTATAAACAGAAGAAACATTGTTGCTAGCTTGATACTACACATTTAGCCACTGCTGCAAACTATGGAAAAGCACGAATTGAAGGGGAGACTGTGCCGCTGTTGACCTCAAGCAACAAGTTGCCATTCGGCTCCACTGTCAGCACATTGGCCAGTGATACTCGGCAGGTGGTGGTTCTGTCTTCCTTGTTGACTGTCACTGTGATTATGTCAGACTCAGACACGAGGCTGCAGCCAGAGGTCAATGACCTGTTGCAAGAGTATCACAGTCCATCAAATGACAACAGGCACAGCATCACTCTGTTTTGAGAAGGAGGGTGAACAGCTCAGGTCTGCCTGGGTCACTAGCGGGGATCTGGTCACTGAGCCAGGAGCAGCAGTGGAAGTCTTTGAAGATGAGCCCTGAGTACATCTTACGACCAACTCTATCAGAATTCATACTGGCTTTCCTGGTCCACCTCCCAGGCCCACTGCACAAAACAACTGTAAATGCAAAATGGGGCATAAGCATGGTGTAAGGCAATGCTCAACAACACATTTTGTACGTTTTCACCTGTCAGATTACCAAGTTTTCCTGTCCCAGATCATCCTTGGGTGGCTATTAAACAGAGTTTACAAGCTTACTAAGTGGGGGAAAAAATCAACAATCTGGCAACATCTGAGGTAAAGAACTACAGACATTCCTGCTGTAGTTGCTTCTGAAACAATGAATCCATCCGAACAAATTCCACTCTCCCTTGTTATTACCTACTTTTGTGGTTATCAAATCTCTCTTTTGTTGCACGCTTCAGCCTTCCCTACCAATGATATCACAACCGTGCACTCTCTTCTGGCACATTGGGATCTACAGGAGTATTTCTGCAACTGCTGGAGCAGCTGTGCTTTTACCACCTTAGGTAGTGGTGAATGGTTATTTGTGAATGGAATTTTAAAGGAAAGAGTTCTTTTTGACTGCTACTATAGCAGCATTTGTTAACAACTCTCAAAATAATTAGGGAGAACAACTGATGAGAACAAAATAACACAACACAAGTGAAAATAACAACACAACAAAAACATAGTAGCACAAGAAAATGAACAGTTCAAACTGAACACGAATCCACAACCACAGACCAACATAACATCATAATGCAGCTTGAAAACACAACAGCAGAAAAAACAACACATACACACAATAACAAAATGCAACTCAACAAATATGCACACATGTTCTTTTCACGATTACCACTATCAACAATCTGTTTTAGGAATACACTGGTGAAGTATGTTGGCACCAAGCCCTTCCTTACCTAACAACAAATAATGAGACTCAAAATGTTTTGCAATTCAGCCCATACTATCGTGTCTATGAGCAAACAATTTGTATCCATATTTCTGTCTGTGTGATTTAGAAGGCACTTTGGCCCTTGACAGTCTTTAGGTCGCGCTTGGGCAGCGCATGCGCTGCTCTGCGAGGCATGCTGTATTGGAGTATAGACTTGAAGCCCCGCCCACTCTCCGGCCATATTTGTCATTAGCTTGTGTCATTGTCTTTCATAAATGCTGCCTTCTGATTCCTTAATTGGCTTGTTAGTCCCTCCTTAGTACCGCCTTGTCTTCATTTGTTACCTCCCATGAGGACTGGCCCTTTTACTTTGCTTGTTACATGGTAGTCTTATTTACTTTGTAAGGACTATCTTTTTTAATAGTTTATCCTACTGCAGGCGCTATATGCTTTCCTGCAACATTCAGCACACCATGCATGCTTTCACGTGGTGCTTTCACAAAAAAAAGGATTTGTTTGTTAACTTGACAAACGAATGCTTTTTTGGTAAAAGCACCCCATACCGCGTTTCCCTTTTTTCTTTTCTTTTATATAGCACAAACTTGACCCAAAGGTATCGGGTATCAGAACGCTTTACATGGCTACCAGTTGCGTTTACATGAGGACACATTCATTTTTGTCAGGCACAGGGAGATTTAGGGCCAGATTTAGGAAGCCTAATACCGGTCGGTAACAGCCGAAATGACCGAATTTCGGCCGTTACCGGCCGGTATTATGCTTTTCAGATGTAGGGGCCTAATTTAAGGATTCATTCATTTATCGATTCGGTAATTTAAGGAATCGGTAAATTACCGAATTCATAAAATACCAATTCAGTAAATTACCGAATCCTTAATGTAGGGAGCACTCAAATGAGTGCTTTTCCCATTTCAGGATTCGTTATTTACCACCAACTAAAAGTTGGTGGTAAATATCGAAAACCCTAAAAAAAGCAATTTTTGGCAATTTATGACAGTGCCATGTGGCAGACATACATGCCCTTAGGGCATGTATGTGTGCCACATGTGCACCCATGCTCTATTCAGGGGTGCAACAGGGTGTCAAAGTGGCACCCTGCCACCCTTGAATGTGTTCCCCCTTTTACTGAATCGGTATTTACCGATTTGGTAATTCCCATTCATTCCGATGGGCCTGAAGGCCCATAGGGATGAATAGGAAATACCGAATCAGTAAATACCGATTCGCTATTTACCGAATCTTACCGATTCGGTAAAACATACTGAATTAATACCTACATCCCATTTACCGATTTTAAAATACCGAATCGGTAAAATTCAGTATTTTAGAAACGGTAAATCTGGATTACCTACATCTGGCCCTAAGTGATTTGCCCAGAATCACAGAGACACGAACCCGGTTCCCCAGATTTGAGGTTGATTGCTGTAGCCGTTAGCCTAACTCCTCTGCAACTTTAATAGCAGTCGCGGCTCTTTATTTAAACATACTTGTCTAAAGAAAGGGGCGTGGCCTCTAGTGAAAGTGCACCATGGGGTGCTTGTAAACAACAAGCATTTGCAATGCAATAGGTCTAGCATTTTAAAATCTCTGACCTATTGGTATCGTAAATGACAATGCCTTTTATTAATGCAAGTTTTTGAACACAAATAAAGGGCATTGCCATTTACAATGCCAATAGCTGAAAATCTCATAATTGCGAGACTAATTGCATTGCAAATGCTTGTTTTAAGTTGTAGATATTCCCTTTAAGAAGATATTAACAAAAGAATACAGCTGTTAACAATGCAGTTTCCCCTGGTTAATACCCATATGTCTGATGGCCGAGAAGCTATGTCCCACCACAGTTGTATCGGACGACTTGGTTGTTTATTCTTGTTTCCCGTTCTAGGGACCGGTGGTAGTACTCTATGATGCAATTGTTTGTAATTGTACTTTTTTAACTGAGCCTTGTCACTGTGATGTCTGTCCTTTTCTGTATCTTTCTTCTCCCACAATGCCGTGTTTGAAGAATAATGACTAATAACTAAATGTTGCAAAAAAAGAATTCAGAGTCATATGTTTGTACTGACTCTGAAAATATACTGTTGGGACAGGAATGTCCCCTTCATGATATATGAGCGTGTAACCCTGCCTCGAGTGACTGCATGTGAAATTTGCATCCTGACTCACTTTAGGTCAAGCTAACAAACTAACCCAGTGTGTGCTGAGGCCTAGGCTTAGGCCGGTCCACGGTAAACCTGGAGGGGTACTCCAAGCAGTTTGTCTGAAATGACATGGGATGGGACTATAACTTGTCTTGGATTGTTTACATACAGCAATGGCGCCAGCATACCGATTTGTGGAGATTCACAGTCCTGAGCAGACCTTCTTTCAGTTTCAGCGAGAGTACCGCCTACTCAGGTAAAGTTCCTCTGAGCTATAACATCAAGACCCTTGCGTTGACATTCCATGAGCATGTTGAGTGTGTGACTGCATGGTGGGCGTGTGGCACATGTACAGCAATGAGACTACATCTTGCACAGAAAGTGGAAGTGTATTGCCTATGTTCTTTTGGAGACTTTAGACAATGGATCTATACCGATGTCTGAAAAATTATTTAAAAAGTGGTATCCAAACTACCCCACTTTTTTCCAGTTCCACATTCTTGAACAAGGAAAGAAGTTCTCTGCAGAGCGTGATACCAGGGCTGGTGTTTCTGCAGGGTGGTCAGTCCTCAGAGGAGACATCACCTAAAGTCTGCACAACTTGCAGGAGAAGCTCTGAGTCTGTGTAGAGCCTAGAAGACTGCCTGCCAGCTCAGAGAGGGTAGGAGAGTGCCCACCCCTGCATGAGAAGAGACAGTCTAGAAAGAGAAGTCCAGCTGCGTTCCTGGTGCATGAAACACCCAGAAGAAGTTGAGTTGTGTTCAGGAGTGTGTCTGGTGCAGACCCTTTGCTTCATGGTTCAATTGGCGACTTATGGAAGTGACATCAACTTTAAGTACCAACGTGCCATGCTGCATCTCTGACATGAGGGGCATGCCTGCCACTGCTGAGAGACAGAGCATCAGCAGACGTCACTTCCCAACCGCCAAGAGGTCGCAACTGCAAAGGAAAAGACAACGGTTGACTCCTAACTGCCCTACTGCAACTCGAACTTGATCTGAGAGTCGGAAGGCTGCGACACTGCTCGCACCGCCTCAGGACTCTGCAATGTGATTGTGAAGTGTGCTGCACTACCGTAACAATTCTTTGCACAGAAAGGCAACACAATGCTGTGTCTGAAAGATGCATAGCCTGTCTCTTATCCTTAAAATCCATACTGAAACCCAGTTTGAGAGCAGCTGCAAACTCTTTATCAAAATACAATATGACCCCTGTGGACTCATCAGCATCTATCGTAATGCGTGGGCCCGTGGGGTAGGAGATTTCGGGGGCAGTGAGGGTCTGTATTTGTGGGATTGGGGAATGCAGTGGCAAACAAGACGCAGTGGCGAGTTAATGCAATGGAGGGGGGTTCAATGTGTTTATGTGCCTTTGTTTTACAATAGTGATTACAAAGAAAATGTGTGCATCAAACATCAATGATAAAGATTCGCAATGTCTACTATGGCAGACAACTCCTGGGTTAGGGAGCTCTGCAATGTATATGACTTTTGACACAATTAAAATGTGTTTAAAAGAAAATACAATATGAATTTAGATACAATCAATCAATCACTCATTTGTAGAGCGCACTAATCACCTGTGAGAGTCTCAAGGCACTGAGGGGGGGGGGGGGGTTCAGCTACTGCTCGAACAGCCAGGTCTTGAGAAGTCACCTGAAGGTCAGCAGGTCCTGGGTCTGTCGCAGATGGGTGCGGAGGGTGATACAGGTCCCCTGCATTGGGCAATCACCCACATAACCAAATAATATATTCGTACCTGAGAAGATTCTTGCCTGGTTGTCCCCATAGATGGGTGACAGCTACAGACACAGTAATGGATCACTGTACCAGTGTGGGAATGAGTGTCCCTGGTCTAGATTCCAAGTATGTGGGGGAGCATTACAATTGGTTGCAACCTGTAGCATTGGGAGAACTCTATAACTGAACCAGAGTCCTTTGTGTAGTATTACATTGTGTTGTGTTATTCGAGCAATTCTTTTGCTAGAAGAAAAACACTGGGCTGGACAGCCTCTTAGTTGATAATTGTGTTCAGAGTTCTTGCTCCCCACATTACTTCCCTGAGAAGCCTCTGACTGCTTAGTTCTGCTACCGTGAGAGTCGAGTTTGGAAGAGGTTACTTGCCGCTGTTTGCAGAATCACAGTAGAGTAGACCCTAGGCCTATGGGCACATGACCCCCCAACCACCACAATTGTGGACCAGTAGACCCTGTCTGCCCTATTGCCATCTTAACAGGGTCCCACATATACCACAACAAGACATTTTGTCTAAGGACAGATATGTTTAGAATCTGTGTTTCTGTGTAGTACAGTGATGCATGAGTGAATGTGCACTTCAACACACAAAACAGCGGGTCTCTCTGGAATATATTGCAAATCACTTATTTCTTTGAAAGTATTTCTTAATTCAACACCAGAACATGATATAAAATGTCCACATATAACATACAAGACAGGAGAGTACATTCACTGGTACTATGTTCAATACTTCTGAATTATTTATTATTAACTAAGCTTGCTTTAATGAGACTCCGACACAGTCAGGTTCTGGCATCTATTTTATGCCTGAACTATATTACGCAAAAAGAACAATTGATGGACAGAATGCAGAACAATGTCATACATTCACCCCAGTACAGAGACCTGGGCCTAAATCCATCGTTTTTTTGCTCACCATGCCATTCCAGTTTGGACCCAGCCATATGCAAATCAGTCTTGACCCTGTGCCCAATGGGAACAGTCCAGACCGAACTGCCCTGCCAGGTACTCCCTGGACTGGAAACAAGCATCCTAAGACCGGATTCGGGCTTTCAGCCCTCATCAGCCAGAATAGCTTGACTCCAGTGGCATGGAGAGCACGGAACCCACGTCTGGGCATACCCGTCCCACTCGGGGTGACAAATAAAAAAAGAACAATTGATGGACAGAATGCAGAACAATGTCATACATTCACCCCAGTACAGAGATCTGGGCCTAAATCCATTGTTTTTTAAAACGGTCCCAGGATGCTTGTTTCTGGTCCAGGGAGCACCTGGCCTGGCAGTTCGGTCTGGACTGTTCCCATGGGGCACAGGGTTAAGACTGATTTGCATATGGCTGGGTCCAAACTGGGGTGGCGTAATAGGCAAAAGAACAATGGTTTTAACCCAGATCTTTTGACTGGGGGAAAATGTTTGCATTGTCAGCATTCCGTCCATCATTTGTTTGCTGTAACACTTTTCGCGTTAAGTGGGATGGGTATACCCAGACGTGGGTCCCTTGCTCACTGTGCCAGTGGATTCAAGCTAGCCTGGCTGAAGAAGGGTGACATACCCTGAAACCGGTCCCAGGATGCTTGCTTCCAGTCCAGGGAGGATCTGGCCTAGCAGTTCAGTCTGGACTGTTCCCATGGGGCGCAGGGTCAAGACTGATTTGCATATGGCTGGGTCCAAACTGGGGTGGCGTAGTGGGCAAAAGAACAATGAATTTAACCCAGATATTTTGACTGGAGGAGAATGTTTGCATTGTCAGCATTCCGTCCATCATTTGTTTCCTGTAACACTTTTCGCCCTAAGTGGGATGGGTATGCCCAGACGTGGGTCCCTTGCTCACTGTGCAACTGGATTCAAGCTAGCCTGGCTGAAGAAGGGTGACATTCCCTGAAACCGGTCCCAGGATGCTTGCTTCCAGTCCAGGGAGGACCTGGCCTTGCAGTTCAGTCTGGGCTTTTTCCAATGGGGCACAGGGTCAAGACTGATTTGCATATGGCTGGGTCCAAACTGGGGTGGCATAGTGGGCAAAAGAATTATGGATATAACCCAGATCTTTTGACTGGGCAAGAATGATTGCATTGTCAGCATTCCGTCCATCATTTGTTTGCTGTAACACTGAACTATATTATGGGCCAACCAATCAGCCGAAGTAAGTCCTGGTCTAGTGTGCTAACACCAATACACCTAATGCAGTATCTGCACACATTGAGTGTGTGTTTGTGCCCTGCAGTGTCTGTGTATCTGTGGACACTGACGGGATGGTCTGCCCTGCTCCTCCACTTCACATTTTTAGCTACTGCTAATTCAACATATTTTTTGCATTGGGATGTAGGTCCTTGTGCTGACAGCTCCACTTTTGGTGACTTTTTTGTGACTAGTGCATTTTCAGCATACACTTTATTCATGTTTTTTTCCCAGCAGGATTGTTTCACTTCATTTTTAAGTGTCGCCTAACAGCATGCAAGTACTGTTGCTGCCAGGGGTATTGTATACAGTAAAGGGCTTGGAGCCTGCCCATCACTTACTATTTGTTGGATTAATTGTCTTTCTTTTTAGCTGCCTCTTAATTTTTCACCATATGCTTCACGTCATTTCCTTCTAGTTCTCTGGCACATGGACCAAGTACTAATTAATTTCCTTTCATTTGTGTCGTTTCACTGGTCATCCGCTTCTCACATTGTGATTCAGTTACTATTTCTTTTTATATAGCGCACAATCTGTCCAAGGGCATCGGAGCACTTTACATGATAATCGGATTATGTTACACAAGAGCAGATTTATTTGTTTATTTTGATGTAGTTGATTGCTTTCAAACTTCCCGCCCCCACATTGGTTTTTCCAACTCCCTCACCCTCCCATCATTGTTTTCAATCTCCCCATCCTCCCGTCGCTTCTTTCAATTTCCTTCCTTCCCTACCCTCCTGTTGATGATTTAAATTCACCCTCCACCCTCCCATCATTCCTTTAAATGCCTCTCACTGTTCTAGAAAAAAAGTATTGGCAAAGCTTTGGTAATTCTTTTATTTCTTTTATTCTTTTGCAATCCCCCATCCATCATTGTTTTCAATCTCCCCCACCCTCATATCGTTACTCTCAATTCTCCTCCACCCTCTTGTCTTTGCTTTTAGTTTCCAAAAACCCTCCCGATATTGCTTTCAGACCTTTTCCTCCTACCTCGCCAGAAAAAAAAGCAAAGAGAAGGCTTTCATTTATTTATGTTTTTTGCAACTTTTTATAGCACCAAATGAATAGAATCGTTTTGGACCACGTTATACGAGAACCAGTTGCATTAGCACTTCCACCTAAAAAGTGCTATGAAGCAACCAGCACTGGCCACTTTATGCCACTTATTTTTTTAACCATCCGCTTATCCCCTTAGCCAACCCCAACCCTCATCCACCCTGCTAGCCACCATCCCCTGCCCCCATTAGCCACCCACGCCCGATTGCCAGTGGCAATATTCCGCCCATGGGCGAGACCTATTGTCTTTGCCAATGCTTGTTGGAGAAGCAGATTTATAGGGTCAATGACTAACTTTGCTTCGTTGTCTAGTTAAGGAGTGTGTGAAATATGCATAATTAGCTTTTGCGTAATTACATGGAATTTACCCCAAAATTACACAAAACTGGCTTTTCACGCTAAAGGAATTGTGCAAAAACAAATGCCACGAACAACAGCTACTTGCATTCTAGTCTTATGTGCTGTTCCTTAGACACAATAGCGTACTTTTGTGTATTTCCCGTAACAAGCATAATGCTGATTTTTCATGAGAACGTCTGCCCCAAATAGGGCGGACGGACAGAAGTACTTACACCGATGGCCACAAGTCCATCAGGGTGTCGATGTAAGGATTCCACCGGTAGAGCCGGCAGGTCACTGGCAGCAGAAACATGATGGCCCGCTCAGCTCTAAATTGTGTGAGCCTACTGTCAGTCTGTCAGACAGGGTAGTCTGCCACGTTTGCGGTAGAGTGCCCTGTCCACCAAACTCTACATGAGGGCCATAGTTGGGATACCTCAGTACACAGGATCACTGTAATCAGCTGGAAGAATTCACAGTGGTAACTGATGAGATGAAAGCAAGAAAGTAATGATCCAGTGCAGTTGTGTCCTTTGCATAAAGGAGGTGCATGTCACTGCAAAAACAACTTGAGCTTCAAGAGAAAGATCAGAATTGCTATGTGCACCCACTATGCCCCAACACCTTACCAGTGTACTTGCATCAGCATATTTGCCAATGGATTGAGTTTAAGCGGTGGGTGCCAGCCGTGGGGAATCTACTGGACGCAAAGGTAGCAGAATTATCTTCAGCAATTTCTAAGCCATTCAGCACATAGCTGTGGAAAGCAATGACCAGACAACCCACCTCTTATGTTCTGAGTATTTGTAAAGCACACTATAACCCGAAAGGGAAACCTGGCGGTGCTCTGGCGTGTGTGACTAGCCCTACCTATGTTAGGTTGGCTAATTGAAAAGCCAGGTCTTCAGCTTCTTGCAGAATTCAAGAAGAGAGGAGGAGGTGCTGATGAGAAGTGGAGGTCGTTCCCCACTTTAGAAGCAATATAAGAGAATACCAATGCTCCTGATCTGTCTCTGTGCATGTGTGGGGTCTGTGTGAATAGGACTCCTGCAGAGCGGAGGTGTCTGGGTGGTTTGTGGAAGGAGATGCGACTGATCAGGTAGGTGGGGCCCAAGTTGTGTAGTGGTCTCATACCTCAGACTGAGGACAAGTTGAGTGTCGCTAATATTTATGACAATATGAACCTCAAATGTGGGCAGTAGGATAGTGAGGGGTCTTAGATTGACATTTACTAGCAGCTGCAGAAGGCAGTTCCATTGCACCAGGACTGGGCTCGAATAAGAATAGGCCACTGATTAGGGTCCACCTAACAGGAAAGATGATATTGAGTATAAGGCTAATCTCTTCATCCCTACCTCGTCAAAGTGCATTTGCATGAGGAAATGTCAACGTTCTTGGAGGCAGCTGAAAGGTCTTATACAAAGCAGCTTCGGGGAAGCAACTGGAATGATATGGCTCAGCTTCACCTCTGTGCCAAAAATAATACCATTTTAGAATTCTAAAAGGCTGTCTTCTTAGTGGGAATGAGCACAAAGAGGTATTGTACCATCTGATTTCAATAACCTGAGAATAGGGGTGGATGGCAGCTGTTTATTGGGATTTTTTGTTGAATATCTATTCTTGGGCAAGTGACAAATTTTTTGCTGGTATGTAGTGCTGCTTAGTTGTCTGCTCCCAGTGTGTTTTGGCGTCATTTGTGAAGAATGCAGATGCTTTACGACTTGAGTTTGCCTGTGTCTGCATCAGTGCTTTACATGTTCCTGCGGTCTCTTGTACTGTGAAGTAAAAATCAAATCAAATTGCGAGTTATTGCTTGTGTAATTAAACCCATTGTAATACATATGCATAATGCAGGGCATAAAACTTCCCAATTATTCCATTTATAAAATACATTACAAATTGTTCCGTTCCTAAATGCTATTTAGAATAGCTCATTCTATATTTAGTCAAATACAAATAAAACATATGTACATTAAAACCCATTGTGTGGTTGAAATAAGTCCTTCCGTACTTGACCTGATGACCCCGGAACCCTATGTTCTTTTAACTGGCCTATGTGGTTAATCAATAAAATGCATATGTGTATTAAAGCCTGTATAACGGTTAAAAGTTCCTCAAAAGAGAACAAAGCATTCTGTGCATGGACAGCTGTCCCCAGGACCTATTGTTCTTTTGACTGCCCTATTCAAGATAGGGTGGCGGGGTGCTAGGTGCGTAGGTGACAGTCGACTAGCAATTAAAGTGCATGTGGTTTAAAAGAAGCTAAAGTGCGAGTACTCTCACGATCCCAAGTCCTTATGCCAAGGGGTTCTCATGTCTTGCTAATAAAAAAAATAAAGCTTTAAGTCCCTCCATATTGCCCTTATTGACTAACAGTTGATGTGCATGAGGTATAAAAAGGCTAAAGTGCAAATGCTTTTACCCCCTTTCGGTCTAGCCTCAAAGCATAACTTGGTGCTGCTCCCAGCAAATGATTCTATGTACCCCTTGCCGCTAGACGTCTAAGACGATGTATTCATCCCTTGCAAATAAATTGCTGATGCTCTCCCGATCTAGTCTAATACCCAAGTGCTTACAACCAAAGGGGGGGTTACTGCAATTAAAGTGCATATGCTAAAAAGTGCTTATGCCCTAGCAGCACCTTCTGGTTTACTGTGCAGCTATAGAGGGCAGACATGCTTACTTAGAGCAAAAGTGCTCCAACCAGTGAGGCTTATGTGTACCTTAGGTCCTCATGACTAGCAATGAAGTACTTGTACCTTCTAATAAAGTGTTACAGATTTAAGTGACTCCACACTGCCCATTTTGGCAACAGATAAAGTGCATGCGATGAAGAAAAGGTCAAAGTGCAAGTGCTCTTGCTACCTTTCGGTCTGCCTTCAAGGCATATTCTGATAATGCTCTCGGCAACTAGTTGTATGGAGACCTTGCCGCAGGACATCTGATGGCATATTATTCATCCTTTATTAATAAGGTGCTGGTGCCTTAGTGGCCTGGACTAATACCCAAGTGCTTGCCATTAAAAATTCTTAAGGATTACTGCTATCAAAGTGCATATGCTCAGTTTCTTGAAGTGCGTATGCCCTACCAGCACCTTCTAGTTTGCCACCTAACTGTAGAGAGCAGGTATGCTTACTAAAGCTGCCCTTGCCCCGTTGATATTGAAAAGGGTACCGGAGGCAGTGGAACACAGGTTGCACGCAGGTAAAGTAGGCATAACAGAAGGTCAGCGAGAAATTGATGGCATAGAACAAAAGACCTGCTACATTCGATCACGGTACAGTTGCACCTGGACCAAGTTTGGCAACTCCACAGATCGAGCATTTAATGCAAAGCAACAATAGGAGAACCAGCATGCCACAAACCAACAGGAGTACCAGGGGAAATCCTCCGAAGGTGCTGGAAAAAAAAGAATGAATAAAGGCCGGAATGACTCCACAAATAATCTGAAGTAAGAAACAAGGCTGGATCCCACAAGTTTAAAAAAGTTAGCCAGGCCCTCCGTATCAGACGCATTAAATATTTAGGGCCAGATGTACCACCCTTCTTTGCGGCCGGAAACGGGAGATCCTGCCATTTGCGACTGCCAAAAAGGGTAATGGCATGTACAAATGCTATTTTGCGAGTCACTGACTTGCAAAATAGCATTTGCAACTCTCAGGGCCTCCCATCCTAATAGTGAGTCACCATGCCATGTACACTTGTTTTGCGACCGCATTTGCGGTTGCAAAACACTCGCAGTTTACCACCTACTTCAAGTAGATGGTAACCCCTTCCCATTTGTGAGTATGTGAAAAACGCATTTTAAGAGTAAGCAGTGGTCCCAGGGACGACGCCTGCCCTAAAAAAATGAAACTGAAAAGTTTCAGTTTTCTTTTTAAATGCTCCAGGAAAATGGGATGCATTTTTTTTTAAAGACTGCTGTATTTAAAAGCAGTCCCAGACATGGTCATCTGCTGACCCCAGCAGGCCGCCATCCCTGGAAGTGCTAGCCATTCCTAATGGGGTCGCAAATTGCACCTGCCTTATTAATATTCATGAGGCATGCAGTTTGTGACCCCATTGGGAATCGTAAACAGTGTCTGAGACACTTATACATCCTAATTTGCGAGTCGCAAATTGCAAGTCGCAAATGTGATGCAAATTGCAAGTCTCAAATTGGTGGGTCGTACATCTGGCCCCTAGTGTATTAATTCTCCAAAATGGAGTGGGATTTTTGTATTTACCAGCGAGTGTATTTCGGTTGTGGTTCTTGCGCCTTGCAATTCGAAGGTCTCTCCAGCTGAAGTGAGAGACACTTCTTGTTGAAGCAGTAGCGCTTTGAGTCTGCTTTGTTTATTGAAATCTGTTTTCAAAGTTGGTATGGATGGCCAAAGCGAACTATCTATAATCCTATGCGGGGTGGAAACAGGACATTGCTGCAACATGTAACTTGTTAAGAAACTGTTACTGTATATCGGATGCCATCTCTCAAGCGGCAGCAATCGTGGTTATTCAAAGTAAGATAATTACAGTCAGAAAGCAATGTTAATACGTAAATAATACCTGGGGCAGGGGTACGTTTAAAAAAACAAGCCAGATTTGGGGCCGAAACATTACAGTCTCCGTGAAGCTTAACTTCTTTACACACTAAGGAATGTCCTACTGTGGAATCACAGTACTCCCCTGTAAGGAAAACTTCCTTATCTGCACGTTGACATCTTAAGCGAAAGGTAACAACCATAGTTTGTGAATATAATTATTGCTGAGGGGCTCATATCTCCCAACAGGATGATGCTTCATGCCCGCTCTGAACTGAAAAAGGGAGATAGGCAATGAAATAACACTATGTATTAACCACACAGCTGAATCAGTCTCGGCCACCAAAAACGGTAAGTGTTCTACTTGTTCAATATGTAACAATGTGTATTTGGCATCTTTCATGGACATTAATTTCTGTTTATCAGTTAAATTAAACGGCAAAAACAGTGCAGAAGCATTCAAATAATCCCATGGCACTTTTCCATTTTTGAGAGTTTGTCTAAGCAAACCGCAATACAGAACACAAGTGATTTTGACCATGATAAAAACCAGACACTTCATGTTGAACAATGTCAATGACAGATGATACAATATTATCCAAAGTCTATAAATGGGAAGACAGAGTATTAATACTATTGTCTACTACTGCAAGGACTTTTTCTAACTTAGCCTGGTCAATTTGGCGACAGTTTCCAAAAGTCATTATATGCAGAATAAATCAAACGCTTTGAGGGGACTTTGGGCCTAAAAGAAAATCAGACAAATTAATGTCACCTGACAAATGAGAGAGGTGCTGTTTCACAGACGTCAGTGTGGAATGTTCCAACCATTAATGACATAATTTACCCACTGAATATGTGGTAACTGTATGCGAAAGTGGGAAGCGTGGGTCAGGTCTACTCTTTGTAAAACCTTTTGTAGTATTCAAAAAACATAATTGACATGCATTTGAAGTTTTCGGCCACACTAACCATTCCAAGGGGTCAATATTGGAAGAGTTAAGTGTGCCACTTTGAAATAAGATCACTAGGTTTTTAATTGTGTAGTTAGTTTGTGCCTACCATGTATTATATGGAGCCAATAATGGAATGGAGGGACTGTTTAGATTTTTGGTCATGGTTAATCCAAAACAAGTAGGCTGTTGTACCGTGTCCTTTAAAAATAAGATTTGAGATGGTATCAGACATGCACGATGCAAAGCTTCAGTGCCCTGCACTTGCCAATCTCTAGTACCCCAAATGGATTTTAATTCCATTGTGTCCTTCCAATGCTCATAACCCTTCACGGACAAATCCTTCCTAAAAGACATGGAGTCAACTAGTTTAGTCTGTGTTCGCATAAATTTAGTTTGGGGCGGCATCTTCAATTTATAAAAATATGACTGTGGGTCAGAGAGATTGAAACCAGAAAAATACACAAATTTACTTTGTTGGGTCTTCAAACGTGTTGGACAGTTCTCCCATTGGGTATAATTAAAAAAGGGTCTCTTTGTTTTGGTCTTATGTAAAAGATGATGGCCAAAATGATTATATCAAAATAAATCTGCGTAAATAGCCAAATTCAAATACAAACTTCAGTGTCACATGCAGCATAATATTTTAAATTGGAGAGTCATTAATGAACGGCATGAACATCCCAGTTATCTGAATGTGTGTCAGTTAGAACCACATCTCCCAGGGAAACGCAGAAGATGTCTGGAATGTTTATCATTTCAGTCGGGCCATGGCTACTTAATCCCAGACAATGCAATCAAAAACAACAGGGAACGCTGATACATTAACAAGGGCTTGGTCTCTTTTCATGATATGGGACGACGTGTGTGGGGCCAGAACTAGACCAACAAAGTTCACAGCAGGGCGTTCAGGTAAATAATGGCTATTAATGAGTAGGAAAAATACAGTCACAAATCCGATCCTCATGAAGAGGAATATCATCATAAGCGCCATCCCGATATATATCCAGGGCGGGACCAAGTAAATCTTTTTGAACCAGGAGATGAAAACGCTGGTACGGGTAGGTATCTCCGGCACAAAGGATGACGAGGAAGATGTGTCAGGGGAAATGCTATTGTGGTCCATATAATAACCACTGGACCCCAGCTGGACCAACAGGGGATGTGCTGCATCGGATGTTTCAGGTACAGTACTCTCAGGAATGTTGATTATGACTTCAACTGGAGGAGAAGCATACTCCATATCCGCAGATGTGGATGAAGAAGTGAAAACAGGCAATAAATCAATTGAAGTTTCCATCTCCCCCTCTGATTGCTGAGAAGAAGTCGAAGAAACAGAAGCCTTCGGATTCAGTGAAAGACCTCGACGTGGAATGCTTGGAGGCATACAATTCAGTATCGGCCATTTGGTGTAGCTTGACATGTTCGATTGAAATATAACGATTCTCCTTACGACCAGGTAACGGAGGCAGGATCACAGTGCGGGTGCCTTTCAAACCAAGGACTCCGACCGGTGCACGGTATGATGGACCAACTTCTTTTTTGTTCTCCATCTTTTCACAGACCAGATCTCAAACTTTAGGAAGCCAGCCAGAAACAGGAATCAGCACCCCATGATCCACGGAGGAGGGCAACTTGGCTCTTGCTTGTGATTGACAAGCTTTATGTAGATCCTGTACTATATCACAATGATTATCTACGTCAAAGGTTGTGGAGGCAGCCACAAAGTCTAGACCATCAAGGTTTGGCACAAACATTTTAATGCCAAAAACCATTTCGTATGGGGTCCACCAACCCAGAGATATTCTAGGGAGAATATTTAGTGCACTTTGGACTCAATACAGATGAGTCAGCCAATCCCTGCCAGTACCTAAGACTCTAGCTGTCGAAGATTGCTTTAAGTCACGGTTCGTCGACTGCACAACTGAATTGCCCTCAGGCCGGTATGGAGACGAATATTGCAACTGTACCCCAAGAACTTCACTGCATCCTGGTAAGCCTTAGAGGCAATCGCAGGACCTTGGTCAGAATGGAAGGTGCCACAGGCAAAACTATCTCGACAAAGACACGCAAATCTTTAATGACAGTCCGAGCGTCAGCACTATGTTGACGTCAAACCCAAAGGAATCTAGTGCACAAATCCACTGTAACCAAGATGTGTTTAAATACAGTGTCTGATGTTAATGGACTGCAGTGAGCAAGATAAAAACAGCCAAATGGCACATTAGACATCCTAGTCCGCCTAGACCTCCTAGTCCCTCCTAACTATAATATCGCAAGTCTGGACAGGCAATCAAAAAAAAAAGGGGGGAGTCATTGCCTGCATCTACTGCTCTAACCTCCTCATATCCGAACTTCTGACAGATCCCACAGACTCCTGGGAATACCTTGCACTCTCCATATGCAGCAACGCCACTCAACTGTGAAGACTGTACATCTTTTATCACCCCCCAGGTATGGAGGGCACCTTCACTGTCCACCTCTTGGAAATCCTCACAGCCAAGGTTTCCCCCAATTCCAAAGACATTTTCCTGGGGGATTTCAATCTGCACTGGAATTACCTCAAGGACCCATAGGACAACGCAATCAAATACTTCCTGGCCGACCTATCCCTTACCCAAGCCTGCACACTCCCAACACACTCGGAAGGCACCACTCTTGACTGGATCATCGCTAAAGAATCAGCGGTCAAGCTTATCTCGATAGACCCATGCGACTGGTCTGATCACCACGCTATTACCTTCCACTTACCTGGCACCAACAAGACAAGGGCACCGCAAACTGCGATTCCCAAATGTTGGGTTGGAGACACTAAGAACCTTGATCTCGGGAAACTAGCTGCATGCTGAGAGATTGAGCTCCCTCCAACCCCCTCATATCACAACGGTCAACAACCTCACAAATCACTATACCACTACTTTCAATCAATCAGTCATTTGTTAAGCACACTACATACCCGTGAGGGTCTCAAGGCACTGGGAGGAGGTGGAGGCCGCTACTGATCGAACAGCCAGGTCTTGGGTCTGTCATAGGCTCAGTGGGAGGGTGTTCCATGTGTTGGCGGCGAGGTGGGAGAAGGATCTCCCGCCAGTGGTTGTTCTTTGGATGCGCGGGACGGTGGCGAGTGAGAGGTTGGCAGAGCGTAGCTGGCGGTTGGGGGTGTAGAAGGAGATTCGTCTGTTGAGGTAGGCTGGGCCGGTCTTGTGGAGTGCCTAGTGTGCATGAAGGAGGAGTTTGAAGGATATTCTCTTGTTGACGGGGAGCCAGTGCAGGTTTCTCAGGTGGGGGGTGATGTGGCTGTGTCGTGGTACATCGAGGAACAGTCGATCATAGCGTTAAACTGCCCACCGACCATAGTGGACTTAGCCAAATCCCTTGGAATAACCATAGTCTGCAACCTGAATAGGAGTGACCACATCAACTTGATGGCCAAAACCACCAAATTTCACATGAGTTATCTAAGAAAACTGAAACCTTTCCTCAAAACTCCCGACCTAAAAATGGCAGTCTAGGCACTAGTCATCTCCAGACTCGAATACGGATGCTCTACCCTCTCAAGCCTACCCAAGATCTCCCTGGCCCCCTTAAAAACCTGCCTCAATTCCGCCGCCAGACTCCTAACAGGCTCAAAGAAATTCAACCATATTTCCCAACACCTAAAAGCTCTGAAATGACTCCCTCTTGAAGCCAGAATCCAACTTAAACCACTCATAAGGCTCTTTACACCAAACCCCCTGCCTTTCTCGCCATGAAACTCGTGATATCCGGAGGAGCCAGGAACTCCCGGTCCGTCAGAGACCTATGCTTTAGCCTCCGTGTTTGCGAAAGGAAAAAATTTACAATCGGGCCTTCTCTGGGGCCGCACCACGAATATGGAACTCACTCCCGCCTACTATTCGAAGAATAACGTCTCTAGCATGCTTTAAAAAGAAGGCCAAAACCTTCCTGATGGGCAAATTCCTCGCCTAATTCCTGCATTACACACCCCTCAGTGACTTTGTTTTATATCCTACTAGCAGCCCGCCCCGACGTTGTCCGGGTATGACTTGCTGCCGGCCAGTAGTATATTGATTCGTAGGATTTCATTTTGATAGCATTTCTTATCTGTGACAGGCCTGTGAAACGCTCCGATTCACAGTGCACTGCTGATGCACTTAAGAGTGCGCGTTCAGTAGTGTGTGAACTCGAGTTTCCCTACTTTATTTTCCTTGCAATATTATATAGCGCGAACTCGACAACATGGCATGAGCACAATTTACATTACAGAAGAACACATTGATTTGTGGTAGGCACGGGGAGACAAAGCGATTTGCCTGGAATCACAGGATGTTGTGCTGATGCCGAGATTCGAACGTAGCTCCCCCTCTCTAAAGTTCGTAATTCTAGAACTTGTGGTGGGAGGTGTGTCTAAAAGTGTATGTCGGTGCTGGGCATCAATGAGAGAGACCTGTGCATTTTTCCAATTGGTGGTGAAAAAATATGAGTATGTTGCTGGAGATGTGGGCCGCCGTGCCACCAATGTACTTACGGGGGAGGGTAAACACCCATTATTCCGCAAATTTCTTTCCGCATACCATCACTCTGCATACTTTCTGTACGAAAGTACCATGACTTCGCAATGCCATTATAACGCATGGCATTACATTTTATATGCTTTTACCACGCATACATTTACAACGAAATTCGTTGTAAATGCATGAAAGGTAAAAGCATGTTTTTTTAAAATGTTTGGATAAGGCAAGTATGGGTATAGGGGTATATGTTTTGGGGTACTGAGGTATATGTTTGGGGTGTTTGGGTATTTTAATGGTTCAGATATAGTTTTGGGTTATGGGGTACAGGGGTATTTTTAGGGTTCAGGGCTAGGTTTGGGTTTTGGGGTATAGGGGTATTTTAGGGTTCAGGGGTAGGTTTGGGTTTTGGGGTACAGGGGTATTTTAAGGGTTCAGGGCTAGGTTTGGGTTTTGGGGTACAGCGGTATTTTAAGGTTCTGGGCTAGGTTTGGGTTTTGGGGTACAGTGGTATTTTAGGGTTCAGGGGTAGGTTTGGGTTTTGGGGTACAGGGGTATTTTTAGAGTTCAGGGGTATGTTTGGGTTTTGAGGTACAGGGGTATTTATAGGGTTCAGGGCTAGGTTTGGGTTTTGGGGTACAGGGGTATTTTTAGGGTTTAGGGATAGGTTTGGGTTTTGGGATACAGGGTATATTTATAGGGTTAAGATGGGTTAGTGCTTAAGGGGGTTGGGGTATTTTATTGAGTAAGGGTGGGTTATGATTATGGGGTGCAGGGGTATTTAAAGTAGGGGTGGGCGGAATGGGCGCGAACTTGGTACAATAAATCCGCAATATTTCGTTCCGTCAGATTTCCAATTATTAAAACAGAAACCTCATATATTCAAGGTAAAATAACAAGTATTTCTACATGCTAAAATGCATATAGTCATTTCACAAAAGTGAAATTAGCTTCCAGCAAGCAGTGAGAGAGGTGATGATTTTGAGATCAAGCCCCTGCAAACCATTATGGGATGAGATTAGCAGTGGGAAGTGAATATTATAGTATCCAAATAATTCTACAAAGAGCTGCAGTTCACCTCGTTCTCCCCAGTTGTCCCCAAGAGGCAAATGCAATAGCATTTAAAATATTATACATCAAGCTGCAGTTCACCTCATGGTCCCTAGATGTCCCTGATGAGGCAAATGCAATAGCATTTAAAATATTACACATCAAGCTGCAGTTCACCTCATGTCCCTAGATGTCCCTGATGATGCAAATGCAATAGCATTTAAAATATTATATATCAAGCTACAGTTCACCTCGCCGTCCCAGATGTACCTGATGAGGCAAATGCAATCGCATTTAAAATAGTATACATCAAGCTGCAGTTCACCTCGTCGTCCCAAGATGTCCCTGATGAGTAAAATTCAAAAACATTGAAACCCTTTCATGAATGCAAAAAATTATGCTAAGCTTATCCCATAATGCTTTGCAGGGCCTTTTAGTTGTATTTTTGCCCATAACTGTGCTTGGGGTGGTTCTAAGAGAATGGGACCACCACTGAATTACTATTTAAAGGGAGCAGGAATGTATAGAAATTGGGGGAAAAAACAACACTCGTGACGTGTCACGCCCCCAGCACACACCCATAGCACAATGCAGACACGCCCAAAAGGGACTACTTTGCTGGCATGGTTCTTTTACATTTTAAATGTATATGGTGGGCGTCTGCATAGCCTATGTCCTTCTGCTGCAACTGCCCTTTCCAACACTGTATTGGGTGTTGTGATTGGTGCTGTGGTTCACGAGTTTACCTGGCCAAAAGGTGCAAGTTCTCTCTTTATAATAGTAGTATAGATGACTACCTCACCTTGGATTAACCGGAGGCAACCCACCCGGCACCGCCGGGCGTCCCACCCTTGAGCCCTTAGACTTCTTGCTCTAGTAAAATGTATGTACCTGTCTTTATTCCCAAATGCTTCCTCCGCCCTCCTTTGTCTTTTGTGTACAACCTATTAATCCTGTAAAGCGCCCTAATACTCTAACGGGTCAAGTTTGCGCTCTATAAAACACAAAATAAAATAAATAAATAAAGTAAAGCTGAGTATGTGGTGGGCGTGCAACAATAGAAAGCTAAATTTGTTGACAAATGTCACAAGAAATAACATATTTACGTGCCTGTTGGTATAAATCATGCCACCAAAAACATTGCTGCAAAAAGGAAACAGTTGCAGTTACACCGGCATGTGCAGAAACCACACCTTCATGAGCGGCAAAGAAAGTCTGCGGTCCTCTTTGGGAATCAGCCGATCCCCAACGGACGGAATAGTTACAAATGGAGTTTGATCAGACTACAAGTGGTATGTATAAAGTGAAGGAAAACCTGGGGGGAATTCTGTTCAGGATCAGCAAATTCAAGAGCCAAAACCAAAACATGTAGCTCCGCCAATTGAGCTGTGCAATCACAAAGAGACTGTGTGTGCACAAAGGAGAATTTAAAATCACCATCAACAATTTTCCCTGCCACAATTGAGCACACGGCCAAATAAGCATGTTTAGAAGCAACGGCTGGCTGCACAGATCCATCAGTGTAAATAATGCATTTGTACTGATCAAGATGAAGCAATGACAGAGGAGGCGGGTGAACATGTTCATGTTGTAAAAACTACTGTGTCTGCAAAAACAGGTTAAAGATAAAGTTGCCATCAGCCAACGTCAAAGAACTAGCCCATTGTATGCAATGTGGTTGCGAGGTTTTGGAATTCGGAACACTAGCCTTTGTAACTGCTTCCAAAGCAGGTACAGGTGAGACCATGAAAATGCGTTTATCCTGAGCCAGAGCGTTCTTTCAGAATCGCCACCTGGACAGCTGACAAATTAATTTCTGTAGAAGAGAAACACAATTCAGCCGAAGTGTACAAATGCGATTTATATGCAATGGGGACCGTGTCCCCCTCATTGAAAGTCAAGTATGTGAAACCTTACGCTTCTGGTACAATCCTTTTGACCAAATTTGTAAAATTGTTACGTGTTAACCAGAAGTTGGTCGCAAGCAGATCAGACTACAGAGACCAAAGAATTGCAGTATGTTCCGGAAGCCAACAGGAAACTGAAAAAGAAGGTTGTATCAAAGAGTAAAGTGGTTTGATATGCTAGGCATAATCAGAAATATATGTCCTGCCTAAATTTTAAAAAACCAGCGATGATTGTAATTTTTTAAGAGTAGAGGGAGGTTGCAATTGAGCACATTTCTCCAATAAGTGGGGGGGGGGGGTAACCCCCTACCTTCATTGGTGAGTTTGTAACCCAGAAAAAGAACTGCCAAACAGGCAATATGCGACTTGGCAAAGTTGAATTCATACCCCAAGTCTGCAAAAGACATTATGATGCCGTCCACATGCACAAGATGCTGTATCAATTCATCATCCGACAAATAAATGTAATCGACGTACGAGAAAGCATCAGGGTCAATTTCATATAAAACAGACACTATGCGTGCTGCAAACGTGACTGTACTATTTATATATCCCATAGGCAAGCGCATATACCTTTGTGTTTGCCGAGGGAGCTGAAGGCTGTCAAGTCATGGCTATCAAGTGCCAAATTGTGACTATAAAAACCATTGGGGAAATCAAGAGTTGTTTTATTTTTTTTACGAACAGTGGTATCGACTAACGCAGAGCTGCGGGTGTTCTGTACCGCAAAGTTAAGAACGTGACGGTTCAAATGATGGTAATCCAAAACAAAACAATTTAAACCGTCCGGTTTCAATATTCAAACAAGCATTTGCAATGAAATAGGTCTCCCAGTAATTAAGTTTGAGCTTTTGGCATTGCTAAATATTGCAACACTAATTGCAACAAAAGTCAATAAATTGTAGGGCAAAAAAAAGTGTATTTATTTTTGTGGCACTTGTGGCATGCTGCACTTTAGATGAATATGTTTAAAAGTAAAGTGTGCCATACTGCGATTACTACAATAGTTAATTGTGGTTGCGTTAACAATTGATGTGTGCAGTGATGGCTAGTGGTGTGTGTGCCTGTAGAAATTGTGCACTGATGGCTGTTGGTGTGTGCCTGGTGGAAGTATGCACTGCTGGCTGATGGTGTGTGTGCCTGGTGCAAGCGTGCACTGACAGCTGGTGGTGTGTGTGACTGGTGAAAGTGTGCACTGACGGCTGGTGGTGTATGTGTGCTTGGTGAAAGCGTGCACTGACGGCTGGTGGTGTGTGGATGACTGGTGAAAGTGTGCACTGACGTCTGGTGGTGTGTGCCTGGTGGAAGCATGCACTGGTGGTGTTTGTGCCCTATGAAAGCGTATACTGATGACTGATGATGTTTGTGTCTGGTGAAAGTGTGCACTGATGGTGTGGTGGTGTGTGGTTGTGTGTGGTTGTGTGTGTGTTGTTGTGTGGTTGTGTGTGTGGTTGTGTGTGGTTGTGTTCTGTTAAAAGGAACCAGGCGCCGCAAAGTCTGGTTTGCAGGTCAGATATCCAGTGAGTGTCGGGGCTTGTGCACACTTCCCCACCTTGTTGCGTGAAGAGATGCAAGTGCTGCTAATGATACCAGCAATTAGATGGACCATTTATCGCAATGTTCAGGTAATGAGCTCGCTGACAGAGGGGAACACGAGACACCATGTAGCCAACAGAACATATGCTCGAAGAGCTGCTGGCATGACTCCAGAGCTGAACATGTGTAATGCAGGTGTAATACAGGGCACTGACTGCTCATTGTGATTAATGCGGCGATCCTGACAACACTGCCAGGGAGACAACCTGGGAAGTAATGAGTGGACACATTCATCAGGAACAACTTCCTCTAGCTCCCAGAGGCAAAGAACTTCCACACAAAAGGGGTGTCTGAGGACGCAGCCTTGTCTGTCAATGGTTTTCGATGCCTTACCTTGGAATGTGCAGGCAGAGGTCCTGGGAACTCAGAGATTGAGCACGGTCAGTGGTATTCAGCAGCGCTCCTGTGTGATGACAGTATGTCGGCGTACGCTGCACATTATCACAATAAAGTGCCAGCTGTTGTTTGACAGCCAGTATACTCCGTGCACGGGAGGCTGACTGAGGTAAAACACCCCGTCATTTCTGCTCCACGCAGCCTCGCTTTAAAGCAGCTTGTCTTTCAGTCTTCCCGCAGCATCACTAACGCCATAGCTTAGCAACGCCGGCGCGTGGATTCTCGTAATGCAGTGCGCTGCTCGCAGACCCCAATCCAGCAGTGTCTGCAGGCTCAGGGAGGTGAACATGAAACATTAACTTTTTCTTTCCGTCTACCACGGCACCTACGCGAACCAACCATCTCCCCCTCCTCCATGGATTTTCAAAATGTTTAACCTTAACGTGACCAACAGCATTCAATTAATGGCACCACAGAGCTAGGGACATCACACCTGTGCGTAGGCGCAGAATGTATTTATTGAGACAGTTGTTAGGTTAATTGCTGTAGACGCCACGAAGGCTACTGAGCACACACAGTATTAGGCCTGCTTATGTTCGCTGGGGAAGGGTTCTCACTTGAGGCGAGGGTAGTCGACATCTATCCGGAATCCAAACGTTCATGCATTATTAAGGTGCTTTTCTTCTTAACCATCTGAAGGTAGAAGGCCATTTCTTATGCACATATAGCTGTTTGCATTCTCGGAGATAAGCTTCCCAATAATCGGTGTGACAGGCGTGCTAGTATTTACTGGGAAGTGGTGTGCTTCTCTCTTGCTTTCTATTTTCGTTGATTCGAAGAATACAAGAAGAACACACCCACGACACAATGACATCATAGCATAGACGTTTGTAGTTTGCACTCCGGAAGCCCGCGCACGCGCCCAGGGATGGCCAGAGAAGCAGTGCTGGTGACGCGGGCTTCCATGCCCGAGGGAGAGCCCCGCGGAGTCTGCAGAAGTCAACAAAGCCGGTAAGTGGGGCGAGGGGGGAGGGGGGAGGGAGGGTGCGCTTGTGTGTGTGTGCGGCAGCGGGGGGGGCTCTGTATGTGTGTGTGTGCGTGCGTGTGTGTAGGTGCGCTTGTGTGTGTGTGTTTCTGCGCATGCGTGCAGGGGGAGGTGTGGCTGTGTGGCAGCTTCCCAGGAGAGGAGACAGGAGCTGGCCACAGCGAGCGCGTTCGCATGCTCATGGCCCGCTCCATTCCCCAGCGCGCAGACAGCTCCTGTCCCCTCTCCTGGGAAGCAGAGTCGCTCACAATAGGTCTCTGGCGAGACCGCGCTTTCGCGCGGTTAACGCCGGAGACCTAAAAAGAGGATTATTCATGGATGAAACACAGGGCTCAATTATATCCCGATATTCCAATTGGGCCAAGATTTCACTTACAGGCGCTTTTACATCTCACTTATTGGATATTATGGTTGGGGTTCTGGCATTGACCGCAAAGAAATTTCATGTGCTGGCAAATACTTATCCCAAACCACCTGATTACGATACACATCCGGGGCAAGCGCTAGCGCCCACTCCGACCCGTAAGCTTGTTTAGCCAACTCCAAGACATAATGCGACAAACTCGGGAGAATAACATCCTCCCCTTTAGAAGAAGCCAGAACAAATGGGGAGGCCAATCAACCTCTGCCAACAAAATATCATAGGAAGAAGTAAGATTATCCCAAAAGACCGCCTTAATTGTGCATTTAATATCACCTTCAATTTGGAGGCCTATCTCATAAATCCTATTGGGGGGTGCAACTCTTGTGTTAGCTGTTTCTACTGAAATTAAGGTTTCAGTTGGTTTTGCCTTCAGACACTGGTGGAGTGCCTCCCACACTATGGTAACTTTTGGAACACTGTCAAGGAGTGTAACTGCCCATCTCCAATCGAGGAGCAGGGTTCTCATCGTCTGAGGCACAATTTGCCGTCAAAACAGCAACTTTTTTCTTCCGAAACAGGGCACAATATCCAGGTGGTGCTATTGAAGTGGTCCCTTCGGTTTGGCTATTACGTCAAACTGGTGCTGCGGGTCACGTCGTGGCTGCGCAGACTTGCCTTCTCTGCGATCCTGATGTCCGCCCCCGCTGAACTGTTGTTCCGACAATTCCTGAAAGGAATGAGGAGAACGAGGATCAGGAACCTGAAACCTCTCAGGTGTTTTAATTTTAGAGCGGTCACACAAATCATATCTACGGTCAGAAGCGTCCAGTGATGGCGAACCAGCACGAGAACCAGGCTTCGGCTGTTTTTTCTGCTGATTTTTATTCAAAGTCTTTTTTAGGAAAGACCAGATGACCCTCCTTTTCCGGAGGGGGTTTATTTTGTACCTGAGTGCAAGGTTTAACTCCCAAACTATTGTGACCCAATGATGTATACACATCCGCAATAATGATCGGTAACTGCCTCTGCCAATCAATGTCCGCCACCACCGAAAGGCGTTGACACACTTGCAGGCTAACTGCTTACCTTTGACATAGAATCATATCAGAGACAATAGGGAACATGCCCACTAATCTCATCACGACTTCCAGGGCTGGACTAGCCCCGTGTTCATCTTGAATCTTCTTTAGAAAGCTCGGAAGAACGCTCATTGAAGGGGTGCCAAAGCACAGTGTATACACCGCAGCAAACACTGTCCCCCAGGTGCTGCAATCTAAGGTGGGAACAATACCACTCGATAAACTCATCAAAAGGATCCTGTGTTTTTCAACAAGAGAGGAAAAACAGCCTTGAGTTGCTCAAATTTTTCAGCCAACCAATATGGCAGATTATTTCTATTTTGAGGACGTTTGCCCATCACCGAATTAATCATAATGGGACTTATGACAAGACAACCGCCATGCCCAGGTGGCTGAGGAGCGGCTCCAGCCAGAGCCACTTGAATATTATGTGACATAAATTTTATAACACTTCTGTGTATATCAATCAATGATCTATGTAACTGACGTAGCTCTGCGAGTGTAACATTAAGATAATTAGGATGCGGTGTAAAACCAGCCAAAATGGGTCACGTAGCCACATCGACTGATAAGGGGCCTAAACGGACCCCAGAAACAGGACGAGGAAAGGCGCGATTAAACCAGATGGTATGCTCCCAGGCTGTCAACACAACTCAAGTAATCGATATGGACGATAATTTTGTGGAACCGCGGCAGGAGTGTATTCATGACACAAATTATCATTCCCATCCACTGCTGGAAATATAACCCAGGAATAGAAAATCTCGAAGCTGTAAGCTGCATCCGTCTGGACAACAAAGATAATATCATCCCCCGTATTAGCGACACAACGTTGAGTCAAATACGCTGTGACAGCAGAGCGGTTATGAGCCACAACAGCAACCTCCATATTAAAAGCAATAAAGGATAAACCAGTAGAACGGTAGCGCAAAACCAGGTCAGAAAGAGAATCAAAACCTTTTAAATGTCAAGCTTGAAAAAGTTATAAAACACCAATGTAGGAGGCTAAGCCCTCACACCATGGACGTCTCCTGAAACCGGTGTGAGGGGATTGTGGACAAGCACAAGCGCTACTCAGGGGTCTAGCGAATAAGTACCAGACCGAACGTTGGTGTACCATGTTGTAGGGATTCTGCACAAATACAGAACTATGCACAGGAAAATGGTACTTTGGTGTATAGGGACTGGGTCTTCCTACCACCTTAGTACCCACGAACCCAGGACCGACTAGCTATACTGTCTCACTTGCTCTCCTACTCTCCTACTCTCTCACAGAGAAGCAAATGATTAGACACCCCAGAGCACAACACTACCAGATCTTTCAGGAATTGTGGTAACAAGACACACCCTTTCGCTCACTCTTATGTGCTTGTCCTCAATAAGATCGGACAGAGACACGAAACAGCTTAAAATATTTCTTTTAACTAACGTGCCCTGACATGCAGTATACGTGCCACAACAAGCAGAAAAATGCATAGTACAAATACAGTCAGCATGGCAGCTAGTCCATAAATCACCAAGGGAGATGTCTTCATAAAATGACAATGGAGAAAGGACTTTAGTGTCTAACCTCCCTCCCCTTGCTAAGAAGAAGTATTATTATATAATAGAAGATCTCTGGGCTTTGTCAACAGACCCCATATCTTAGCCTATAGATAGTAGATCTACATCATAGGCACTGTCTTGCTCTTCTCCCTGGAAAGGTCCTTAACCAATTGTGTGTTACCTATTTGTGTACACCACTAAAAACCCAAGTACACTGTCCAAAAACAGCTGCATCAGTATGTTTTGTCTAAGGGCTAAGGACTGTCCAGAACAAAATAACAAGGGGCATTGTTGTTTGACCTTGCACATAATGTTCAGTCAAAATCCCAGGAACATGCAGAAAGCGAACACAGCGATGAGTTCTCATGTGAAAGTAGTCATGGAAATTATTGCAAAAAATAAAGACGTGTAGCAACGTGTGCAAAGCAACAGGCAAGCTGCAGCGTGCTCATGCTAAGTTATGAAAAACGACAATGTCCCAATGGGCCACGTGACATCAGTTTCCCCAGCTGAATTTCAAAAACTTTTGCTTGACCTGGTTGCTATAAAGTTCTCCTAGATAGCTCTGTGGTTAATGTAACTGTGAAGAGTCATCCAACCATGGCTGCGTTTACACAAACTGGCTTATCCTCTTAAAATGACAACACCTGTGTTCTAGATTTTGTCCGTTTTGTTAATTCTGGGTGGCAAAGCGGTAAAGCCCAAGCAGCAGAAAGACTAAGGTGTTTAGGGCAGGTGTAAATAGTCTCATGCAGGAGAATGAGTCCTCCCTTGCATTTCAATCTAAGGGTGGTATCCCAGGGGTCCCTCCGGAGCGAGTTTTAACCCTTGACAATGTAGGGAGCTGGCTTTTTAGATAGTGCACCAAAATGAGGGAGGCTACGTAGAAAGTCCATAGAACCCTTATTTGTTTACAGGGCTTAAATTAATAATCCCAAATGCTCTCTTTTGTGATACTGTGGATGAGCAGTTAGGCTTCTCAGGGGGTAGTGTTAAGCATTTGTTCTACACACAGAGTCAATAAATGAGACAAACACTCAAGAAGAACCTTGAGACCAATTTAGAAAAGTAACATATCTTTTTATATAATCTTAGACACCAAGATTATCGCAATCAGGTAATTACTTTAGACGTTATTAAATTTTACATTAAGAACAGTAGAAAATGACAACTTTCAGATGTGAGGAATTAGCCTTGAATGAGGCAATGCTATCCTATGGGAGAAACATACACTGCATAGGTACACTGACAGACGACTTACAGAACTGCTCTTCTGGACGTAGGATAAGTAGGGGCCAAGGATCAAGAAAACACCAAGAGTTAAAATGTTCCTGCTCTGGGGTGTCTGGAGGCCGAGGTGCTTTACCCAGCAGTACCTTCGAATGCTACATATTAAACTCAATGGGGAAATGTTCTTGGAAGAAAAAGGCTGCAAGAGGAGACTGTGGGACCAGTCCGGCAGAACCCAAAGGGTGGACTCAGTTCTTGAGGGTCTCAGGACCACAGAGACACCGTCGGTTTACATGAGCTCATGCTGGGGAGCTCAGGTGCAGAGGTATTTTGTCCGATGGGTAGGTGAGTTAGAGGCTTTGATGGTTCTTGGTGTGCCTGCAGAAGAGGGAAGAGAAACACAGCAGTGACACTCTAGGTATGGAGCTGGACTCTCTTGGAACCCCCTTCGAACAGTTAAGTTTTGGCTGTAGTGGTGTTCCGACTAAACAATAATAAGCTGTGGTGCTTGCAACTGGCTCTGGTACCTCGGGAATTGGTGCAGGGCGGTTCCTGGGTGTCCATGCATCACCAAACTTGGTAAGGAGATGGATCTGACCTCCTGGAGCACAAAGACCTCTTGCTGGGATGCTGCTCCCTCGGTGGGCCAAGGATCTACAGAACGGTGTACCGGGCAGCTGCAGTCAGTGCCTGCCGGTGCAGGGAAGTGGCTCCTCCACTCCAAGGGCGGTGTTCCTGGGTTGAGGAAGTGCTGGGCAGAGGCTGTTTGGCTTCTGGATGAGTCAGTGTCGATAATTGTCAGGAGAGCAGGAGTCCGGCTGGGTTTTGAGCCAAAGTTGATGTTCGCTGTTCTCTGTCCTGCTTCTTCGGGCAGTCAAATCTGAGTTCCTGGTGTCAGAATAACACCTAAATACTAAATTATGGGATGTTAAGAGGTGTGAACAGTAGTAGCCAATGGGGTACTTACCCCTGGGATCACTTGACCAGGGCTGGGGAAAGCAAGGGTCACAAACCAAAGGCAACAGAGGCTTTGAATTCCCTAGCATTGATATGCTAAATCATTAGCCATCCTGCTGGAGGAGGTGTGAACACCTTCCTCCAGAGCAAGCATTGTTTCTGGCCTCAGAGAGTGTGTCTACCACCTTCAAGGGGTCAGAAACTTGTCTGTAGAGGCAGGCTGGACGATACTAGTCAGCCAGCACACTAGATACTGGTAGGTTTTTCAGGGGGCACCTCCAAGCTGCCCACTGGGTATATGTCATAATAAATATAGTACTGGCAACAGTACAGGTTTATTAAGACACAGAATTTGATACCAAACACCATAGGTTTCAGTAAAGCCATCATGAAGCTTGGAAACCCGTAAATGCCAGTGCCCACTACATTTATTTAAGATTGCTTCCCCGTTCCCTTGCACCATTTAGTAATTGAACTAGACACCACAGAGGTGCTGCTACTCATGCAGATATGTCCTTGCATGTAATATAAGTGCACCCTGCCTTAGGGCTACAAGGCCTTCTGCAGTGGTGACTTACATATATTACATGTGTTGACTTTGGCATGGCACACAGTGTGTGTGCCATATCAATTTTTTATTCATGGTTTGCACCATGTCATGCAGTCTGCAATGGCAACCTGCATGCAATGTGTATGGGGGTCACGTAGGTTGGCATAATACATGCAGCAGCCCTTAGGGACCCTCTTTAGTATCAATTCCCTAGGTACCAGGGATACCACTTACTAGGGACACACAGGGTACTAAAGTGTGTGCCATTAGGGCTACAATTAGACCACTTGTTTTTAGGCAAAGAGCACTGGCACTGTGGGCAGTTTAGCAGGAACCCAGATCACATCAATCAATAAACATCAGTACCAGTGGCAACATGTGGGGGTGGCCATGACAAAAAGGATCACTTTCTTACAGATAACAGTTCACAAATAGAGATTTCCGTGTCAGGGATTGCTTTACTATACCAAGCTCTAGCTGATTTTTGCCGGCAATGTATATGCTGGTAGTCGGAACATTTACCTGTAAATTTTCAGTATCACTTTATCCAGAGTGGCACTGCCCTGACCCCTCAGGGCTTTGCTTCCATAAGCCAGTGTTATGAGCACCTTGGCCTGAGCCACCTGCAAAACGGGGGTAAGTGTTTGACCTTTCCACTTTTCTAGAGGGACCTTAGTCCAAGTGTCAGAATTTTTCCTGTCTTTTTTATTTCCTCTGGTTGATCCGTGTACCTTCCATTTGCATTGTAAAGAACCCCAAGGTACTTAAAGCCATGTACAGACTCTATTTTGTCACTGGCCAAGAACCAGGTGTGTTTCTTCAGACTTTTCCAGTGAATTGTCAAAGTCTTAATTTTCTTCATGTTTGGTAGGCAGGCAGTTAGTCAACTAGTATGTCAAAGTTGCATCTAAAAGTTGTGGCAGGCAGACCTTGGTTCTACTGATTAGTACTACTTCAGCATGGAAAATGTTTGAGAGCTGGAGTTCCCCCAATTTAGGTGCGTCGCAGTTAGCGGCGTTTAGGGCTGATGGATCCTATTCCGACCAACTCTTCAAACATTCACGACAAGTCTCCTTGCCCTCTGAAATGGTCAGACCATTCCCGAATTGATTTTCAAATACTTGGGCCCAAGGTGGAACCTGCCCCTTCCAATGTTCCCAATAGTTTCACCAGACAGTGCCACAAAATTAGACCTGACACCTTTATGAATACATTTTCGGTAAATATAGTTTGGAAATCAAGGAATATCGACAACTGTTTAACTGGAGAGACATTGGCGTCATTCCCACGACCAGAATGATAAGGAAATCTATAAGACCTCCATGGCTCTTTATCATAAGAACTTAAAAAATGCCCACAGAGCTCATATTGCCTCACAACTTAATCAGGCAGGGAATGCTCCTAAGGAATTATATCAAATCTTTCTTTAATCCAAAGGCGTGCAACAATCAAATCCCCCATCTCAAGAACTTTGCGATGAGATCGTCAATCATTTTAAACACAAAATCAATCTGATCTATGACAAACTCACCCCTTGAGTAAAACTTTAAATCTCTGTCCTCTTACCTCGACTAATTGCCATCTCTTTGATTGTTTTACTACACTCACAGTAGATACAGTTGAGACAATATTGAAAGCAGTCAAATCTGGGTCACCCATGGATTTAATACCAGCTAAAATCTCTTCCCTGTTGCACAAACATCTGGCTCCCTGTATCTGAACAATACTTAATCTCTCTATGAGGGAGGGCAAGCATCCAATAGAGTGGAAGGTCGCACAAATAATCCCCATCCGAAAGAAGGCAAATGCCCCAATAGCGGATCTATCTAACTACTGACCAATCCCTCTTTTGCCTCTTCTGGGTAAACTTTTAGAAAAACATATCAAGAAACTGCTCTCAGAATATACTGAGTCCACTGGATGCTGCGACTCCTCACAGTCTGGGTACAGACCAATGTACAGCAAGGAGTCAGCACTGATTGCTGTCACAGACAATATAAGACACTTCCTCAGCAATGGCCAGGCAGTTCTGTTGGTGCTGCTGGATCTGTCTGCAGCTTTCAACACAGTATCCTATTCTATTTTGCTCAGGAGACTTAAAGAGATCTGGATTTCTGGACAAGCCCTACTATGGTTCTCGTGCATCCTAACCCATCGAACACAGACCATAAATCTTGGACCTTTCCGCACTCGAACTATGGAGCTTACCAAAGGAGTGCCACGGGGATCTTGTCTCAGCCCCACCTTATTCAATATCTACGTGGCACCCCTGGCGAAACTACTCAGAAAACTTGGCTTCACCCCAATTCCATATGCTGATGACACCCAGCTCTTACAATGGTTTGAAAAAAATTCTAAGAATACTCAGTCTTATTTCTCAAAAGGTATAACACCAATTGCTGCTTGGATGATGGAGAAATGCCTCCAGTTAATCACTGGGAAAACTGAGATCATGCTCCTCGGTGACACTCCTTTGCTATGGTCTGCAGAGTGGCGGCCACCCAAGTTAGGTATTGCCCCTGCCTCTAAGACAGTGGTCAAGAACTTGGGCATCCGTCTAGACCAGAAACTTAGAAATAAAGATCAGGTGGCAGCCACTGTAGGTTCCTACTTCATAATGCTAAACATCCTGCACAGAGTATTTCCTTTTCTTCCTCTCTCTGTGCGTTAAACACTTGTTCAGGCACTAGTGGTAACCACCACGATTACTGTAATGCCCTCATGATTGCGGCAAGCGGTTCTTCACTAAAGAGATTCAAGGTGGTGCAAAACACCGCTGCCCTTCTAATCAAGAACTCACCAGCCAGAACAGCCTCCCTCTGCCTCTTACAACATCTGCATTGGCTATCAATACGTAAGAGGGTTAGGTGTAAGATATGAATGGCAAATGAACCTGGTTACTTAACTGAAAAACTCATCCCATACCAGCCAAAAAGATCCTTACGATCAGGAGAGAAATTCCTGCTCCTCAGTCCCCGTTTTAAGAAATCTCTTGTGGGAGGAAACTCTCTTCTACTGCCCCCTACTATTGGAATCAACTTCTGATTCATCTTCGTAATTGCTCAGATCATCTCTAGTTTAGAATACTTCTTATCTTAAGCCTGAGCTCTTCTGAGTTGTCCTTACCTGGTCTGCAGAGAAAGCTACACCTCCTACAGAGTGGAGATGCCTTTTTGGGGGTGATTCGGGCACTTTCTAAGTAAATAAAATAAATGGAAATTCGACTAGGAACAGGTTAAAAAGGGTTGGGCCCAGCACATGACCTATAGATGATAATCTGGGCTAGAGAATCAAGTTAAGCCACAAAGCTGATTGAATTATATAGCGAGGAAAGCCCAATAACGTGCATGTTATTGGTTGAAAGACATTATGCAGTACATCCTCTACCATTATTTATACAATGTTGCACTGTGAAACCAAGGAATTTCATTTACATGCTTCTTGAAATAATTTACATTGTAAAACTTGCTTTGTGTGTCAGTTTTAGCAAATGTTTACACTATAGGGTCTCTGGAATCACGTTTCCTTTAACAACGTGCACTACTCAACAGCACAGTAGATTTCACATTAGATACAAATGGGTGGGGTCCAAGGCAACGGACTTTAAAATCAGATGCAACATGTTTTGGATAGTTCTAAAGTTTGAGCGGCATCTTAACCCGTTGGGTGCTGCCGTCGGCCGTTGGCCGTCGCGAGCACTACCTTCGTAGTGCTGCGCACGTCCAACAGCAGACGCGTCCCCGCCGCCCAAGGAAACGCCTGCACCGCGGCAGAATTACCGCTGCGGTTAACGGGTTAAAATACCTGATAATTTGAAAATTGTGTCTATGATGTAAATATGAAATTAAACGGTGAACTGAATTTTGTAAACTAATTACGTTTTTTTTTACTGAATTATATTTAAGTGTTTTACATTTGGGATTCCTGTTGCAAACAAATCTTTGCCCAAGTGAACAAATGGGGGTTGTTCACCCTATCTGGGTAAAATTACCATCTCTTCAAATACCTACATATAAAACTTAACACCTAAAAAGTGACCAGTAACTTTTACAAAGTAGCTATCGTGGAATTGCACCCCTCATCCTGATGTTTTATTAACTTTTGATCTGTTTGAGCTAAAAGCTCGTCTTTATGGTAAAAATCAGAAAATGATGCTGCAGATGGTGAATTATGCAAAACATTGGACACATTCATAAGTATGCAGTACCCACCGCAGAACCCATTTTTATGTCGCACCTACCAGACTGCGCAAATGTCTGCTTTGCTAAAGACATTTAGGGGACATTCAGAAAATTGACCCAGGAATGCATTCCGCCCGTTGCTTACCAGTGGCTTTGTGGTTTGTAACTTACATTTTCTGGCTTCCTATTTGCTGGCTTTATTTGTTTTAGGCTGTCCAGCTTGAGTTTGTCCCTCCCGTTGACCAAACATTGTTTACTGTATTCTTCCACAAACTCATTTTCTGTAAACAGGCCTTTAAATCTTGTTGTTAACTTTTTACGTTTGACCATGTCTGAAAATTACACTGCCCTTCTCAGCACCTCAAACTATCTCTTTCTTCCCTATCCTTTAAACGTGCACTTCCAAGAACTTGTCTTATTTTCAAACAGCAAATGCAGTGACACCAGGACAATAAGAACACATGAAAACATTACACCTACGTGAATGCTTCCCGTTTACTTTTTAAACAGACAAAAATAACACAATTCCTTTACTTGCACTAGGGGATGCCACACACTGCCTATACCAGAATACAGGGCCGGACTAGGAACCCAAAGCAGCCCTGGCACATTTTGTCAGACCAGTCCCCATACAGTTCAAAGCAAGTGCAGAGAGCGCGCCTTACCACCACAAGGGGGTTTTGAGGAGGTCCTCCCTCATGAATTTTTGGGGGAAATGGTGCATTCTACAGCGCATTTGTCATTATATATTCAGTTGTATTATCTTTTAAAGCATAGTAAGTGATGACCTTACTGTGCACCAGAATACAACAATCTTTGTTGGGGCTCTTCAATGATTCCTCACTATCACCCTCAGGCAGTTCCTCTCATTTCTCCAAAGCCCCTCTCTCACATTTATTTTGTTTCATAGCACCTCTCATACCAGTGAAGGATGTCGGAGCACTTTACATCACTTGCAGAGACAATGAATCCTACACATGTCAATCAGTGTATAGAAAATGTTACAAAATGCAAAGGGCAGTACAAGGTGTAGGATTCCCATGATATCCATATTGGTAGGGACTTCTTAAGAGTGCTTAGTCTGGAGAAGCACAAATTCAGGATTCCGAACATAAATTAGTACTTAGGGTTGACTTTAATAATAAGATTTTATTTCTACCCAAGCAAACATTTTTTAGAAGCATTTGGATAATGAAAGATTGGGAAAAAAACATATCTTTCTAATCTTTACCATGCAACTTACATGCAGCTCTTTGTGCTAGATTACAATTGTAACTTATGAACTGCACAGTAAGAAAAGGATCTGTGAAAAAAGAAGTAACCCACTGAGCTATGCACATAAAATACTGGTCTTTGATATGCATGGTACATGTTCTTTGCAGCAAGCATATTAACCCTTTGCACTACTTTAGATGAGTCAAAACTGCCACTAGACAATACTCCCATCTCTCTCTCCAGCAGGTACATTAATATCCAGAGTTAACTTGACACCTTTAATGTTGCCTAAAAAGTGCTGAAAATACAAGGAACTTTGCAGTGCTTTTAAAACTGCTGCACTGCTACAAAACCAGCCCCCACTAACAAAACTGGCTCACCACCCTTCCAGCCTTCTGAGGAAACACCCAATGCCCGGTACAGCCAGTACGACCTTGCCAGTATATACATTTGACCCTAGCTCTATTTTAAAATACAAAGTATGCTCTTTCATGGCTATTGTTTACTAACACCACAACTTATCACCTTGCTTCAGGGCACACACACACCAAGAACATACCTCTCTTTATCAGTCATTCATAGCTACACTTACTAGATCAGACATTACATTTGTGCAGCAGGTACAGTGGCAACATGCCCAAAACAATCACAATATACATAAACCACAACTTCACCCATCTACATATTCCTTTTCTGTCCCTAGACTCATCTCCCCCTCCTGACTCATCCCATGCTTTTACAAAGCCCTAACTTCTATTCAGGAAGCATGTTAACTGGCTCCAGGATGATAATTTCACTCCTTTGTGCTTTTATGCACAAATGCACAAGTTGTAACATTTACCTTCCTGCTACTTGTAAAGAAACAGACAGCACAGTTTTAGCGCCAGAATCCCTATTCTACCCACCCACAGGTCTAAGTCCCTCAAGCTCTTCTCACTCTGCCTTTCCACATTCAAAGCTTCACAATCTGCCTTTTGTTTTTGTTTAACATTTTGCCCAACACTGTGCCTACTTACACCTCACCACGTGCCTGAACAACAATTACACGGCATCCTTCATGCCTTTCCTCCACGGACAACAATTAAAAATATACGCTCTTTCAGGCCCAGTCTTTCACTTACTAAATCACATTAGCAAACAAGCATTGGAAATGCAATAGGTCTCGCATTAGAAAAGTAGGAGCTATTGGTCTTGTTAATGTTTTTTTTTGTATTTGTGTTTATTTGTGAAATAGCTAAATTGATAGCTTTGTCATTCACAACGCCAATAGTTTTAACTTTTGTGAATGTGACACCTATAGCATTTGGAATGCAACATGATTTGTATTTATATGACTTTGATGGCAGCTTTTGTTGTTATGCCACATCTCTAGAGAGCAGGAGAGTGCAGCAGGGGAAGAAGCAAGCTGAGCGTCCTCCCATCGCACACCCATCTGTGGCTTGAGTGGTGTGAGGGGTGTGAGGGTGAGGGGTGTGAGGGTGAGGGGTGTGAGGGTGAGGGGTGTGAGGGTGAGGGATGTGAGGGTGAGGGATGTGAGGGTGAGGGGGTGTGAGTGTGAGGTGGTGTGAGGGTGAGGGGGTGTGAGTGTGTGTGATGGTGAGGTTGAGTGAGGGGGTGTGATGTTGAGTGTGTGTGACGGTGTGTGATGGTGAGGGTGTGTGAGGGTGAGGGAGGGTGTTTGATGTTGAGTGAGGGAGTGTGAGTGTGTGGGTGTGTGACGGTGTGAGGGTGAGGATGTGTGAGGATGTGTGAGGGTGAGTTAAGGAATGTGAGGGTGTGTGAGTGGGTGAGTCTGAGAGTTAGGGGGTGTGAGGATGAGTGAGGGTGAATGAGTGTGAGGGGATGAGGGTAAGGGTGTGTGAGGGTGAGGGGTGTTGATGGTGAGAAGTTGCGAGGCTGAGGGTGGCTGAGTGTGTGTGTGTGGGTGAGGGTATGAGTTGTAGTGAGTGTTAGAGTGTTGTGAGGGTGTGAGGGGAGTGAGGGTGTGTGAGTGTGAGGGGGTGTGAGGGTGAGGGTGTGTGGTGTGTGTGAGGGTGAGTGAGGGGATGTGCGGCTGAGAGTGTGTGAGGTGTAGTGAGTGTGAGAGTGTTGTGAGGGGTGTGAGGGGAGCCAGGGTGTGCGAGGGTGATGGGCTGTGATGTTGAGGGGGTGTGTGTGTGTGGCTGAGGGTGAGTGAGGGGGTGTGAGGCATAGGGTGTGTGACGGTGTGTGAGGGTGAGGGTGTGTGAGGGTGAGTGAGGATGATAGAGGGGTTGTTAGGCAGAGCGTGTGTGACGGTGAGTGAATGTGAGTGAGTGTGTGTGAGTGAGTGTGAGTGAGTGTGAGTGAGTGTGAGTGAGTGTGAGTGAGTGAGTGGGTGTGAGGGGTGTGAGTGTGTTACGTTGTGTGAGGGTGTGTGAGGGTGAGTGAGGGTGTGTGAGTGGGTGAGTGTTAGAGTTAGGGTGTGTGAGGGTGAGGGTGTGAGGGTGACTGAGGGTGTGTGAGGGTGAGGTTATGAGGGTAAGGGTGTGAGGCTGAGGGGTGTTGATGTTGAGAGGGTGTGAGGGTGAGGGGGGTCAGTGTGTGAGGTGTAGTGAGTGTGAGATTGTTATGAGGGGTGTGAGGGGAGCTAGGGTGTGTGAGGCTGAGGGGGTGTGAGTGTGTGTGAGAGTGGGGGTGAGTGAGGGTGTGTGAGGGTGAGAATGTGTGATGGTGTGTGAGGGTGAGTGAGGTTGAGTGAGGGCGTTTTAGGCTGAGGGTGTGTGAGGGTGAGGGTGAGTGAGATTGACTGAGGGTGAGTGATTGTGAGTGAGGGTGAGTGTGGGGGTGTGAGCGTGTGTGTGTGTGACGGTGTGTGAGTGTGAGGGTGTGTGAGTGTGATTGAGGGAGGTTGTGGGTTTGTGAGTGTGTGAGGGTGAGATTTAGGGTGGGTGAGGGTGTGAGGGTGACTGAAGGTGTGTTAGGGTGAGGCTTTGAGGTTAAGGGTGTCTGAGGGTGAGGGCTGTTGATGGTGAGAGATTGTGAGGTTGAGGGGGGTGAGTGTGTGTGAGGGTGGGAGGTGTAGTGAGTGTGAGAGCGTTGTGACGGGTGTGAGAGGGGAGCGAGGGTGTGTGATGGTGAGGGTGATTGTTTGTGAGTGTGTGTGAGGGTGAGTGAGGGTGTTTGAGGCTGAGGGCGTGTGATGTGTGAGTGTGAGTGAGGGGGTATGAGGTTGTGATGGTGTGTGAGGGTGATGTTGTGTGAGGGTGATTGAGGGTGTGTGAGATTTTTGGGGTGTGTGACGGTGAGGATTGGAATTCTTGCATCTGTGAATTATCATGCACTATTACTAACTTAAGGGCTCATGGGCTTACCTGATGGATTAGCTTTGCACTTTGTTTAGGGTCACATTTTTTGCACAACTCATGGCAAACATGTCAAGCAATGTTCTTTAACTTAGTGTGCTCTGACCTATCTGTGTATAAATTATTGGAACATATTTGAAAAAAAAACATTAAATGTCGAGTGTGATATTTCCATTTACACACAGTGGATTCAGATGTAATATACAGGAAAAATGCTTCTGTCTAGTGGGAAGGCATCTTTTTCGTACATATATCTTTAAGAATATTGCCCATATCTATATCTGCATGTGACCAATAATAGTTTAACACTGAATTTTAGTCATCATTTTTTTTTTAATTAATGGCATGTATTGAACATGTTTTTAATAACTGATGCCTTAGAGAAATGGTTATTAAAATTATACTTTAAGAATTGCGCAAAATTACGAGAAAACATCCTGTAATTTTCTTACTTCTTTTTTTCAAGCTACACATTTTGTTTGGGTACATTTTATTTTGAAAACCGTCTCCAATCGTGCATCCTTTGTTTTTCATGTAATCAAGAAACATTCTTGTCGAATTGTAAATGGTCACAATGGTTACATTTTGTAAACATGTAGACGTGTTTATATTGGAACCACTGTACGTAAAGCGAACTGTTTTTACTGTACTTCTTGCCTAAGAGTAGGTCCTTAGTTCCTACTAAAGACTTTGGGCACCAAAAGTGACATATTGCGAGTACGCTGGGATTGGAGGTAGAAGCAACGGATAGGCAAGCGACCTGCTCCTTGAGATTAGTTGATCCGCGCTGTGCCTCGTCAAGAGGACCGCCGAGAACGGCAAAGAAAGCGCCTAAGAAGCCCAATCCGTTAGCTCTTGGTGTGATCCCCGATCTCAAAACAGAGTCAAAGCAGAGGCGCTAGAGCTGTTGCCGGGAGGCAGGCAGGCGAGCAAGTGGGCGGGTGGTAGCCGATAGGAGGAGCAGCCCACTTGTGGTGAGCATGAACTGTCGTGGACTGTGGCTACTAAAAGAGCAGAGCTGAGCTGACCGTGCAGAAGTGCAAGAAGTGTAAAAGAAGACCTGCCAACTTCATCAAACAAGTTTAAAAGGGAAGAGAGAGAAGGGGAGGGGGGAGGAGAAATGCGACACGGCGGGCAGGGGAGGGGGCGGAGCGGGTAAAAAAAAAAAAAAGACAGAGGGAATGTTCTTAGAGAAATGGTTATTAAATTATACTTTAAGAATTGCGCAATAATTACGAGAAAACATCCTGTAATTTTCTTACTTCTTTTTTTCAAGGTACACATTTTGTTTGGGTACATTTTATTTTGAAAACCGTCTCCAATCGTGCATCCTTTGTTTTTCATGTAATCAAGAAACATTCTTGTCGAATTGTAAAAGTGACATATTGCGAGTACGCTGGGATTGGAGGTAGAAGCAACGGATAGGCAAGCGACCTGCTCCTTGAGATTAGTTGATCCGCGCTGTGCCTCGTCAAGAGGACCGCCGAGAACGGCAAAGAAAGCGCCTAAGAAGCCCAATCCGTTAGCTCTTGGTGTGATCCCCAATCCCAAAACAGAGTCAAAGCAGAGGCGCTAGAGCTGTTGCCGGGAGGCAGGCAGGCGAGCAAGTGGGCGGGTGGTAGCCGATAGGAGGAGCAGCCCACTTGTGGTGAGCATGAACTGTCGTGGACTGTGGCTACTAAAAGAGCAGAGCTGAGCTGACCGTGCAGAAGTGCAAGAAGTGTAAAAGAAGACCTGCCAACTTCATCAAACAAGTTTAAAAGGGAAGGGAGAGAAGGGGAGGGGGGAGGAGAAATGCGACACGGCGGGCAGGGGAGGGGGCGGAGCGGGTAAAAAAAAAAAAGACGGAGGGAAGGCAGAGAAGGGGAGGGGGGAGGAGAAATGCGACACGGCGGGCAGGGGAGGGGGCGGAGCGGGGAGAGGGTGTGAAAGTAGCAGGGGCCTGGAGTGCGGCTGAGGGAACTTAAGAAATGCGACACGGCAGGCAGGGGAGGGGCGGAGCGGGGGTGTGGGGGGAGTGCGCCTGAGGGAAAATACATGCAAGGCAGGCGGCTGGGGGCATGTGCACGCGCTTTTAAGCTCAATGCGCATGCGCATTGAGCTTGAATTTCACGGGCACTGCAAGGAATCGCCACGATTCCTTGCAAGTTGGTTAAAGACTGTTTAAGCCCCCATAGTCTCGCCAGCTCGATGCGCATGCGCATTGACAGGAGAGACCTAAAAACAGGCCTCTTGCTTTTTGTTACTTTTCCAGTCCTAGCTTATACAACATTATTTAGCGCGCCTTAATTACATTACATGTAAGTAAGTAAAATGTTATTCGATCATTTGTATGACCATAACAAGGTAAAAAAACATCATAGTTCATAGTTAAGATCAATTACATCATAAAAAGAATTAAGAAGGGGAAATAGCAGCTTATAGATTTAAAACTTGTTAAAACACAGTCCCTATAATATATTCTCAAGTAAAAGTGCATTAATTACTATAGTAATATTCACATTTAGGGGCACATTAGGATGGCGGACGGAAGTGCCTCCGCAGCCCCGGAGCATGCGGAACATGCACATTCTGCGTCCGCCCGTGGCGGACACTCCGTCCGCCAGATCAGGATAGGAAAGATGGGCCAAAATCCGTCCGCGCCGGAAGATCACGCTCCGCCGCCCAACTACACCCGGCCACGCGGCGGACGTAACCAATCCAGAGAATCCGCCGTACGGACTGACGTCTAGGACCGTCCTCCAAATCAAGATGGCGGAAAATACACATAAAAGCGCTGCAGAAAAACAACCTGCCTGAACACTGCGGATGCCCCACAGCGAACATACCCACCACGAGCCGCTCGTCGACATGGACCCAGCACTACACGCTTACCCAATACTCTTCGCGATCCACCACGTCCTAGTCTTGGCCCACCATCGAGGACGACGCAGGTAGGCTACAAACCATTCGCTGTCTGGAGAGGAGTACCTGCAAGGGCCGTGACGTAGGGAGGGGGGAGTGACATGTATCTGAACCCACTGATTCGTGTGGAGGGGAGCACCTGCAAGGGTCGTGACGTAGGGAGGTGGGAGTGACATGTATCTGCACCCACTGATTCGTGTGGAGGGGAGCACCTGCAAGGGTCATGACGTAGGGAGGGGGGAGTGTCATGTATCTGAACCCACTTGAAGTAAATACAAATACACACCAGCATCACACACGCAGGAATGACTCCGACAAACCACGACACATGATTGACAAGTTTATTTACACATAATCGGGGTAACATCACAGTGTAGGCTTCAGCATGGGCATAGTGGACACCAGAGCAGGTACATCAGAGGCAGTACATGAGAGGGCACAATGCAGTATCAGAACAGCAACAGGGCATTGTGGACACCAGAGCAGGTCCATCAGAGGCAGTACATGAGAGGGCACAATGCAGTATCAGAACAGCAACAGGGCATTGTGGACACCAGAGCAGGTACATCAGAGGCAGTACATGAGAGGGGCTAAGTGCACCAACAGTCCATTGCACTGAAAAGGTCCATCAGAGGCAGCACATGAGAGGGCAGGTAGCAGTATCAGAACAGAAACAGGGCATTGTGGACACCAGAGCAGGTACATCAGAGGCAGTACATGAGAGGGCACAATGCAGTATCAGAACAGCAACAGGGCATTGTGGACACCAGAGCAGGTCCATCAGAGGCAGAACATGAGAGGGCAGACAGCAGTATCAGAACAGCAACAGGGCATTGTGGACACCAGAGCAGGTACATCAGAGGCAGTACATGAGAGGGCACAATGCAGTATCAGAACAGCAACAGGGCATTGTGGACACCGGAGCAGGTACATCAGAGGCACTACATGAGAGGGCACAATGCAGTATCAGAACAGCAACAGGGCATTGTGGACACCAGAGCAAGTACATCAGAGGCAGTACATGAGAGGGCAGCCTGCAGTATCACAACAGCAACAGGGCATAGTCGACACCAGAGCAGGTACATCAGAGGCAGCACATGAGAGGGGCTAAGTGCATCAACAGTCCATTGCACTGAAAAGGTACATCAGAGGCAGCACATGAGAGGGCAGACAGCAGTATCAGAACAGCAACAGGGCATTGTGGACACCAGAGCAGGTACATCAGAGGCAGTACATGGGAGGGGCTAAGTGCACCAACAGTCCGTTGCACTGAAAAGGTCCATCAGAGGCAGTACATGAGAGGGGCTAAGTGTAAATGTAAATGTAAATGTAGTTGAGCTTATATAGCGCACAGCTACCCGCAGTGGGTGTCCCGGCGCTTGCTTAGGGAACCCGTCCTGATATTCCCCTGTGTGATAGCCCCAGCGGGTATCCACAAGGTGAAAGTCAGGCATCCCGCCGCGAGGGGCCGTTGTGGAGATTAAGCAAGCTATTGCCCAGAGTCGCAGAGTGTGAACCCGTGAGTCGAGAAGGCACCAGAGCGAGAATTATCGAGTCCGTGGAATTTTTAGCCCAAGACCCGCCGAGGCGGGGAATTGAACCCTGGTCCAGGACCGATCTCAGCTTCCGGGTCTGCCGCCTCTAACCCCTGAGCCACACTTCTCCACACCAACAGTCCATTACACTGAAAAGGCAGCACATGAGAGGGCAGACAGCAGTATCAGAACAGCAACAGGGCATTGTGGACACCAGAACAGGTACATCAGAGGCAGTACATGAGAGGGCACAATGCAGTATCAGAACAGCCACAGGGCATTGTGGACACCAGAGCAGGTCCATCAGAGGCAGTACATGAGAGGGCAGACAGCAGTATCAGAACAGCAACAGGGCATTGTGGACACCAGAGCAGGTACATCAGAGGCAGTACATGAGAGGGCAGACAGCAGTATCAGAACAGCAACAGGGCATTGTGGGCACCAGAGCAGGTACATCAGAGGCAGTACATGAGAGGGCACAATGCAGTATCAGAACAGCAACAGGGCATTGTGGACACCAGAGCAGGTACATCAGAGGCAGTACATGAGAGGGCACAATGCAGTATCTGAGGCACCACAAGTAGGAATCATAATGAACCCGTCCCAAGGACCACAGCAGTGGAAGACTGTTTACAATGGACAATGTACACACCATGTCCAATGACATGTGAGTGAAGTCAACAGCACCTCACATCACACTATCAGGTGGATTGCGTGAAGTACCCGCATCGGACAGACTGCCAGCACCAGAAACTGGAGTGTGAGACACAGCCACGGCTCGAGTGACTGACACATACGCCACAGACCCAGACACACTGCCAGCACCACAAACAGGAGTGTGAGCCACAGATGTAGTGACTGACACGTGAGCCACAGACCCAGACACACTGCCAGCACCTGATACAGGAGTGTGAGACACAGCCACAGCGCGAGTGACTGACACATGGGCCACAGACCCAGATACACTGGCAGCACCACAAACAGGAGTGTGAGACACAGCTACAGCCCGAGTGACTGACACATGGGCCACAGACCCAGATACACTGGCAGCACCACAAACAGGAGTGTGAGACACACCCACCACGAGCCGCTCGTCGATATGGACCCAGCACTACACGCTTACCCGATACTCTTCGCGATCCACCACGTCCTAGTCTTGGCCCACCATCGAGGACGACGCAGGTAGGCTACAAACCATTCGCTGTCTGGAGGGGAGCACCTGCAAGGGTCGTGACGTAGGGAGGTGGGAGTGACATGTATCTGCACCCACTGATTCGTGTGGAGGGGAGCACCTGCAAGGGTCATGACGTAGGGAGGGGGGAGTGTCATGTATCTAAACCCACGTGAAGTAAATACAAATACACACCAGCATCACACACGCAGGAATGACTCCGACAAACCACGACACATGATTGACAAGTTTATTTACACATAATCGGGGTAACATCACAGTGTAGGCTTCAGCATGGGCATATTGGACACCAGAGCAGGTACATCAGAGGCAGTACATGAGAGGGCACAATGCAGTATCAGAACAGCAACAGGGCATTGTGGACACCAGAGCAGGTACATCAGAGGCAGTACATGAGAGGGGCTAAGTGCACCAACAGTCCATTGCACTGAAAAGGTCCATCAGAGGCAGCACATGAGAGGGCAGACAGCAGTATCAGAACAGCAACAGGGCATTGTGGACACCAGAGCAGGTCCATCAGAGGCAGTACATGAGAGGGCACAATGCATTATCATATCAGCAACAGGGCATTGTGGACACCAGAGCAGGTACACCAGAGGCAGTACATGAGAGGGCAGACAGCAGTATCAGAACAGCAACAGGGCATTGTGGACACAGAGCAGCTCCATCAGAGGCAGTACATGAGAGGGCAGACAGCAGTATCAGAACAGCAACAGGGCATTGTGGACACAGAGCAGGTACATCAGAGGCAGTACATGAGAGGGCACAATGCAGTATCAGAACAGCAACAGGGCATTGTGGACACCAGAGCAGGTACATCAGAGGCAGTACATGAGAGGGCAGACAGCAGTATCAGAACAGCAACAGGGCATTGTGGGCACCAGAGCAGGTACATCAGAGGCAGTACATGAGAGGGCACAATGCAGTATCAGAAAAGCAACAGGGCATTGTGGACACCGGAGCAGGTACATCAGAGGCAGTACATGAGAGGGCAGACAGCAGTATCACAACAGCAACAGGGCATTGTGGACACCAGAGCAGGTACATCAGAGGCAGCACATGAGAGGGGCTAAGTGCATCAACAGTCCATTGCACTGAACAGGTACATCAGAGGCAGCACATGAGAGGGCAGACTGCAGTTTCACAACAGCAACAGGGCATAGTCAACACCAGAGCAGGTACATCAGAGGCAGCACATGAGAGGGGCTAAGTGCATCAACAGTCCATTGCACTGAAAAGGTCCATCAGAGGCAGCACATGAGAGGGCAGACAGCAGTATCAGAACAGCAACAGGGCATTGTGGACACCAGAGCAGGTACATCAGAGGCAGTACATGGGAGGGGCTAAGTGCACCAACAGTCCATTGCACTGAAAATGTCCATCAGAGGCAGCACATGAGAGGGCAGACAGCAGTATCAGAACAGCAACAGGGCATTGTGGACACCAGAGCAGGTACATCAGAGGCAGTACATGGGAGGGGCTAAGTGCACCAACAGTCCATTGCACTGAAAAGGTCTATCAGAGGCAGCACATGAGAGGGCAGACAGCAGTATCAGAACAGCAACAGGGCATTGTGGACACCAGAGCAGGTCCATCAGAGGCAGTACATGAGAGGGCACAATGCAGTATCAGAACTGCAACAGGGCATTATGGACACCAGAGCAGGTACATCAGAGGCAGTACATGAGAGGGGCTAAGTGCACCAACAGTCCGTTGCACTGAAAAGGTCCATCAGAGGCAGCACATGAGAGGGCAGACAGCAGTATCAGAACAGCAACAGGGCATTGTGGACACCAGAGCAGGTCCATCAGAGGCAGTACATGAGAGGGCAGACAGCAGTATCAGAACAGCAACAGGGCATTGTGGACACCAGAGCAAGTACATCAGAGGCAGTACATGAGAGGGGCTAAGTGCACCAACAGTCCATTGCACTGAAAAGGCAGCACATGAGAGGGCAGACAGCAGTATCAGAACAGCAACAGGGCATTGTGGACACCAGAACAGGTACATCAGAGGCAGTACATGAGAGGGCACAATGCAGTAGCAGAACAGCAACAGGGCATTGTGGACACCAGAGCAGGTCCATCAGAGGCAGTACATGAGAGGGCAGACAGCAGTATCAGAACAGCAACAGGGCATTGTGGACACCAGAGCAGGTACATCAGAGGCAGTACATGAGAGGGCAGACAGCAGTATCAGAACAGCAACAGGGCATTGTGGGCACCAGAGCAGGTACATCAGAGGCAGTACATGAGAGGGCACAATGCAGTATCAGAACAGCAACAGGGCATTGTGGACACCAGAGCAGGTACATCAGAGGCAGTACATGAGAGGGCACAATGCAGTATCTGAGGCACCACAAGTAGGAATCACAATGAACCCATCCCAAGGACCACAGCAGTGGAAGACTGTTTACAATGGACAATGTACACACCATGTCCAATGACATGTGAGTGAAGTCAACAGCACCTCACATCACACTATCAGGTGGATTGCGTGAAGTACCCGCATCGGACAGACTGCCAGCACCAGAAACTGGAGTGTGAGACACCGCCACGCCCAAGTGACTGACACATGGGCCACAGACCCAGATACACTGGCAGCACCACAAACAGGAGTGTGAGACACAGCCACAGCCCGAGTGACTGACACATGGGCCATAGACCCAGACACGCTGCCAGCACCAGTAACAGGAGAGGGCACAACTGATACAGTGCTACTACATGATGCATGACAGCAAACAACAGACACAGTGCCACTATCTGACACATGCGAGTCAACTGCAGCTGCGCCACTGGGACCACTGAAATGATGAGCCACAGGGCTGTATGGGCCAGGAGGCAGGGTGGCTCTGGGAGCGGGGATAGTTGCAATTGACCGACATCGGGGTGGGCAAGTGTCAATGCTGTGTGTCTACGTTTCTTGGGGATATGTGACTGCACCCTGGACAGGACAGGACTGGCAAGTGGGTCGAACTGAAAAGAAATATCACCCACCATGGGTGGTGCATCTGCTGCCGGGGGAATGCTCTCTGGGGACATGCTGGAGCCTGCTTGTCGTTTGCTGTGTGGCTGCCTTCGGGCCTCTGCAACATGTGTCATTGGGGATGCTACTACAGGGTCCACCTTCCTCCTCTCCTGACGGGCCCTGATGGGAGTGGAGGTAAGGGGTGACTCCACCCCGGAGACATTTGTATTCCGTTCCCTCAACAACAGCAGCCTCAGTGCATCAAGGGGTGATGTATGCCTGTCCTTGATAGCGCCACTGTCCATGGGAGATGCCTTTTCCCTTGGATGTTCCATTTCCGTAGGAGGAATGTTGTCTGTGGAGCTTCCCTGTTCCCTGGATGGTGCCCTGTTCCTGGCAGCAGACTTGTTGTCTGTGGTGTACCAATCCCCAGAACACACCTTCTCCCTGTGTGTGTCCCTGCCCTTGGGAGTGTCCGTGCTCTTCTTAGGTGCGTTTGTCTTTTGACTGTCCTTGTCCCTGCCCTTGGTAGTGGCTCCTTCCTTCCTAGTGTCCCTGCCCTTGGGAGTGGCTCCTTCCTTCCTAGTGTCCCTGCCCTTGGGAGTGGCACCTTCGCTCCTTCCTTCCTAGTGTCCCTGCCCTTGGGAGTGGCACCTTCCTTCCTAGTGTCCCTGCCCTTGGGAGTGGCTCCTTCCTTCCTAGTGTCCCTGCCCTTGGGAGTGGCACCTTCTTTCCTAGTCTCCCTGTCCTTGGGAGTGCCTTCTTCCTTCCTATTCTCCCTGCCCTTGGGAGTGTCCGTGCTCTTCTTAGGTGCGTTTGTCTTTTGACTGTCCTTGTCCCTGCCCTTGGTAGTGGCTCCTTCCTTCCTAGTGTCCCTGCCCTTGGGAGTGGCTCCTTCCTTCCTAGTGTCCCTGCCCTTGGGAGTGGCACCTTCGCTCCTTCCTTCCTAGTGTCCCTGCCCTTGGGAGTGGCACCTTCCTTCCTAGTGTCCCTGCCCTTGGGAGTGGCTCCTTCCTTCCTAGTCTCCCTGCCCTTGGGAGTGCCTCCTTCTTTCCTAGTCTCCCTGTCCTTGGGAGTGCCTTCTTCCTTCCTAGTCTCCCTGTCCTTGGGAGTGCCTCCTTCCTTCCTAGTCTCCCTGTCCTTGGGAGTGGCTCCTTCCTTCCTAGTCTCCCTGTCCTTGGGAGTGGCTCCTTCCTTCCTAGTGTCCCTGTCCCTGGGAGTGTCCCTGCTCTTATGAGGTGCATTCATCTTCTGACTGTCCTTGTCCAAGGTAGTGTCCAAGGAACTGGGAGTAACCCTTGCCTTGGGAGTACCTTTTGTGTGGGATGCCTGTGCAGCATATGAAGGCATTTCACCCAACCCCTCTTGTGGATCCTGTGTGTGTACTCCAGTGTATCTGACGTTGTCTTTGTGAACACATTTTGCTGACCTAGGGGATGGTGTCTGAGCCCTCCGTGCCTTGACGTGCTGGCTGACGCTGCTTCTAGTGCAATAACCTGTATTTGAGTCATGGTCAGAATATTCACTCCCCCCTGAGACATCCAGTGTTGTAGATGGGGGTATAGAAGTAGCACCCAGTCCATGCGACTGTACAATGGCAGACGACACACTGGTAGCCAATGACTGCACTGTCCTGTGTAGACATGCATGCCTTCCATGAATGCCACCACCTGCCCCAACTTCCTATCGTGGTCTTGGAAAGCATTTATCATATTGGTCTGCCCCACACACAGCTGTCGCAGCAGATCAACAGCCTCAGCACAAAGAGCATTTTGGCTCACCGAGGCTGGGGCAGCGGTGCCGACACCAAACGCCACTCTGCTCCCCCTACTCCTGCTTGCACGAACAGTACATGGTGCAGTTGGCGCCAGGGTGGGCCCTGTGTGCTGTGTCCCGACCGAAGGTGTTGATTGCCCACTCCCAGTCTGTGACAACAGTGCTGACTCACCAACACTGTCGGAAGATGATGACAATGTTGTCTCCACATGCGAGTCCTCAGGGACGGTCCTGTCCCCCTCTACGGCGCTGGCCTCTTCTGTGTCAGTCTGCGTGTGCGCGACGTCTGATCCGGATGCATTGCCTTCAATCATCTCCTCCGTCTGTGGCTGAGTGCCCTCTGCCAATGCTGAAATGCACAGGAAATTGGTGTAAGCCATGGGCACACTCACGTACAGTACTGCTACGGAATCCCTAATGCCATTGATGACAAAGTACATCGATCCCCCAACTTGCACACGGGCCACCCCTACCAGTCATCCTCACAGGAAATAAGTGGTGTTGGCCGTGCAACATGTACAGCATGCGGACAGGGCAGGAGCACGTACATCTGCACACCAGTCTTGCCATGGGTTGACGGAGCACTACAGCATGTGCATCAACACTCAACTGCTTAGCGAGTGGCGTGTCAACATGCCGGACCTGGACGTGACATTTCACTGCGCCAATGTCCCCAACATGCCATTGCAGCGAGACACACGCTACACGGAAGTCATTAATGTGTCTGGGCAACAATACATGCATTGCACTCACAAGCAACATACACTGACAGTATGCTTACCGCTACGTTGCTGTTCATCCACACGCAGCCGCTCGGACAGGTCAGGATGCGTCACAGCAATGATACGGTGCATGAGAGGGGTCATTGAGCGTCGGGCCAGACGTGGCGTTCTTGGAATCATCCCTAGTGTCCCTTCCGCTACATTCTTGCTCAGCCTGGAAATGTCGTCCCAGCGTTTGTGGCAGTGTGTATGTCGTCTATTGGACACCCCCACTGCCCATACATCACGTGCAATGCTCCTCCACACGTCCTTGCGAAGGTGCAGCTTGACCTACCATGATGGGAGACAAAAGGGTGCAAGTCAGTGGACAGTTGGCCAGTCACACAGATAGGGGCAACACGTATCTCTCAGCAGCCATGCACATTTCGACTAATGTGTTGGGCCCACATCACACCGCCAAGATTTCTGAGCCCAGGTGTAATAGACCACCTCATGCACACCAACATGTCCCCCACTGCACTTACCACCTGTCCGGGTGCGCCGTACAGCCGTCCGAAGTTGCGGAGCACACCGTCCACGAGGACATCCAGCTCCGCGGCGGTGAAGGGACGAGACCGGATCTCTTTGACTCTCAACATGGCAAGTTCACGGAGTATGGCACTAGAGTGGCAGTCAGTGGTCAGCTCCGCTGCAGCAGATGGAGGTGATGGTCACAGGCAGCAGTAGGTGGTCAGCTCCGCAGCAGCAAGTGGAGGTGATGGTCACAGGCAGCAGTCGGTGGTCAGCTCCGCAGCAGCAGGTGGAGGTGATGGTCACAGGCAGCAGTCGGTGGTCATCGTAGAATGTGTGCTTTTGCACATCACACATATATAGGGCCCTGAGGCCATGTCAGTGGCATACGGCGCCAGCCATTAGTCAGCCCTGGATGCGTGTTTGGAAATGGGCCAATGATTGGCCCTGGTGTTGCGGTGCACAGCATACGCTACATTCGATTGGGCATACGCGGGCCTTGTTCACACTTCCCATTGGCTGCACGTGCACAGACCGTCACGGTCACACACCGGCACCCGCATGTGGAAGCTTCCGGGACGGATGCTTCTCTTGCTACAATGTTCAATCACTGGCGCCAACATGGCGGGGCACGTATTTGGTTGGGTGGTGCAGGCCAAAACATCCATTAGCTGATGTCAATGGACATGGCAGGTCATGACCCCCCTTACAGTCACATTGCATCATCTACCGTACACCGGCCGGCCCAGCCCGGCCCAGGACCGCCGTGCCGGCCATGTCAACCACCGCCGTGCCAGGCCCCGTCCACCACCGCCACGACGGTAGTGGACGGGGCATGGCACGGCGGTGGTGGACGGGGCCTGGCACCGCGGTGGTTGACATGGCCAGCACGGCGGTAGTGGATGGGGCATGGCACGGCGGTGGTTGACATGGCTGGCACGGCGGTAGTGGACGGGGCATGGCACGGCGGTGGTGGACGGGGCCTGGCACGGCGGTGGTGGACGAGGCCTGGCACGGCGGTGGTTGACATGGCCGGCACAGCGGTAGTGGACGAGGCATGGCACGGCGGTGGTTGACATGGCCGGCACGGCGGTAGTGGACGGGGCATGGCACGGCGGTGGTGGATGTGGCCTGGCACGGCGGTGGTTGACATGGCCAGCACGGCGGTGGTGGACGGGGCCTGGCACGGCGGTGGTTGACATGGCCGGCACGGCGGTAGTGGACGGGGCTTGGCACGGCGGTGGTGGACGGGGCCTGGCACGGCGGTGGTTGACATGGCCGGCACGGCGGTCCTGGGCCGGGCTGGGCCGGCCGGTGTACGGTGGATGATGCAATGTGACTGTAAGGGGGGTCATGACCTGCCATGTCCATTGACATCAGCTAATGGATGTGTTGGCCTGCACCTCCCCCGCCGAATACGTGCCCCGCCATGTTGGCGCCAGTGATTGAACATTGTTGCAAGTGAAGCATCTGTCCCGGAGCCTAGCACATGCAGTTGCCGGTGTGTGACCGTGACGGACCGTGCACATGCAGCCAATGGGAAGACGGAACACGGGCCGCGTATGCCCAGTCGTAAACAGCGGAAGCAGTGCACCGCCATGGCGGCGCCAATGATTGTATCTTTTCTGACGATGCACCTTGTTCTATTGTCTGCAGCTGCCTGATGACGGTTGTGTGCGTGATTGCGTGACTCCACGTGTCATGCTCTATCCCATGTGTGTCCATACCATGGCCATCGGTGTGCCACAAATGTGCATCACATGTGCATGTCGACATCGGGTATTTCCCTACACAAGCTTCTAGTACCTCACATCTACACAGTACATCCCGGATGTATCGGCACATTCTGATTCAGTTGTCAGTGTGTGGTATATGTGACATTATGACTATGGTGGGGGTACACATGTGTTCAGTGCAAGTGTGTTGCCTATTGTGTCACCATGCATGTGATGTGCGTATGCCCACCATTATTGGTGTTGCCATTGGTGCATGATGAAATGGTGTGTGTGTATCTTTTCGTTTGTGTGCATGCACTTGCATGTGTGTATGTGATATGGCGCCTACACATTTGGGTCATGTCACATGTCTTGTTGGCAGTAATGTTGACGTGAGACAAAGTAGCATTGCACATGTTGAGACACATCATGTTGCTAGTGACTGCACATTGTTGCTTCGTCAATCCATGTTGTAGTGACAATCAGAGATGTCACACATATGACAATTATATACTACATTTTACGTGTTGGTAGAGTTCGTTGACATGTGAGTGAGTTGCACAGACATGCGTTGTAGGTGAATTGACTTCCATTCCATCTACTCCCACACAGGAGGGCTCAAAATGTCCATCGCCAATACACTGTGCTGGAGGATATGGTTGACGAGGAGGTGATCAGGAAATTTCGGCTGGATCGACGTCGATTGATGGAGCTTGTAGACCAATTGTCTCCTCACCTGCAGCCGCGAAGAACCTATCCAGGTTCCATTACACCCACAGCAAAGGTCATGGCGGCACTTCACTTTTTGCTACAGGCACCTTTCAGTACACAGTTGGACATGCCGGGGGGATGTCACAGTCCATGTTCAGCATGGTACTTCGGGATGTACTGAGAGCCATGATGCTGTACAAGGATGACTACATTCATTCCCCACAGGCGGCAGAGTTGGCAGCGGTCAAAGCATACTTCTATGCACTGGGTCGGATACCACACGTTGTGGGTTCCATTGATGGCACGCATATCGCTATCATTCCACCAAGGGCACGTGAGCAGGTGTATAGGAATCGGAAGCACTTCCATTCCCTCAACGTGCAGGTGGTGTGCCAGGCCGACAACGTAATATCACATGTGTGTGCAAGATTTCCAGGCTCTGCACATGACGCCCACATCATGCGGAGCAGCATTGTCCCCCAAATGATGGCAAATCTGCGTCCGGCACAAGCGTGGCTTGTTGGTGAGTATGCTGTGGTGACAGGAGTGATATCTGTGTGGCATGGTGTGCCTACCAATTCTGGTTGTGATGTTTCTGTCTCTCTCTCTCTTCCACCAACATAGGCGACTCGGCTTACCCAAACACGCCTTGGCTGCTGAGTCCCATACGCAATCCAACTACAGCGGGAGAAATGCGATACAATGATGCCCATGGAAGGACACGTCGAGTGGTAGAACGTACTTTTGGCCTGCTGAAGTCTAGGTTTCGGTGCCTGGATAAGACCGGAGGGGCCCTGCCTTACTCACCAGGCAAAGTATGCAGGATCGTCATTGCCTGCTGCATGCTCCACAACCTGGCTGTGCGCAATAACATTGAACTGCTCTTGGACCCTGATGAACAGCAAGTTCCTCGCCCTCCCGACCCACACATGTCGACTGATGAGGATAGTGGTGAGGAGGAAGGTGTGGACCAGAGGCGCCAGCTCATTGATCGCTACTTCCCTTGAATGTGAGTGTGCACCTCTTGTGCTGGTTGTGTATGCCCTGTGTATGTTTGCTGGTGTTGTGTCATTGTGGTGTGCATCATCTGTGTGTTCTGCAATGTGATGTATGCATGTGTGTGTGTTTACTTTTTTTGGACATGCAAGTCTCCATGATGTGTGTACTCTCTTCCAATCATGTTGTGATGAGTGTGGTTTGTGGAATGTTGCACTGCAGTGTGTTGTGATGAGTGTGAATCTGTTTCCTGACGTGTCCTTGCAGTTTCTGTATTTCCCTAGGTCACTCCCGCTGCGGCATGATTCTGTACGACTTGGATCCCTGAACCTGGTAACGTCTGTTTCTGATGCAATCATGTGAATAAACATGGAGGCAACACATCATTGAGTGAGTAAGTGGTATTTATTTACAGATTGTGCATTGGTGTTGGTGCATATTTACAAATGAGTGAAGGGGTGGGGGAGTGTGAGTTAAAGGTAATGGCAGATGAAATGTCCGTGCTGACACCACATTGGGTGGTGTCTGCCTAGTGCAGCAGGCCTGTGCCAATGATTGGCTAGGTGGGACAGGATAGTTGGCAGGGTGAATGGCTGGCTCAGGTAGTGTCACAGTCATTGTCGGCTCCTCTTGGAGCGTGTGGAAGGAGCATCCACACTGCTCTCGCCCACTTCCAGCCTCGGACGGCCCCTCCGTCTTTGAGGCGGGACTGAGTCAGCTGGGGGCGCAGGCTGCTCTGGTTCCACATCCGTCGCCAGGGGCGCAGGTGGCGGTGGCGGTGGTGTTGCTGCCCGTGGCGTTGTTTGAGGGGGGGTGGGGAGGGTGGTGTTGGCGGCTATCCATCCCATCCACATGGTTGTGTTCTGGGACATGATGTCTACAATTTGGCCAAGCCGCCTCTCAATGACCCCCAACATTTCGGTGTTCTCAACTGAGTCCTGGTGGGCACGATCTGCCTGTGCCTGACCACGTTCATAGTTTTCCTGGACCCTGGCTAGGGCTTCCAATGACTGTGCCACGGCATTGGGTGGGTGTCCTTCCTCAGAACGTTGTTGCGTTGTGCTCCTGTCTGCATGATGTGACCTCGCCTCTCTAGTTTGCCGCACACTCTCCCTGCGTGGCAGGGATGGCGCAGGCCCGGCGTCGTGCGGTGGGTTAGGCAGGGTGGCAGGGGCAGGAGTGTTGGTACTGGTGGTGGTGGAGGTGGTGGTGGTGGTGCTGGTGGTGGCTGTGCAGGTCACAGTGGCCGGTGTGGTGGGAATAGCAGAGGCCGTAGTAGTCGGTGCTGGTATCACCTGGGAGCCAGATGGCCCTGGCTGCCTGCTTGTGCCCGCACCATCCTCCGCACCGGAGCTGGCTGTGCAATCGTCCCCAGAGAGTCCTGAGTGAGGCGAGTCTGGAGGCCGGGTGGTGGTTCCACCTGTGAGATTACGATCACCTGCAAAACAAAATTGTGAAGATGAGTACTGTGGGCATTACGTGTTATTTTCATATTGTTGACTATTCAGTCGCCACTCGCACTCACCCCACCCACCACCACCGCCATCCCTATGGACATGGGGACCTGTTGGGAGTTGTAGTGCCGTCCTCTCACACACCCCACCCACCACCACCGCCATCCCTATGGACATGGGGGCCTGTTGGGAGTTGTTACGCCGTCCTCTCACACACCCCACCCACCACCACCGGCACCCCTATGGACATGGGGGCCTGTTGGGAGTTGGACTAGTGACCTCTCACACACCCCACCCTACCACGACCGCCATCCCTATGGACATGGGGGCCTGTTGGGAGTTGGACTAGTGACCTCTCACACACCCCACCCACCACCACCGCCATCCCTATGGACATGGGGGCCTGTTGGAAGTTGTAGTGCCGTCCTCTCACACACCCCACCCACCACCACTGCCATCCCTATGGACATGGGGGCCTGTTGGAGTGGTTTAGACGTTGGTGAGTATGTGGACTGCATGCATGGGTTGGGGTCTGGGAGATGTGTCTTCTGAGTTGTGTGAGGCACACCCAGCCTCTTCTCCATCCTCAATTCCTTCAAGGGTCTCTGGGTGCAGGATGCTCAGCACCTTGTCCTCTCAGTCGGTGTAGGGTAAGGGCTCCGGGGGGGTTCCACCGCCAGTGTGATTTGCCCGGAGATGGTTTTTGGCACGGATGGATTTGACACAGGTTTTGAGGTCATGCCAACGCCTCTGAATCTCCTGCTTGGTCCTCGGCACGGTCCCAGGCGCATTCATCCTGGTGACTATCCGGTCCCACATGTGGTTTTTCCTGGCTACGCTGGTCTGCTGCACTAGGGCCCCGAATAAGTGGGGTTCTACACGGATGATTTCATCCACCATTACCTTTAACTCGGTGTCTGTGAAGTTGGGGTTCTTTTTTGGTGCCATGGTGTGTGGTGCTCGGGGTGTGGGTTTGAGTGAGTTGGCAGGTGCAGGTGTGTGGTGTGTAGGAATGGTGTGGTGGGTGTTTGTGTAGTGGGTGTGTTTGGGTGTTGGTTATGTGTATTATATCGATATCTGTGTGTGCTGTATGTTCTCTGGTGTCTCTTGCTAGCAGCTATGCTGTGATGCAGAGGATTTCGGGAGTGGGTGGGAGTTATTTTATAGTCTGTGTCTTGGTCCTGTCTGAATGGTTATTGGCAGTCAGGTGCTAGGTGGGTGTGTTGACTGGTGTGCATTATGTGGTACTTGGGGGTGGGTCATTGTGTCTTGTGATTGGTTTTGATGTTTCAGGTGGGTGGTCGTTCATTTTTCCGTCGCACTGTTTGGCATTGGTTTGACGGTAGGGATGTTGTTCGTGTTGGCCTTCCGCTGTGAAGCACGGTTTCTCGTTGCATTGGTACCGCAGCGGACGTGGATCGCGGTGGCTACCGGGGTACTTGCGGAGTTATCCTAATTGCGGACACTGACACTACGCAGGTATAGCGGGAGATGTGGATGTTCTCGCGGTCATGTGCGTACGCGGCGGTCGGTGTTTTTTCGGTTCCGTCCGCTTGCGGCGGTCTCAGGTGTACTCCGACCGCCGCGGACGGGGTTTGGTGTGCTCCATCCGCCGCGATCGGTGTTTCATTCATATATTATCCTAATCGCTATTGCGGTTTATCCACGGACCGGTCCGGAGTATCTTGCCACCTTCCTCGGCGGACGGAACACGTTTACGTCCGCGATCCTAATCGACCCCTTAGTTTGCCTTTTTACAAATGCCTTCATTAACACAGTTCATTATCACAATTTAGCAGCTAGACAGTTTTTCATAGTCTTCACTCTCCTCCATCTCGCATATAACAAGAATCAAGAGAGTGCAAAGATCAGCCATCTAGTCGACTCTGATTTAAAAATTCTCATTGCATCTACTGGGTTTCGACATGATAGCAGGTGACAAATTGGTGCAATCCAATTCCTATGAAAATCTGCATAGGATGTGCAAAAAAGAATAAAGTGACTACTAGTCTCTATAGCAGAGTGACACATAGGACATGTTGAGAGGAGTGAGTCATGACCCCATTTACTCTTTACTGAATTTAAAGGCAGGGTGCCGTATCTGAATTGTAAAAGCGATATTCTCTCCTGGGGTGGTTCGACCTCGTCAAGGAACAATTCAAAACTATAGCTGGGTTTTATTTCGAGAAAGGCAGAGGTCAGTGTACGGTGGGCATTCAAATTTAAAATACACTGGTCTTGATAGTCCCAGAACCTCTTTTTCAATGTGGAGACCATCTCTTTCTTAGTGCCTTCTAGGGAATCCCAGATAAAACCCATACTAAGTTTGTAAAACCAGTCTCTAATCCCTCCAAGCCATTTGACACGCCCATTCGTTTTGTGGAAGGTAATTATAATAATCCACATTAGCAAAGCGCACAATCACCCGTAAGGGTCTCTAGGCGCTGGGGGCCATCGGGAAGATTAAGCAAGCTATTGCCCAGAGTCACATGGTGCTGGGCTAATCTGCCACCGGTGATCGAACCATGATCCCCAGATTCCGGAGTCAGTCGCCCTAGCCACGGCGCCACACCTCTCCCTTAAGCAGCTTCTAAGAGGGACTTGAGAGTTATTGACCCAGATCCTGATCCAAAAAATGAATACCCTCAAGATGGCAAAATGGGCAATGGATCTAAGGCCAAGGTCAAGTCTCAGGGGTAAAAGAGGGGTGTTCATGGGTAGATTTAAAATTATCCTGATGAACCTATTTTCTGCTAAGACTAGATCTTTTAGGTTTTCTAAGCCCCAGAGATCCGCTCCATAGAGCGCTGCACCTAGCCCTTTTGCTCTGTGGAGTTCTATCAATGGGGATGTTGTTCTGTAAGGGGAAGCTTTGACCCTCTTGTTTATTGCACTAACTATGTGTTGGAGTGTTAAAGTGCTCTTTTCTATTTAGTCCGACCAAGCTAGATTTTCAAGCTAGTCAAAGGATTTTACCCACTCCAGGCTTTGCGAATTGAGCAGCAACTTTCCCATTTGATGCGTATAGGGGTTTAACACCATATTTTTGGTCTTACTGTAATTGATTACAAGCACCCTCGAATTACAGGCGTACGCAAATCTATTGAGGAGGTTCTGGATTCCCCTTGGCGTTTTTGCAATCAATAGGGTGTCATCCGCAAATAGCAAACAGGGAACAGTTCTACCTGCAATTTCAGGAGGATCTCCATCACAATTAAAAAGCTCATCTAGGACTTCATTCACAAAGAGTGTGAATAGAGTAGGGACCAGGACGCATCCCTGGCGGACACCTTTTAGGATATTTATACTGCCCGTGAGTCCACCATTCGTGTTCCATCTAACCTTTGCAAAGTTGTTTGCATGCAATCGTACCAAGATGTTGAGCAGGTATGGTGGTAGACCCATATCTCTCAGAACAGACCACAGTTGGGTTCTATTGATGGAGTCAAAAGCTGTTTTTAAGTCCACGAACACAACGTACAGGTGGCCTCTATTGATCTGAATCTGAGGACCTGATCTGTTGTGCTCATGGACTCCCTGAAGCCCGCCTGAAGGTCGGAAAGTACATGGCTATTCTCTATCCATTGTTGGATTCTAACTAGTATAACCTTCCCAAATATTTTTTGGGAAACATCAATGAGACTGATGGGCCTGTAGTTTTCAGGGGAGCCCTTTTCTCCTTTCTTAAAGATGGGGATTATCTCAGCGCCCCTCCAGGAATGTGGGACCTCTCTCCCCTCCAGGATGGCGTTGAAAACTCTAGTTAATAATAGCCCCCATATTTCATGCCTGCTCTATACATATCTCCGGGCAGTTTGTCCATGCCAGGGGCCTTCCCTTTCTGGATTGAGTTTATGGGCAAGATAGTCTCCTCAACAGTAATGGATGTGTCCTTCATTAAGGGCAGAGAGAGCGGGGCTTCCAATAAATCTATATTTGCTCCCCCCCCCCCAGGGCTGCATATCAACTCCCAAAGTATTCCTCCCAGATTTCAGGCTGCAGATGGAAACTGTTTTCTGTTTTCAGGCTACTAGAGCATTTGGCCATTAAGTGCCAGAATTTTTGACTATTCCTCATCTTTGAGGCTTCCACAAGATCTCTCCATTTGTCAGCCTCCCAGTCTTTTCTGGCGTTTTTCTGGTTGCAGAGGTAATTTTTCCTACATGCTCTTATATTATCTGGGGATTTGGGGCCAGATGTAGGTAAGCCAGATTTACCGATTCTAAAATACTGAGGGGCATATTATCAAGGGGGTTTATCTCTGCTTTTTAGGCTTTAAAAGCCAAGAAAGCGGAGATAAAATTATCTCCCTATTACCTAGCTGTCCCTAACACCAGTTAGCGTCAGCTAGTAGGAGATAGCGACCATCTTGGGCCCCGCTTTGCATGTCAGTGATATTTATCACTAATGACATGCAAAGTGGGCGTGCCAAGATGTTAGCGACTGGAACAGTCGCTAACATCGCTATCTCCTATTACCAACTTTTGGAGATATTCGCGCTAAGCGCGAATATCTCCAAAAGCTAACACCTGCCCCTGAGCAGTTCTTAGCCATGTTATCCAATGGTAGGTGGATAACATGGCTAAGAGCATTAGCTTGGTAATGCATGAATATCGCTGACTTTTCAGCGATATTCATGCATTTCGGCCGATTTTTATCGCTTAGGAGATAAACCTTATTAATAGCAAGGTTCCTAAGCGATAAAAATCGCCGCAGCTCGGCGATAGAAATATCGCCGCTAAACCAACATAGCGATAATTATCGCTAGTTGTTGGTAATATGCCCCCTAATTTTACTAATTCGGTATTTTAGAATCAGTAAAATTCAGTAACTACTGAATCGGTATTTACCGTTTCGGTATTTCTCATACATCTCTATCGGCCTCCAGGCCTATAGGAATGAATGGGAATTACCGAATCAGTAAATACTGATTCGGTAAAATGGGGAACACATTCAAGGGTGGCAGGGTGTCACTTTGACACCCTGTTGCACCCCTGAATAGTGCATGGGTGCACATGTGGCACACATGTATGTCTGCCACATGACAATGTTAAAAGTTGCAAAAAATTGCTTTTTTCACGGTTTTCGATATTTATCAACAACTTGTAGTTGGTGGTAAATAACGAATCCTGAAATGAGAAAAACACTCAATTGAGTGCTCCCTACATTAAGGATTCAGTAATTTACAGAATCAGTATTTTAAGAATTCGGTAATATATCGATTCCTTAAATTACCGATTTAGAAAATTATCGAATCCTACAATGTGGCCTCTTACATCTGAAAAGCCTAATACCGGTCGGTAATGGCCAAAATTCGGTAATTTCGTCCGTTACCGACCGGTATTAGGCTTCCTACATCTGGCCCTTGGTCTTCATAAGGGTTTCCTTAGCCTGCCTACATGATTGGTGATACCATGGCTTAGTGTGCCTGCGTGGGAGGATATTATCATTTATTTTACAAAAAAAGGGTTTTATAACATCATTTAATTCCCTAAAAAACTTGCAGAGTGTCAGCCCTATTCTCATGTGTTGGGGCAAGCTCCACTAGGGCTAGCTCTACCCTTTTATACATTTTTGGGAGGGATATTGGATATAGAAGAATCATCGGCCATTTAACACTTCTCTCATTGTTGCTTGTGATCACTGGGGAATTGTTTTGTGATATATGGCTATGGCAATCCAGCATATTATGCATTATTAAAAATAGTGTGTTGTGGTCACTGTCGTCCCTATCAATAACCATCAAATCTTTTATATTTCCCCAAAGTTCAATATCGACGAAAAAATAGTCAATTCTGGATTTACATGCCCCTCTCTTAAAAGTAAACCCGGCTCTCCTGTCTGAGTCAGTCCTACCATTACATGCTCGTAACCCATGATCAATGATCAGAGAGTTTACTTGTTGGGCTGCCCTGGTACACTTTTTTTATTGGTGGAATTTCCAATTTCGGAATTCCTCTTGCTTCGTCCCCCTCTTCAATAAGTTCCTGAATATAGTCAGCAGGCTCAAAGGTAATGTTTAAAACACCTGCAATTATTAGCCGGTGCCTCCCTCTTGCTAGATCAAGATGGTTCCCCAGGAGTGTCAATGTTTTAGAGGGCCTATGTGCAGTACTCAACCGATTGTAAACATTCATAATCTTCAGGGGACGTCCCCCTTGGGGAAAGATATCTCCAACCCAAGTGTGTCTTCACAGCCAAGGTTAAAGCTTTTAATTTTCCCATATCAATATGCCCCCTGCAGGGCGGCCCATTGGTCCCTTCTTTGCCTCAATACTAAAGGTGGTAAAGTCTAGCTTATACACTTTCTCTACAGCCCAGGTCTCCTGAAATAAACATATGTGATATTTATTAACGAAAGCACCCCATTCAGGATCATTAAGCTTAGAATTGATACCCGCCACGTTACTAGACAGAATTGTTAGGTTACTAAAATTTACATTATTTATCTGGGGGTCTATAATGTTCAAATATTTTCCCCCACCTTCGTGTAACATATTGGACTGGGTAATTGTCCCAGGAGAGTTTAAATTATCCTTTACCCGATCATTCGGTTGTGCCCCATTTGTTGCAATGATTCCCTTACCTTCACTTAACATCTGTCTGGGGACTCCATTGAGTCAATCTAGGTCATCTAGGTCTGAGAGTGGCTGATACCTATTTCTAAGTTTTAAGGCCCTGGGCCCTCTGTTGGTAGCTTCATACAAGGGGCAGTTCCTACTCATCATCGGTGCCCCCTCATTAGGTACTAAGTTCCTGTAAAAGTGAACCAGTGGCAGTAGTTTGGGACCTTGTCCTAGGCTTCGATTTGCTAGTGTCAAGCCCCGTTCAGCCAGCGATTGTGCTAGCGATCGGAATCTACAATTAAGTACAATACATTCTCCCTTGTGTTTTTTAGGCAACGGGCCAACTCACCCAATCCTTCTTACAAATAAGATGTCTCCAAAATAAGCATTTGATAGATCCACCTTTGGGCCAGCCAGTGACACACCTTATTCTTAAGCCCTGCATGGGATTCCTTTTGATTTTTCTATGTGGTGGGGTATTAGCTAACGCTAGTGCATACGGGGAGCATTCGGGTGGAAGATGGAGTGTGATTTTATCATCGCCTCTGGCCAGACTAGGTTCCAGGATGGCTAGCCAGGGTTTCCCTTGCTGATGCATTGGTTTCCTCCCTCTCTTCTAGGCCAGCGGATAATACATTTTTCCCCTTTCCCCTACTGGGCAATCTAACCTATTGCCCATTTCTAGGGTTTTCTTTAGTGCAGATGCTATTTCCTTTCCAGCCCTAGCACCAGTGTTCAAGCTCCGGGTGACTGTTAGTTTGATCCCTAATTTCCGTTCCCTGTTTGCGGGGGTCATAATGTATTAATAAAGTATCTTCTGCACCCACCTTCCTATTGGGCCCGGCCCACCGCTACCCGTCCATTCCCACCCTGATCCCTGATACTGCATTTAACAACAGTTCAAAGTCAGCCTCTAATTTTTCCAGTCTCGAGATTAGTGGACAGAGGGTTCTTGCCAGGGATTCTTCTAAGAGGATTATTAACATTAAGCATGGGCGGAAAATCCGTTCCGCTCGCGGATTTTGCAGATTTTCGGTAAATTCGCAATCCGCAAGATTCGCGAATTTCCCACAAAATCCGCGAGCAGAATGGATTGGGTCAAAAGTTCAAGCTGACTTTTGTAACTCTTTAGAATGGCGCCGGCAAGCTACCAGAGCCATTCTAAAATAGTTATAAAAGTCAGCTTCAACAGGAAGTTGGGGTGATTAATGATTGTGTAACTTAATTTGACCTTCAACTCGAGCACCTGCTTTACTTTATCTATCAGAGCTTCCTGTTGAAGCTCCTTGTAGCTATTTTAGAATGGCGCTGGCAGCTTGCCGGCGCCATTCTAAGTGGGGCTGAGGGCAGAAGGGCACAAAAGTGGGACAGAGGGCAGAAGGGGATAAAAAATGAGTGGGGCAGAGGTCAGAAGGGCACAGAAACGAGTGGTACAGAGGGCAGAAGGGCATAAAAAACGAGAGGGTGACAGTGATTAACCAGGCAAAAAAAAACTGCGAACACGCAAAGCGCCCCGCGAACACCCGCGAACAGGGTAAAGTGCCCCGCGAACACCCGCAAACACGCAAAAATTAAAAACCGCAAATTCGCACGAATTTGCAAATTTTGCGGATTGCGAATTCGCAAATCCACAAATTTGCGGATCGCGAATTCGCAAAATTAGCCCATGCTTAATTAACATCTCAGGCGAAATACACTTGCTCCGGGTTTGAGGCCCCTCCCCATTAACCACACTTGGGCCTATACTGTTTCTCTTTGACTTGGTATGGGTAGAGGAGGACGGTTCAAGAAGTTTGGCCTTTCTCTTTTTTTTCAGGGCCATAATATTCTCTAAATGAGCAGGGACCTGTTCTGGAGACCCCTGGCTATGTATTGACTCCGGGTCCAATATAGAGAGTGGTGGAGATTTATTCAGTAGTTCATTACCAGTGATGGCCTCAATTATGTTAAAAGTACCTCTTTCCTCTGGGGTGATATCGGTTGCTCGGCCACCTTCTATTGATAGTCTTCTATCGCCATTGTTGCTCGTAATAGATATTCATCTAGTGTCGATGTCCCCGATGTCTATGGGCTTTGTGCCTCCTGGTCCACAATTCACCGCCATTTGTTAACGTCTCGTGCCGCAGGTATGAGCCCAGAGCCCAAAGCCAAATGGTGTGGCCCCGCCCCACCTCCTCAAGGCTCTGACGGGCGTAGACGGGCCCGCCCTGTGCCCGGGCACGCCAGCGCGCGTCCCCGCTGCGGGAGCCTTGCAGGGAATTTGAAGCACCTCCTGGCGCAGAGGAATGACGCAGCAAGTGTGCGCCCCGGCGGACTCTGGGAAGTGGAGTCCCGGGCGTGTTACTCGGCGTGGCAGCCCCTGTGGGCTGTTTCCGTTACACAGGAGCTGGCGTGCAGGGCAAAGGCAAGTTTTCTGGGACCCGCGCTGCAGGAGCCTTGCAGGGAATTTTAAGCGCCTCCTGGCGCAGAGGAATGACACGGCAAGTGTGCGCCCCCGGGGACTCTGGGAAGTGGAGTCCCCCACGTGTTACTCGGCGTGGCAGCCCCCGTGGGCTGTTTCCGTTACACAGGAGCAGGTGTGCAGGGCGAAGGCATGTTTTCTGGGACCCGTGCTGCGGGAGCCTTGCAGGGATTTTGAAGCACCTCCTGGCGCAGAGGAATGACGCGGCAAGTGTGCGCCCCCGGGGACTCTGGGAAATGGAGTCCCGGGTGTGTTACTCGGTGTGGCAGCCCCCGTGGGCTGTTTCCGTTACACAAAAGCTGGCGTGCAGGGCAAAGGCAAGTTTTCAGGGACATTACATGTACTATGTGCACTAACTCCTTATGTCAAAAATAAGAACCATATTTAATAACTTGTTGTTCAGCAATAAAATTAAGCTGCATTTTTAATTAATACCACTACAACTCAAGACACACTATCTCAGTCAAGGAGCGCTTTTTCATTAATATAGATTTGACCCCGTTGTATTATCACCTCTAACCTACGCCAATGACTTCTTTAGAAACAACAACTCCCTATCAGTAATAATTCATAACACTTTAGCAGGTGTATCTTTCTCCCATCCCTACCTTTTGGGTACGCACTTCTATGTCACTCTATTTGTGCAACAGGTGCAGTCACACAAGGACAATCTGCCAGCAAGAACATATTGAAAACAAATTACTGGTTCAGTTTGAATTTTATTTTTACAGGACACAAGAATGCCATTTCCTTCATTACACAAGGGACCCTGATAAACTGCCTAACGCACGATTTTATTGTTGAAAACAGCTTGCAGCAGACAGTTCGCACTAAAATTAATCTAATATTGAGCCCTCCAGAAGCGTTTCTGGAACAACAGTTCCCTTCATCAGTGATTTGGCTCACCGCTGCATCGAGTTGTTCCAGAAACGCGTCTGGAGGGCTCAATAATAGATGAATTTTAGTGCGAACTGTCTGCTGCAAGCTGTTTTCAACAATTAAATCGAAAATTATCACTTACCTGTGGCTCTCTCTCAAGGACTAAACTTGATTGTTGGATTGAATGCGGCTGGAGCCCAGTCGCGAGAGAGCCCACCGCATGGAAGCGAGGCCCGGGATGGAACGGACATCACTGATGACATCTCAAATGACATCACTGATGACATCACTGATGACATCATCCAGTGAATGTGGTTTGGTTCGATATTTAAATATGTATTGTATATATATAGCAATCTACATTTAAGAATGAGTGGATGTATAAGTGTCTATAAGGACGATTTAGTAGCAGTGTGATTGACTATTTACTTGACTAATTTATAGTGTCTCACTAAATATATTGGATAGTGACTAAACTGTGTGAATATCTGTATTACTTTCTCAGTTGTTCTGTAAACTGCTGCATCAGTTAGTTCCTAGCTATGTGAAAGTCTATATTAGTTATTGGTTACTTAACTGATTATTTGTATATGAGAGTGAATCTGTGTGTGGTTCGGTGGGGGGTCTGTGACTGCCCAAAGATGTGTCAATAGTTGATTCAGTAGGTATATGATGTTAAGACTACATATTATAATACTTGTTTGGGTGAGTGAATATGAATATGGATGTGCCGATGAGCAAATATATCTCTCAAGGGTACATGTCCAACAAAGTAGAATAATGAAAGGCAGTGTATGTGACATTTGTTGTATTTGTTGTATATAACTAAGTATACATAAGACTCAGTGATTGCATGAGTGACTGTATGAATAACTATATACTTGTAATAGTGATTTTATAACACACTAAGTATGAGTTACACTATCTATTTGATTAAATGAAGTGGTGTTTGTATAAGTGTGTAGCTCAGTAAATATAAGTATGATCCATTGTTTGCATAAATGAGCAGGCTGACTGCATAAGTAAATAGGATGAGTCCTGGTGTGTAATGTCAATATAGGTATATAAGTATATTTCATAGTGTTCTATTGATCATTGACAGCATGAATGAGTGAATCTTTAGATAATTGATTACATGTTTGTGTAGATATAAGAATCACTGAGTGGGGTTTTAAATACTTGTATTGGTGTGTCAATGGATTCAAATATGGTACTCTATATTTTACAGTGAGTGACAAAAGATTAAAGTAGTGTATGATGAGGTGTATCTGATTGTCACGTGGATGATGTCATCAGTGATGTCATTTGAGATGTCATCAGTGATGTCACTGACTATGTCAGGAATGATGTAATATATGACATCATCACCAGTGCATTGCAGGCGCGAGAGTTACCGTTAGTACAACTAACTATAACAGAGGAATTTCAATGGTTTTGTATGAGTGAAATGTCCAGCTAACTATAATATTCCTAAAACCTATGTTTTTTTCAGTGAATTTCTAAGGTTTTTTAAATGGTAATTACTAACTATAACCTGCCTGAAACCTATGGTTTTTTTCAGTGAATTTCAAAGGTTTTTTAAATGATAATTCCGAACTATAACCTGCTTGAAACCTATGGTTTTTTCAGTGAATTTCAAAGGTTTTTTTAAATGACAATTTCTACTTATTATGTTGACCACTTCCCCATATTTTCAACCAGAAACCAAATCTGCAATGCTACGTAAAAAATCAGGCAATAGTTCCACTTACCACTTACAAATGAACATCAACATTTAACTACTGTAAGAACGTCGAACATGTACTACGTGAATTACATCCAACTCACACCCATGTTTAAAGAGCAATATGTGTTAGAGATTGTAATTATACACTTCCGACACCCAACAAAATCCCAATACTCAGCGCCACTACCACTACAACCACCTCCACGGACCCCTCCTCCCTACTACCTCAAAGGCAGCGCAAAACAGGACAACAAATCTTTCCAAAATAATATATCCCCTCAACAGCACACTAGCTTAATCTACAGAGATGTGGCAACCAAGTATATATAGGGGAAAGAACTAGAACATCAACAATAATGTACACAACGCTAAGACTACCGGTGAAATACTATACACAATTCACTATAGAAATCCAAAACTTTTCAGTGTGTAGATATACCATTGATACATGTAGTGTACTGAATAGTGGATGCAACCATATTATCTCAGACACAGGGGAATATTTCGGTCATGTAGCTGTCTTCACCCCCTCCCCTTTGAAACAGAAGTGGAGTAGGCTAGTCCAACGTAAACAACATCAATGTAAGACTATAAATAATTAGGCTACGCCTTGGGCGTGGTTCACTTCTGCAAAGAGAAGAGACGGCGCCGCAGAGAAGGTCCGCACCCTGCCACGTGGCTGCCGCCATGACCGCGTGCTTCCTCGATACAGGCCGATTACGAACTCACCGCCACAGCACTGCTATCTTATGTCTGTATCAACTAGTGGTTTCCATCGACACTGCGAACAGCAGGGTTCACAACTTGAATTCCATTTTGGATCTAAATTTGTCTTCAGTATCTGTGCTGAGAAGTGCCTACAATCTATTCTGCGGTCAGTAGAGTTGACAACTTGATACCAGTTGAATTCAGCTTTGCATCAACACTACGGACAGCATTGAATCCAGCCTTGCTTTATTTAAGGCAGAGACAATTGAACTGTGTCCTCAAATTCTGTTAACTGTGACAAAATAGCATTCACGGATCTTTGTGTCGACTATTGCCTTCAATCTACACTGCGTACAACAGGGTTCACAACTTGAATTCAGCTTTGCATCAACACTACGGAAAGCATTGAATCCAGCCTTGCTTTATTTAAGGCAGATACAATTGTACTGTGTCCTCAGATTCTGTTAACTGTGACAAAATAGCATTCATCGATCTTTGTGTCGACTACTGCCTTCAATCTACACTGCGTACAACAGAGTTCACAACTTGAATTCAGCTTTTCATCTACACTAAGGACAGCATTCAAGATATCCTTGATTTATGTAAGGCAAAGATTATTTTGTTAAAGGATGCCACAAAAACATTCCTCAATGACTGTAGTGAGTTCTGTTTTCAAATGTACACTTCGATCAAAAGAGTTTACCGCTTGATACCACTGGTGCATAAGCACTACAGACAACATAAAATTCAGTATCGAGTTAATTAAGGCAGAAAAATAGTACTGTGTCATCAGATTTTGTTAAAGTATGTAACAAAAAAAACATTCCTCGATGTCTGTGTCAACTACAGCCTTCGATGTACTCTGCGGACAGCAGGGTTTACATCTTGAAGTCACCTTTGCATGTATACTACGGACAATAAGGAATTCAACCTTGATTAATTTAATGCAGAGACAATTGTATTGTACGGGTTCAGATTTTTTCAGATAGAATGGCGATTGTACATGACGCATTCCAGTAGACAAGAGACATTATACCACTGCGACCCCCTCCGAACCACGAATCATCACAGGGTACAAACACGCTGAGTTCTTTCGGTACCACTAAATCATTGCACCACAAGTCATTTTCCCATAGCCTTATTAAATCAGAATCTACTAGGCAAAAACATTGCTCCCAGTACAATCCTCCTGCATTTCACATTATTGCAGGGCCAAAGATACTACCAACTCAGTGCACCGTAAATCATCGGAAAGAAGAGTGAACAGTGTTATATCACAGTGAAACATACTGTCCCTTTTAAATGGAATTCATGCAGAATTCAATCAACAAAACACGTTACTCCAATTAATGTGCCCCCAACCACGCATCATAGCCGGATACGTACACGCTAAGCGCCAAAGGTACTAGTAACTCAGTGCACCAAAAATGATTATCATGTGGCCTTACTAAGGCACCATTCACAACACAAAAAACATTACTATCAGTACAGCCTGCCCAGACCACGCATCATTGCAGGCTCCACAGAACCTTCTTGTTTTAGATACCACTGACTCAGTAGAAACCAAACAATATCCCTTTATTATGCTTCCTTGAAAAACTTATTTTATATCACTTATACATTTAGTTGAATAATAAAATGCACCCTGCATATATGTTCTATCTTCCACTTCAATCATATTCGCAGATGATGCACTCCACCCTAAGATCTACACTGCGGACAGCAGGGTATACAACTTGAATTCACCTTTGCATCAACACTATAGACAGTAAGAAATTCAACCTTGATTTATATAATGCACAGACAATTATACTGTATGTATTCAGGTTTTGTTAAAATAAGTGACAAAAAAACATTGTTCCATAACTGTACTGACTACTAGCTTCTATGTACACTGTGCACAGTAGGGTTCACAACTTGAATTTACCTTTTCATCTACACTACAGGCAGCATTAAATTCAGCCTCGATTTATTTAAAAATAGTGCAGTTGCACCGCTAATATGTGCAAGCACCTTCAATAGCTGCATCATGAACTATGATAACAAACAATGTACAAGATTGCGCCAAAATGTACCTCCACCACCAGCAATACCAAGTACCTTTGAGGTATCACCTTCAACATCGCCACCAGTCATATGTCCCCAATTTGTGAGTTACAATGCACTGCGTGAAGAGGAATCATTTAATTTGTTATGAGGAGCAATCAGTACACCTAGTTTTCACAGCAATCGATAACCATCGATGCTATTTTTTTACCCCCTCAAAGTTCAAATAGTCTAGTATGCAACAGTGAATGATTTCAGTGCAGCCCGTTCAGACCACACATCATCGCAGGGTGAGCACACGATAAACAGCAGATGTACCACTATCTCAGTACACTGTAAATAATCGCCACGTGCCCTTGTTAAGGCAAAATTCAATAGTCAAAACACATTTTTACCAGTACGGTCAGCCTGGACCATGCATCATCGCAGGCTCCACACAAACCGCTCCTACCTCAGTCCACCACAACTCATTAACTCTTTACGATAGAATTTCTGTGTATTATTTGACATACAATGCTCCTACCTTTGTACAGCAGAAGTCATAAACCGTTTATGATTAAATATCTGTATATGATATCATGATTACTATGTTTCTTCTTAGAAACAACAACGTAATAAAATGGAGTGCCTGTATTCACTTCAACTATCTATCTGTGTCTGTGTATTTATTGTGTTTTTAAAATGCTGCTCCACCGCCCTACCACATTATATTGTGCTATAAATATCATATGCAACCATCTTACCTGTGACAGTAAATGTGGGCTATTCCTCTTTTTTTGTTTTTAGGATACTTATATAGGGCAAAATGAATACATTTTCAGGCACGCGTACATTACATCATTACTCTACAATAACAGGATGTGGACGCAACTCCGAGACTAGAACACTGATTTCCTGCACCAAGTTCCACAGTGTACCTGAATAACCACATACGTATATATATATTAGCTGCCCATCATGTGCCAAAAACTGCAACTTAAACCTTTCACAGCCCTGTATTAGTACAGCTACAACACTCCACTGAATGTACAACAAACATTCATAATCGCAGAAATGTGTCATGTCCACCATCTTTTATGTGTGCAATTATGAACGAATATAGAGTCAGTAATACCCTGTACCTTCCATGCTGGCCAAGTTGTGGGACTTTACAGATATAATGACACATTTCTTTTTAAGACCCGGATGACGTCAGCACGACAAAATGGACACCCGAATCACTTGATTTCTCATATAGCTCACGACGGGACCATGTCCATAGCTCTGGAATCATGGTGCAGAACCTAACGCAGCACTGACATACTCAACCCAGCTCACTCCACTTACGCTTCCAGGAAAACACAACAACGAAACATTGCCCAGATTTAATTGTAGTGATTTCTTAGTTCCAGGTCTAGTTGTCAGAATGGCACACACACACTCCCTCATGGCTGGTAAACACCCACACCACACCACACAATGACCGTACTAATAAAAAAGACGGGGCGCACATGCTCTATGCCATTTAAGAGTTGCTCCCATCCCAAGCGCTGTGATGGCCCGTTCTAGTGATTCAAATGCCTCATGTAGACCCGAACCACCGAGCAGGGGGGCCCACCACTACGTGTGTGGCCTCTTTGGTCACTGAGTTAGCGGTATCAGAAGCACTGAGCTGGTGAGAAACCTGCGATGACGATGGGAGCACGAGTATGTCACTAGCCATACCGATATCAAGACTCGGCACCATATACTGTATTGTATTGTAATTGCCTTTATATAGCGCTTACTAACCCAGACGAGGCGTCAAAGCACTTTTTCAGCGAGTAGCACGCTACTCCGGGACCCAAGGAGGATCAGTGTTGAATTAGTATTGTGAAACATGCAAATACATTTTAAGTGGTGGATAGGTTAGTCAGTTATTTGGATTTGGAATGACAGCAGAAGGATAGAGGAGGACAAAGGTTTGTATTTATATAGCGCTTGTTGATGCACGCTATTCAGGAAGCCTATAAAGGATTAGTGGTGAATTAATATGGTGAAATATGAAGTAATTTCAGTGGTGGATATTAGTCAGTTCCTTGGAGTGAGAAGGATAGCATAGGGATAAAAGGGGAAGAAAAATTTGCATTCATATAGCACTTGTTACCCCTGATGGGTGTTGAAGCACCTTTCTGGCGAGTAGCAGGCCCCTCCGGAACCCATAAAGGATTAGTGTTGAAAATTAGTATTGTGTATATATGAATTAATTTGAGTAGTGGATATGTTATTCAGTTATTTGGGTAGTATATTAGTATAGTTGAATATGGAGTTTGAGAAGTGAACATGTTAGTCTGTTAATTTTGATTGAAAAGGATAGTGGAGGGATAAAAGAGTGAAGGATTTTTTTTGTTTGTTTTTGTTTTTTAGCTCTTAGCAGTAGGAGGAGGCTTTTGCATGAGTAAAAAGGAGTTTTGGAGGGGAGGAGTCAGAGGGGAGAGTTTAGAAAGGTTTGTTTTAGGGGATCGGTATAGTAAAAAGAGGTGTCAGATGATGCAAGGAGGGGTAGAGTAGGAGTGAGTCTAGAAAGGGTTATTTTGGCGATCATAGTAGTGGTATGGGGTTTGGGATAAATGAGAGAGTGGATGTAGAGGATGTATTGATAGATGTATAGGATGAAAGATAGGGTAGTGCATTGGAAGGAGTAGTAGAAAAGTTTGAGATGAGTCAGAAGGTTGGGCTAGAAGATATATTGAGCGAAGTAGCTGAGAAATAGGGTAGTGCATTGGATATGCTTTTTCAGGAGAAAAGTAACATACACACAGATCCAAGTACATGGAAGGTACATAGATGCACAATGGAAGTATGTACATGTAGAACAAAGATGATTTTTATTTATTATTATTTTTCTCTTAATAACATAATATTATTTTACATGTTTATACAAAGTAATACACAAATATAGGTACATATCTATAGTGAAAACAAATGCTTATATACAGAGGGATATGTTGTAAATTTCTGTTTGCGTATGTTGCTTATGTGTGGAAGAGCCAAATCTTGAGTAGTTTTCTGAAGATAAGGTGGTTGTCGGTGGACCTTATGTTGGGGGGTAAAGAGTTCCATATTTTGGCTGCTTAAACAGAGAAGGATGTGCCACCCATGGTGGGATTTTGAGGCGAGATGCTCCTTTAGAGAGGAGGTTCCTTTGTTGAATGTGTTTGGTGATTTTATTCCTGATAAAGAGTAGTCTATTCAATGTATTGCTTTGTGGGTGATAGAAAGCAGCTTGAACGTGGATCTTCTGGCAACCGGTAACCAATGCAGGGCTTTCAAGGCAGGGGAGATGTGGTCTCGCGGTTTGATATTCAAGAGTAGTCTGGCAGCCGAGTTCTTAATCCGTTGTAGTCTTTTCATGGTCGTTAAAGGTGATCCGTGGTAGAGGCTATTGGCGTATTCGAGTTTGGACAGAACAAGGGAGATGGTAGCTTGGACCTTGTGTGGAAATCCCAAATAAGGGAAAATTTGTTGCAGCGTTTTTATAGTAGCAAAGCTTGATCTTGCTAGTTTATCCACTTGGGCATTCATTGACAGCTTGGAGTCCATGGTCATTCCGAGGTTTTTTACTTCCTTTGATACTTTAGGCAGTGATCCCAGTTCATCAGGCCATGCAGCAAGCGAGTTGTAATGTTTCCAATCGCCACACGTGAGCATTTCAGTTTTTGAAGCATTCAATTTGAGATTGCTCAAAGTCATCCACTGATCCATGGCTCTGAGGCAGCTGAAAAGTGGAGATTTTCCAATGCCTTTGGGGCATTCCAGTTGAAGGAGTATTTGCGTGTCATCTGCATAGTTATAGCACGTGAGGTGAAATTTCTTGATCAGTACTGGTAATGACTTCATGTAGATGTTGAAAAGCATGGGCGAGATGATAGAACCTTGAGGGACCCCAGCTTTTGTGGAGTACGGTTTGGACGAGAAAGGTGGGGTATGGATGACATTAGTTCTGTTTTGAAGGTAGGACGCGATCCAGTCTAGAGCAGTTCCCTCTATCCTGGCTTCATAAAGTCTTTGCTTCAGAGTGTCATGGTCAACCGTGTCAAAGGCAGTTGAGAGGTCCAAGAGAAGTAGCGCAGCAATCCCGTTGCGGTCAACTGTATTCTTTAGGTCATCCCAGATGGCAAGGAGGGCAGATTCAGTGCCTCTTCCGGGATGGATACAGACTGGATACAAAAAAGCGACGCAGCGATTTAGACAAACACAGTCCTATATAGTGTATCAAATTACATTCACATTTTTTTATAATTGCTTTGATAATCGCTCAAACATACGAAATATTAACTATACAAATAGTTATTTGTAATTCCGCCGCCTTAGCGGTTCATTAGCTCCCCAAAATCGGAACCTGCTGGATACTCCAGGACGGCTAGAACCAGCAGCTGTTGCCTGACTCTACCCCCAGCAGCCGATTGGACGCTGCCTGGAGGGTCACCATCTTGCGTGAGGAGCTGGGACAGGGACACCAGTTCAGCGCTAGGCCCCTCCCACCCTCCCGCCCCCGGCCACTACATAAATGGAGTCTATTCCCCGGAGGCGCAGCGGACGGGCGCAGCGGGCGCGCCGGCGGCGCGCCGAAGGCGCGCCAAAGGCAAGCCCGTCTTCGCCCGTCCGCGCCCGCCCGGGCCCAGGGGCCAGGACCCCTGGCCAACTCATCACCTACTCCGCATCTGCACTCAGGGAACTTCAGTTTCCCACTCCTCCGGTCCCACCAGATGCGGCCGAACGCGCAGCGTTCCTCGAGATTTCTAAACATCCCCCCCGTCCTTATACCCGACCTGACCATAGTACCGGTCACCCCCATCCCACATCACACTCACGGGTGCTCAGTTCTGACACCCACCTCCGAGTACTCTATTTAAACACTCGCTCCATGGTGAAACATCAGCTCGACTTATTCCTTCTGCTTACCACGGATAGACCTGATGTATTACTACTCACCGAAACTTGGCTTACCCCAGATTCCCATCCTGATATCCTAGCTGCCCTCCCTCCAGATTACTATATTCTTAATGTCAACCGCCCTTTGAATCGCTCTGGAGGTGAAGTAGCGGCTATTATCCGCAAAGAGTTTAGATTTCTCACTTCTGCTTCACTTACTCTACCTGGGACCGACAATATAGTCATTACACTGGAAACTACTGGTGGTGCACTTGCACTAGTACTACTCTACCGTCCCCCTCTGCCGATGCCATCTTTTCCTCTCTCTTTGAGTGAACAGGTAGCTGACCTGCTCACGCATAATTCTAGAATCGCCATATTTGGGGATTTTAACTATTGGTACGACAGTGATCTTGCGGGGCCTCATGCTATGGAGCTGTTTGAAACACTGGCCAGCTTGAATCTTATCCAGCACATCACCTCACCGACGCACTCCAAAGGCCACATTTTAGACCATGTATGGACCCATAACCTCGCCTTGTCTCGGCCCAACGTCTCCCCCTGTCTCTGGTCAGATCACTATCTGATAGAGGTTACCATCACTATCAAAGGGAGCTTTAAGGCCCCTATTCTTCCTGGAGGACAATGCCGCAAATGGAATGCCTATGATGCCCAGGGCTTCCTCGACTTTGCATCCAACACCTGCCCTACCATCGACCCGTCTTCCGGTACCGACTCTATGGAGGGCGCAATCTCCACCTGGTTGCGAGCGGCCAGCGACAAATTCGCCCCTCTTACCAGCTTCGCTCACACGAGGTGTGGCAACTCCCACCGCTGGTTTTCTGAGGAATTAAAAACCCTTAAATCAAAGCTGCGCCTCCTCGAACGCAAATGGAGACGGGGTTACTCCACAGAGAACCGCGCAGAGTATGTGTCAGCCCGTAACGAATATAAAAGTGCTATCATAAAAGCTAAGGCCTCACATATCTCCGAAAGAATCAACTCAGCCTCTAACAAATCTAAAGAAATCTTTAAAATCATGAATGACTTTTCCTCTGACCAGAGAATTCTTCCCACTCAGGCTCCCACTCTAGATACTTGTATTGCGCTCAACACCTATTTCGTTCAGAAAATCGCTGACATCAAGAACGCCATCTCCTCGTCTATTCCCCCTAGCTGCCCTGAATCCTCCCCCCTCAACTCATCTGTCTTCACCCAGTTCCCAGCTATTACTTCTAGCACTCTTACTGAGCTTACAACCCGCATCAAATCTGGCTCTCCCGAGGACTGTTGCCCCCCCTCGGTCCTCAGAGCAATCTTCTCAGCTCTACCAGACAGTATTCTCCCTCTCTTAAACACCTCCCTCAGTACTGGCACGGTCCCCTCCGCGTTCAAACAGGCCATACTGGTTCCCCTTCTAAAAAAAGCCGGAGCAGACCCTGCCAATCCAGCCAATTATAGGCCTATCTCCCTCTTACCCTATTCTTCTAAACTATTGGAGGCCCATGTCACAACCTGTCTGTCAGCGTTCATTGAGAGCTCTGGCTTCCTGGAACCTAACCAGGCAGGTTTCAGGCCAGCCCATTCTACCGAGGCAGTCATTGTAAAAGTCTTTGATACTCTTCGGGAGAATGCCGATAGAGGGTTCCCCCAGGCACTAATCCTTCTGGACCTCTCGGCCGCGTTCGACACGGTGGATCATGACATCTTACTCCACCGTGTCGGACAAGCTGGCATCCAGGGCCCTGCACAGGATTGGATTAAGTCCTTCCTTTCTGGCAGAGTGCAAACAGTCCACCTAGGCCCCTTCACTGCAACCCAGGTACCCACCACCTGTGGAGTCCCTCAGGGATCCTCCCTTTCACCTCTACTTTTCAATCTGTATCTTCGTCCGCTAATTCAGTCACTTAGCAACTGGAACTGCACCGTCCTCAACTATGCAGATGATATGCAGATCATCTTTCCCTTAGACACCCCGGATGCGACATCCAATTTCCAGGCTGTAATGCTGCACATCCAACAATGGATGATGTCTAATCAACTAAAACTAAATCCGGAAAAAACAGAACTCCTCCTGCCTTGTTCTAGCTCTGCCCACTGGGGACCCCAATTCTGGCCAGCTGAACTGGGCACTGCCCCTACTCCATCGAGTTCAGTAAAAAGTCTGGGTGTCACCATTGATAAAGATCTCTCCCTGAAAACTCATGTCGGAGCCATTATCTCTGCTAGTATGTTCCAGCTTCGCAAAATCCGGAAAATTTCTCATCTGCTCTCTCACGAGGCCTTGGTGCAAATTGTCATCTCCCTCGTTCTTTCCCGCCTCGACTTTTCCAACGCCCTTTACTGGGGCCTCTCCAGGTCCCTGCTCCACCGCCTCCAGATGGTGCAGAACCAGGCTGCAAGGCTTATTTGTAAAGTCCCTACATGGCAATCTGCTAGACCTCTCCTGGCCAAGCTGCACTGGCTTCCCATTGAGCAAAGGGCCGCCTTCATGATCGGATGCATAACCTACAAAGCACAGCATACCAAATGCCCGACCTTCCTGAAATCCCTCATCAATCCCCACCGCCCGACCCGCAATCTCCGCTCTGCTCACCTTCATCTTCTCACCTCCCCAGTGTTCAAGCTAAAAAAATTGGGTGGCCGGAGATTCAGCTCCCTGGCACCCAAGCTGTGGAACTCCATCCCCCTACACATTAAAACCTCTGACACCTTGCTGAGCTTCAGAAAAGGCTTAAAGACCTGGCTCTTTTCAAACTCTCACTAGCCCTTTCTCCTGCCCCATTTTCAATCTCAGCGCCAGGAAACCTCCAGTGTCAGTGCGCTTTACAAATGTAGCTTAACATTAACATTAACATTAACATTTTAAATATGAGAGGGAACGTGTGTGAAAGGCCGATGTTATTCAACTCCACATTAAGATAGTAACAATTACCAAACATAACTTCTTTCTTTTACTATCTTTTAGATTTAGAGCTTCATGGTGCATTTTGTCCCAGCACATGGTGAAAAACACACTAGTGACAGAAAGTTGAGCTGCGAATATTCTTTGCAGTCACTCTATCACTTCCTTTCTCCTTTGATGAAAAACATTACACACAATGTTAACTTCCTTTTTAGCCTACAGGTTGTGTTTCACAAATTGGCGTCCACCCCCCAACACCTCTAAAACTCAACGTTCGAGGATTCAGCGATAAGTGCGTGGCCATCATAACAACGTTTGAGAAGGCTGCTACCACACAAGGTGCACCCGCTTTGAATTTCGCAAATGGCACAGGGTGAGCAAAAAAGCTTCTTTCGGAAACAACGGCAAGTTATCTGTGAAAGGGGAGAGTGGGTAGTGTGCAGCAGCTTCACTACGTAGGAATATACAATTACCTCCGAGCAGTGACAATAGATAGATTATAACAGTCTGAGAGGCAAATCTACAAGCCCCGTACGCCACTTTTGTATGTACTATACTATGAATAACTCTATATACTATATTTCAGATCACTAAACTGGAGGGTGCACTATGAACCAGCACATACTTGAACACACAATCAAGGCAAAAGGTGAGCTACGAGTATTTTCTCCACTATTAATCTCTCCATCTATAACTTTGACTCTCTCACAGTTTTAATGTTGTTTTCTCTCTCTTTCTCTCTCTCCCTCTCACATCATTTCTCTTTCTCTTTTAAAGTAATGGACGCTGCTGTCCACTCTGCCATGACCAACCAAAGCTGAGTTCAAGTTGTGAACTCTGTTGGCCACAGTGTTTACACAAGGTAAGCAGAGCGACCTAGATATACAATGTCTCCGATTAAATGCATTAGAAATGAAAGACCTTATTTACAAGCCCCTTGTGCCACTTTTGTGTCACTTTCAACATGAGAAAGGTAACACAAAACTGTCTCAAGAGTCTTATAAATAAGCCCTAAAGAATATTGTCCTGCATAATGACTTGATCTCTCACCTAATTCTATCTCATGTCTGAATCATTTTAAAGACCTGTTGATCTGTAATGTAAATCTGATGCAGTAGGCTCTTCCATACAGACACCGCTTGAACGCAAGCCTATAAGGCAAGTGAAATGTATCAGGCACACTGCACACGTTAAAAGAAGGAAATATCTTCAACTGTTAATTTGACTTGTAATGTTTGACCTCATTTAGTGACATCGATCTAATTTTAAACACTAATTTTCTTTTTGGTTTTGCAGATTACCTATCGTACTTCCATTGGACTCCATATCACATTTTGTTTATTATATTGTTTTGTTAAAGTTATGTTTCTAGTTATTTATTCTATTGTTATCTTTAAGTTACATTTCCAGTTATTTATTGTTTTAATAAAAGTTAATTTAAAAAACGTATATACTTCTTTTTTTTGGGGGGGGGGGGCGGTCACCAATATAAATGATATTTATCATTTGAAGTATATTTCTGAGGCTAACTCTTAACCAGATCTTTACCAGAGTCTATACCTATGACTAACAGTTCCTATGGAAAAGTTTAAAAACTCCTGCACAGTAACTTTATTCCATTACCAACATAGTGTGGTGAACTTCTAACCTCTGTGCTCATTTAAGTGTTCCATGAACTGTTACTATGGTAACAAGCAGAAAGCCGTTTGGGGGTAGAATTGAAAGGTACTGGCTGTACAAAAACCGTTATATTAACCCTATATTTTAAAACAACAAGGGACCCCAAGTCAAGTAGGCACAGGACCTCGGGGAGCAATTATTATGAAAACAACAATGGTCCCATGCACAGTATAAGGCACACAAATTGGTCGACGGCGTTTCGATCCCACTTTTAAATCAAAGGGATCATCATCAGGACATATGATATGTGTCTAATAATTGCAAGCCTAAAAAGGAAAATAAGGGAGGAAAGCAGAAAGTTCAGGGCATTATAAACTTTGGTAGGGTTCTTAGATCATAGGGTGATAATATGTGCTTGAAGGTGCCACTAAAAAGTAGCTAGACAGAGTGGCTATGGCGATATACTCGTTATGCACGAGTGGCCAGAGGCTGTGATGAGGCAGAATTGTGGCAACTGTGGTTGACTTCCGTGATAATAGGTAGTTCCCGTGGGTGGGAAACTCCTACCGTGATTGAGGTAGAGTGACCTGGAAAAGTACGTTCCACGTGGGCGTGGAACTAACGTGGCTGTAGCCTATGCTGATTTCAAGGGCTGCCCTTAAGGTTGGATAAGTTGCGGCAGCCGCTCAGTCGGGTACGCAGAGAGCATGCCAAGTGAATTTGGCGAACTATTGGCATTGAGCAGTCGCGTACGGTGAACGATTAATTATTAAAATCTCGGTGCAGTGGAGAGGAGTTGGTTAAAATAACACAAAATTGAAGTGAATGAAAAACGGCGCAGTGTAGTGAAGAGCTCACCATATCAATTGAAGGCTTGAGATTCGCTCGGGGGAGGCAGTCACCTATGGGCAGTAACAAGGAAAATTGGAAAGGGAATGGAAGAAACCGGCAGACCCGTGTAGAGTAGGGGTTGCAGAGGATCTTACCAGGTTTAGGACTGGACATGCAGAGTCGGGGGTTCCGATCATATGCAGTTGCTCGGGGTACCTGTGGGTTAGAAGGACAGGATGTTGAAGATTGCGGGAACAGGAGCGGAGGGTAGTAGGGGTCAGTGGGGGTCAGATTAAAAGACAGGGGCTCACCGGATCAGCCGGTAGTACGGCCCGCTCGGCAATGCAATCAGCAGTGTGCTGCTGCCTGAGCAGGACACGGTCTTATTGGTCAAAAAGCGGAGGCACAATGGAAAGAGAGGCGTGAGCGCTGGGAACGAGCGGGGTTGTGGCGGCCATATTGGAGTGGAGGGGATGGCATAGAATGGGGTGGAACATGATGTCAGGGTTACAAAGGTGGTGCCCGTGAAGTGATTAGTGGTGTGACAATCACAATTAAAAGGGGGGGGATATATACAAAGTAGCACAACAAATGTGTTGTACTTGTATAGCGCACAGCTACCCCGAACCGGGGTGTCCAGGCGCTTGTACTCATACCGCTCAGGAACCCTTCCCGGCTTTCCTTGTGAAGTGTCCACTCCTGGGCACCTCCATGGTGAAACCAGGCATCCCTCGCGCTGTTGGGGCCATTGTGGAGATTAAGCAAGCTATTGCCCAGAGTTGCAGCGTGGGACCCATGATTAGAATAGGCACTGAGGCGAGAATATCCGGTCAGAGGAATTTATGAGCCTCGAGACCTGCCGAGGCGGGAATCGAACCCTGGTCCCTGGCCTGAGCTCTGCAACAAGGTCTGCCGCTCTAACCATTGAGCCACAAAACAAGGAGAGACATTCATCTGATTTCTTACATAGTACAGTACAGTCCAGAATCATCTGAAACATAGTGAAAAGCCACTATGTGAAGGAAGCAACGATTAGACCAAATTGGTCCAGTCTTCCTGAAGGTTCAGTCCAGTGTTTAAGCTGTCCGTTCTCAGGATCCATTTTAGCTCCTCCTTGTTGAGCAGTCTTGCGAGGTCACCTCCTCTCGGAGGGAGGATGACCTGATTAATCACTGTCCAGCGCACATCATCATCATTGTGCCCTTTCTCAGTAAAATGTTCGACAAGGGGTGCATTTGCTGTTTTGCAGCGAATCCTGCTACGATGCGGAGAAATCCGTAGTTATATCTTCTGTGTTGTCTGCCCCATATAGATCTTATTGCAGGGGCAGAAAATAGCATACAGCACATTACAGCTATTACAGTTCGTGAAGGTTTTATGCTCATTTTTTACATTCTCAAAGACAAATTCATTACCCTCAATACATGATACACATACAATACAAGAGCCACATTTGTGGTGGCCCTTAACAGGAGGGAGGGACCAGTGGTCATTCAGAGTAGTATTTATGGTTGTTGTTACTGGCAACGCAGCCCTAACAAGTTGATCCCTTGAGCTCTTATTTTTCTTGAATGCAAACAATGGTGTTTAATGACCCTGAGTTAAGGATGTGCCAATTCTTTTTGATGGACTTGCGCACTTTGTTAGAGATCGAGGAGAAGGTGGTAACACATACCAGTTTTTCTGTAGATTTCTTGGGTTTAGGTTCTAGCAGTGTTTCTCGAGGGCAATACCACGCCCTCCTTATTGCATTTTTAACCAATCGGCGAGGGTAGCCCCTATGCTGTAATTTCTCAGATAAGGTATTTGCTTCTGTGAAGTAGTCCATTTTTTGGAAGCAATTCCTTCTCAGTCTGAGGAATTGAGAGTAGGGTAGGCTATCTCTAAGAGCCCTGGGGTGGCAGCTTTGGTAGCTAAGCAAAGTATTTCTTTCGGTCGGTTTGCGAAAGAGAGAGGTGTAGAGAAGACCATCCTTATGTTGAATGCACAGGTCAAGAAAAGGTATACTGATTTTGCTATATGAGAGGGTGAAAGTGAGGCCACTACAGTTGTTGTTAAGCCAATGCATGAAGGGATCCAAACTTTCAACAGGGCCTTCCCAGATGAGGAAAATATCTTCTAAATAGTGTTTCCATTTTGAAATGCCTTGGTAGAAGGGATTGCTGGGGAGATGTATGGTGTTACACTCGAGCCAATCCATATAGACGATTGCCAGGGTTGGGGCAAAAATGGCTTAATGGATTAATAATTAATTGTTCACCGTACGCGACTGCTTGATGCCAATAGTTCGCCGAATTCACTTGGCATGCTCACTGTGTACCCGGCTGAGCGGCTGCCGCGACTTATCCAACCTTAAGGGCAGCCCTTAAAATCAGCATAGGCAACAGCCACGTTAGTTCCGCGCTCCCGTGGAACGTACTTTTCCAGGTCACTCTACCTCAATCACGGTTGAAGTTTCCCACCCACGGGAACTACCTATTATCACGGAAGTCAACCACAGTTGCCATAATTCTGCCTTATCACAGTTTCTGGCCACTCGTGCATAACGAGTATATCACCTTAGCCACTCTGTCTAGCTACTTTTTAGTGGCACCTTCGAGCACATATTATCACTCTATGATCTAAGAACCCTACCAAAGTTACACTCGAGCCAATCCATATAGAGGATTGCCAGGGTTGGGGCAAAAATGGCTCCCATTGAAGTACCCCTGACTTGTTGATAATATTAGGAATCAAATGTAAAAAAGTTTTGTGTTCAGCAAATTTCGAGCAGTTGGATGATGAACAGAGTTGGCACTGTATGGGGACGCGGTCTGTTGTTCAGTATGGTTTCCATGACAAAAAGCGATTCACGCTGAGGAATGTTGGTGTAAAGAGACTCTACGTCCATTGTACATAGAGTCTCTTTAGAGGGGTCGAAGGGGTGATTCTCAATTAAAGTAATCATAAACATACTGTCTTGGACAAAACAGCATGTTTCAGGCACAAAATCTTTGAGAAAGAAATTGACGTAATGGCCGAGTGGTTCAAGTATAGAACCGCACCCAGAGACTATCGGTCGTCCAGGTGGGGAATCAAGCCTCTTATGAATTTTCGGTAGTGTATAGATCACAGGTGTTCTCGGGTTTGTCACGTTAAGGAAGTTAAGTTTGTGTTTACTTAAGAAACCCATGTCAAAACCCTCCTGTGTGGTTTGTCTAATCAGTTTCTGTAGTTCTTTGGTAGGATTAGTTGGCAACCTACAATAATGATCTTTGTTAGAGAGCTGTCGTAAGATTTCAGTTTTGTAGTCATTAGCCCCCTGTAGGACAATCCCACCCCCCCCTTGTCAGCTGGTTTTATAACTAGATGGTTGTTCTCACAGAGGGTTGCAATAGCCGATTTTTCATCCAAGGAAATATTGTATGGGATGAATAAATGGGATTTAGCTAGTTCAAGGGTTTCCTTGAGGATCACTTTTTCAAATGTCAGTATCTCTTTTGGAATCATGTTAGAGGATGGAGAGAAGGTGGATGGTGGTCTGAAAGGAGTAGCAGCTGTTCTAGGTTGAGCCGGTTTATGCTCTAGGAAAGCACGGAGCCAAATCTTCCTAAAGAAACCCAACAATTCTGTTTGCAGATCCAAAAAGTTTGGGTAGCTATATGGAACAAACGATAGCCCTTTACTGAGAATAGAGATCTCAGAGCTGGAAAGGATGTGATCAGAAAGATTGAATAAAGGGATAGTCATGTTTTCAGGGTTAGTTACCACTGGTAAAACTTCTGACGGGCTTGTCTCTCGCCCGGTGGGTTGTGCCACCTTGGTTGGCGTTTTACCTTGCCCCTTTTCCCTTGATCTGTATTGCCTCTCCCTAAAAAATTGGGGTTCTGATTATGTGTTGATGAGCTGGCACCTTCACCTGGATCAGAGCTATCAGAGGAATCTGCTGAGGAGTCTGTGAAGCCAACAATGGTGTTTCTTCTTTTGAACCGGCCCCAGGGTCTTGGGTTTTGCGCAGTTTGATTAAAGTTTCGGTTTGTATAAAAATCTTTATGAAGATAAGGATATGCACGCTCTACTGTAAAAGACTTAGGGCCAGATGTAGGTAAGTATATTTTACCGATTCATAAATACCGAATTTTACCGAATCGGTATTTATGAATCGGTAAAATAGAAGGGGGGAGATTTAGGAAGAATCGGTAATTAAATTACCGATTCTGTAAGAATCGGTATTTACCGAATCGGTAAATACCGATTCGGTAATGCCCATTGATTCCTATGGGCATTGAAGCCCATAGGAATCAATGGGCATTACCCAATCGGTATTTACCAATTCGGTAAATACCGAATGTTGCAAGGGTGCAGGGGGTGTCACTTTGACACCCTCTAGCACCCCGATTTCAGGCATGTGTGACATGTGGCACACAGACATGCCCTAAGGGCATGTCTGTCTGTCACCTGCCATAGGTGTGCATGCACACATGTGCATGCACACCTGGAATCGGTATTTTACCACCCAATTGGATTAGGTGGTAAAATACCGATTAGGTAAGGCCTGTGGGACTCAGAAGAGTCCCACCTACATCTCAAAATTACCGAATCGGTAACAATACCGATTCGGTATTTTACCGATTCGGTAAATTTACCAATTCGGTAAATTTACGGAATCGGTAATATATGCCCCCTACATGCCAATTACGAAATACCGGTCGGTAACGGCCGAAATCGGCCGTTACCGACCGGTATTTCGGCTCCTACATCTGGCCCTCAATATCTTTTTTAACCTTATTAGATTTTTTATTCTGTTCAATGCAATGGAACTCTAGTACTGTTTTCTCAACTTTATCTAAAAGTTTTTTTGCGTCAGGGACGGTATTGTTATCATTAATTTGCTTCTCAATGTCTTTAATAAGTTCAACTAATTTTCTAAGTTCCGCTAATTTTTTAAGTTCCTCAGTTGCTGTTTAGATGCCAAGGACTAGCCAATGTCGGGAACAAGTCGTACCTATCTGACAAAACCCTGTAATATATTTGGGATTATCTGTGAATACTCCTGGAATATTCCTTACTTGTAGGCCCAGGGGTATAGTATTTAATCTTAAATAGTCAGTGAGCATCAATATCAACAGTTCCAGGCGTACATACTTCTTTTTCTGTTTCTCTAAGTCTTCGTGGATCCTGTTAATGGGGTATTAGAGTCTGAGTCCGTAAAAAGTGAGGGGCCTTCACAGATTTTTTGTATATACTCAATGGAGTATAGTGGAGCTTGATCGGACATAGCAGTTGGACTATCTTCGTGTACGTAACTAAGGGAGTGTGAGAAAGAAGATAGTACACAAAGTGAAAGTGAGGAAAGGGGAGGAAAGGGAGTGGGCCACTAGTGAAAGTGGAAGGCCAGTAAATTGCCCTTGCAATCCTGCGATTGCGCAACGTAAATTTTAAAACAACAAGGGACCCCAAGTCAAGTAGGCACAGGACCTCGGGGAGCAATTATTATGAAAACAACAATGGTCCCATGCACATAGATTAAAGCTTACCAATGAATACAGACACAATGGACTCTGTATTAGAGTGACTTGTCCAGCTGAACAGAAGTCAAAATGTATTTAATTAAAGCAACAAAATAAAGAGAGGACATCCTTCGACAGTCTCACGTTGTGGGGCACAAGCCTGTACCTCATTTAAACACAAACACTTTAGTACATTCAAAGTGAAAAGGAAATTCAAAGTGAAAAGGAAAGGGCTTTTAGGCAAAAAGCTGAGTTGTTCTTCAAATTTTGATATGAACAGATACTTTGAAATGTGCCATTACATCAACAAGGTACACAATATATACATAGTATAAGACACACAAATTGGTCGACTGCGTTTCGATCCCACTTTTAAATCAAAGGGATCATCATCAGGACATATGATATGTGCCTAATAATTGCAAGCCTCTAAAACCTAAAAAGGAAAATAAGGGAGGAAAGCAGAAAGTTCAGGGATTTATAAACTTTGGTAGGGTTCTTAGATCACAAAGTGATAATATGTGCTCGAAGGTGCCACTAAAAAGTAGCTAGACAGAGTGGCTATGGTGATATACTCGTTATGCACGAGTGGCCAGAAACTGTGATGATGCAGAATTGTGGCAACTGTGGTTGACTTCCGTGATAATAGGTAGTTCTCGTGGGTGGGAAACTCCTACCGTGATTGAGGTAGAGTGACCTGGAAAAGTACGTTCCACGGGAGCGCGGAACTAACGTGGCTGTAGCCTATGCTGATTTTAAGGGCAGCCGCTCAGTCGGGTACACAGTGAGCATGCCAAGTGAATTCGGCGAACTATTGGCATCGAGCAGTCGCGTACGGTGAACGAATAATTATTAATCCATTAAGCCATTTTTGCCCCAACCCTGGCAATCGTCTATATGGATTGGCTCGAGTGTAACACCATACTTCTCCCAGCAATCCCTTCTACCAAGGCATTTCAAAATGGAAACGCTATTTAGAAGATATTTTCCTCATCTGGGAAGGCCCTGTTGAAAGTTTGGATCCCTTCATGCATTGGCTTAACAACAACTGTAGTGGCCTCACTTTCACCCTCTCATATAGCAAAATCAGTATACCTTTTCTTGACCTATGCATTCAACATAAGGATGGTCTTCTCTACACCTCTCTCTTTCGCAAACCGACCAAAAGAAATACTTTGCTTAGCTACCAAAGCTGCCACCCCAGGGCTCTTAGAGATAGCCTACCCTACTCTCAATTCCTCAGACTGAGAAGGAATTGCTTCCAAAAAATGTAATGCCAGAAACCGGTCCTGGGAAGCTTGATTCCGGTCCAGGGAAGACATGGCTTGGCAGTTCGGGCTGGACTGTTCCCATGAGGCACAGAGTCAGACTGATTTGCATATGGCCATGTCTGAACTTGGGTGGCGGAGTGAGCTAAAGAACGGTGATCGATTAAACCCAGATCAGTTGACTGGGGGTGAGTGTTTGTATTGTCAATGCTCCGTCCATCACCACCTTTGGTTTTTCTTTGTTCGCCCTAAGTTGGCAGGTTATGCTCAGACGTGAGTCCCTTGCTCACTTTGCCACTGGAGTCAAGCAAGCCCAGCTGAAGACAACTGTAATGCCAGAAACCGGTCCTGGGAAGCTTGATTCCGGTCCAGGGAAGGCATGGCTTGGCAGTTCTGGCTGGACTGTTCCCATGAGGCACAGGGTCAGACTGATTTGCATATGGCCATGTCTGAACTGGGGTGGCAGAGTGAGCTAAAGAACGGTGATGGATTAAACCCAGATCAGTTGACTGGGGGTGAGTGTTTGTATTGTCAACGCTCCGTCCATCACCACCTTTGGTTTTTCTTTAATTGAAATGCGATAAACTTTATTCATATGAGTGTGTGATCAAGAGCTCTCTGGAGTGCGAAACGCGTCACGCTAGGTTTATGACGTAAATAAACCTTGCAAACTTGAAATCCACACGGTGATCTGTCGTTATTTTTCACCCGAGAGTTCATTTGGTACGCCGTTCTATGTGAATATTATTACCGGCGTGCTCCGCCGGCAACGAACCAGCCCAGGAGAAGGATTTCCAACAGGAGCGTTTTCATTTTGGATATATATATATTTGGTGTGCGAGGCTGTGCCTGAGACGCCGAGAGATTCGAGGAGGAGCTACATGGTATATGTTTAACGGAGGTTAATTTGCCTCCGTAACTGCCCCTTCCCCGTCACGTTGGAAGCTGCCTTCAAATCTTTTTGTACCCGAACGTCCTATTGGGAATCTCGGCAGCTACCCCCTGGATTGCGAACATTTACAGAAACCGAAGCACCACGGCGGTTGAACTGCGGCGTGGAGTCGTGTCGGCTGACGCGGCACACTGAGCGCATCCCGCTATTGATGTTTGTTGAGTGATTAAGCACTGTTCCATGTGGGGGAGTTTAAGAACAGCTATAAACTGCAGGCGATAAATGAAACGGAAAGTAATACTCTGTTTCTCACTGCTAATTGAAGTATATCGCACAGAGAGACAAACATGTCTGACGAACTAGACAGGTTGCGGGAGGAAGCTGCAGTTAATTTATTCGACGGCTTAACCAGCGACAATAGCAATACCAGAACGCCTACCCATGAGAAAGCTCAGACTGAGCAAACAAGAAATTTGAAAACTATATTCAAGGAATTAGAAAGACTAAAGAAATTGGAATGCAGCAAGTGGTGGGAGCACAAATCATTAAGCAAATATGAGGAAGTAGGTCGTATTCCACGCGGACTGCGCATTCTTCTGGCACCAAGTTTTGAGAAACCCGATCCCGCAACGTTACAGGAGTGGGGGGAGAGTAACTTGGCAGCCTCAATGAACTTAGTGTGCATTTTGATTAAATATGCCGCAAAAGATCGGAGCAGGCTACTGGAAGAAATTAAAATAATTGAATCGGAATTGTTAGCACGTGTTGAAGTTGATGAAATACAAAAACTATCCGACATAATGAACGAGCGGTTAAGGAAACATGAGGAGAAAATTAAAATCCGCAAGGCTACTAAATTTACTCATGATGCTAATGATTATCGCAATGGCAAAATTTTCACGTTTTCTAGAAAATATGACTCAGCTAAGAGACAGGCTTTTAGCAAAAAGAATACCAATACCAACGCTACTGCCATGCCCAGCACCAGTATAAATACTAACACACAAAAAAGTATGCAATCTGGGATTTTACCTACTAGTTCTGAGAATAATGAAACTATTGAAACGATAAGCCTGGATTCGGACACGGATTCAATCAGAAGTGACTCCAGTAACAATTTGACCGCTTCATCTTCCTCGTGTTCGGATTTAAAATTGGTAGGACTGACAAAACTCAGCTTGCAACAGGAAATGGATTTCATTGTAGAGGAAAGACTACAGACTTTGCGGCGAGGCAACAATTAGCGCAAATAAACAAAGGAGGAACAAGCGGAGAAAAGAAAGGCGCCGCAAGCCGCAACAACAACAGCAGTGCCCAAACACAAAACAAAAAGAAAAAAACTTGGGTGAAACGCCGCTAGATGACAGTACCATAATTAATCTCTCTAATGTCACACTAAGCAAAGCGGAAGAACAGTTACTATCTTTGGGACTGAATTATTGTCCTGTCCAAAGCTTCAACTACGCCATGACCAGAGTTGATTTATTTTGTTACATAAGGAAACTCAAATTGAAAAAACATTTTGCGCTAAAATCAACCAAAGAGACTTCAGGTGCTAATGAAATGTCTGATGAATTTAACAACGATAGTGTTAGTGCACTGGCAGCATCAGATGTGCACACATTCCTGGATGCCAATGATTTGAATACTTCTACCTATGACTCTGAGGCTGACCCTGATGCTTCTACACAAGCACGTCTAAGCAAGATCTCCATCTTACAAAAAGGAGCAGGGCTAAGCCCATTCAAAAGTAAATCTAAATATGTACCGTTGATGCCTAAAGATAAAATTGATGTATTCCATGACTGCGTCACTAATGACATTAAAAAATTGTACAAACAGACCAACACTAAATCCAAAAAGAAAATTACACACATTAAAAGGGAATATGTGAAGTTGATAAAGAAACTTGGTGAAAATCATGAAATAGTGGTGAAGAAATCAGATAAAGGGGGAAATTTAGTTTTCTAGCCCAAGCAGAATTATATCATAGAGGCCAAACGTCAGCTAAATGACCCCTTCTGCTATAAGATATCCACCCAGAAAGAATATTCTAATGCCAAGGGTAAATTACAACAGATGCTAGCACAGTGGAAAAGAGAAGGACTTATCTCTTCTGAGGAGTATAAGTTTATGTGTACGGAATTTCTTATTATGCCATCACTATATCTAATTCCCAAAGTACATAAAGGTGTAGTGCCGGTGCCTGGCAGGCCAATTGTGTCAGCCATTAAAACTATGGGTGAGAAGGTTGGCCAGTATATAGACTTTTTCCTTCAAGACATTGTTAAAAACCTTTCCAGCTATGTGCGCGACACCAGCGACTTTTTGCTCAAAATTGCTGTTATTGAATGGGAAGATAACATGTGGTGAATTTGGCTAGATGTCGAGGCGTTATATACCAGTATTGATCATGTGCAAGGCCTAAATGCTATTTAATATTATCTGGCCAGAAGACCCATAGCGTTTTATGAACATAACAAATTCATTTTGGGACTCATTGAATGGTGTTTGCACAATAACTATTTTATCTTTGGCAAAGATATCTATAGACAACTAAGAGGAGTGGCGATGGGGGCCTGTTTCTCCCCCAGCTACGCGTGCTTGCACGTCGGCTGGTGGGAGGAGCAGGTCCTCACCGTACTACACTCTACCTGGATGAATAATCATGTGAAATGTTATCTCAGATATATAGATGATATATTCATTGCGTGGAAAGGCTCTAAAGACGATGCACTACTGTTAATTGAGAGTATTAACAACAACTCCATGAATTTAAACTTCACAGCACACATTGATAAACAAAAGATGCAGTTCTTGGATGTAGAGGTTTATAGTGCTAATTCTAAGTTAAACACTACATTGCATAGAAAATCCACAGCCGGGAATATGACTCTCCATGCGGCAAGTATGCACCCAAAACATACCATTGCAGGGATACCGTATGGTGAAATTCTCAGGCTCAAAAGAATCTGCAGTTCTCCCTCTGACTATAAAAACTGCCTCAAAGGTTTTTGGCGCGTTTAAAAGTCAGGGGGTATTCTGATACTATTTTGAACAAGGCAGTTGAAAGTCCAAACTCAGATCCAGACAGAGTCTCTTTCCTGAATCTCAGTTAGAATTAGACAGGAGATTAATCTTGGAATCCGAGAAGACTGTCCACGCATGATTACTGCCTTTAGTAGTGAGGACAGAAAATTAAAAGCAATACTAAAAAAGAATTGGCCTATTGTTCTCATTGATCATATTTTGAACACTAGGCTACCGGCCAACCCAACTATTACCTTTAGACGGGCCAGAAGTATGGGTTCTGATTTGGATAAAGCAGCCCCTTAATTAAAATCCAAAATTCCCTGGTTAAAACCATCTAGGGTTTTTTTCAAATGTTCCAGCTGCCGCGCGTGTAGGTTCGGTATCAACACCTTGCACTACTCTATTCCATTTGATATAGAACCTAGAACTATCATTGGCAATTTTAATTGCAAGACCGACTATGCTGTGTATGTCCTGACGTGCACCTGTGGGCTAAGATATGTGGGAAGTACCAAGCTCCAGGTGCACGTCAGGATCTTACAGCATTTACGCGCCATTCTACAAAATGACCCGGCCTATCCGGTAGCTCGTCACTTCAAAAGAATCCATAACAACGATCTCTCTTGTCTGAAATATTTTGTGATTGGAGCTATACCCCCTCTTAAAAGAGGTGGGGACCGGGAATCATTACTAAGGCAGCTCGAAACTAAGATGATTCTTGAATTAGACACTCGTTGGCCCAATGGATTGAACAACATTGAGGAAATGCATCATTTTTTATGATGCCTTTTTCTTACTTTGCTGTTCCTTCCTCTGTGTGAATCTAGTACTCAGCATTTAAGATCTATTCCCTCTTAGTTAGGTTCCCTATTTCGAGGTTGAGGCTGGGTCTAGATACTTCTCTACACATATCTGTCCTCCTACACACATTTCAGAGTCAATCAGTACTTGTTATATTTCCTGTTTACAGTGTATTTATTCCTTCCTCTGTGTAATTTCTACTTCATATATGTGTATCCTTGTATTTTAACACTTTTTATAAAAGTTTTTTTTACAATTGTATACATATGTATTGAAATATGAAATGAGATTTATGTGTGTGGTTCATATGCAATTTTTTTCCTTGACATATATTTTTCTATTTGACTGTGTATTTATTGATGGAATGAAGTATTGTATTTATCAAATTTTTATTCTCATGTATATATATATTTCATTGTATATATATGTATATATATTATTTACTACGGTTTAGGTGTATTTATTGGGTTTTTAACATATTTTTGATATATTTTTATACTATTTATTGCTAAGAGATAATTTATACTCATGGATGAAATGCAGTCTACTGATCTCAGGGATCTGAGAAGTTTCCTATATCATGATGTTTTTATCTCTTCTATGATGAAAGGTATTGCACTTTTTCTCTCGCATTATTTGCACATATTTTACTCTCACTTAGCACTTTATTGTCTACCACTGTTTTTAAGCTATATTGGCACATTGTGTACCATATTGTACATGTCTAAAGTTATGTCATATTAGTGTTTTGTATTTATACAGTTAATTTCTGTTGAACTTGATGACATAGTTGTGTATGTAGATAGACTATCAATACCTTTGAGGTCTACACACGTGAATTTTGGATTTATCCGGATATATTTTAATGTGCTGACTTAACTGTATTAGCTATCAGTGGTAGTATTTCTTCACTGGCTATTTCATCACATGATGTATCACGTCACTGTGAGGGGGTGTTTCTTTAAAAACAGCATAAAAAAGCATTCTGTCTGTTGTTCATGTTGCAGCGTGATCAAGGGCATAACTTGTCAGAAACGCGTAGCTGATCTCTGTGTATCAATAAAACTTACTGATGCTGATTCGTTGTGGTCCGTCTCCCTTTGCTTGCTGGTGTGTGAGGCTGTGCCTGAGACGCTGAGAGATTCGAGGAGGAGCTACATGGTATATATATATATATATATACACACATGGCGGTCATGGTGGAAGAAACGCAAATTTGAGCACTTACTTGGTGGTTCGTCTCCGTTTGTTTCCAGCAGGAGCTGCGCTTCCAGCAACTGAGTTTTGTGGATATATATATATATATATAGGTTACAGGGATGTTATAGTTAGGAAGTGGAATTCATAAAAAAAACTTTAAAATTCACTGAAAAAAACAAAGGCTACAGATACATTAGAGTTAGGCTTAGGTTTCACTCGTACAAAACCAGACAAATTCAGCTGTTATAGTTAGTGAGCTAACTATAAATCGTGCCCCGCAATGCACCGCTTATGACCTCACATATTACATCACCCATGACATGGTCAGTGACATCACTAATGGCATCTCAAATGACATCACTGATGTCATCATCTAGTCACTGTGAGTGTTTTTTAAAGCTTGGGTGTTAAAGTATATACCAAGGTGTATTGGTGAATCAGTGGGTGTATGAGTGCCTGATTGTATGATTCAGTGTGTTTGTGTGTGACTAACTGTATAAATGAGTGAGTTGGTGTCTCAGTAAATGTATAGGTGAGTGACTAGCTATGTGCATGTCTGTATATGGCTGTCAGTTGGTGTCTAAGAGGCTGTATGGGTGTGTGAGTGGGTATATGAGTTTCGGTATGGGTGAGTGACTGGTTGTCCGAGCACCTCTATGGGTGTCTGAGTGAGTTGGTGAGTCAGTGTCTGTATGAGTTAGTCAGTGCATTTGTGAGGGACTGTATGGGTGAGTGAGTGTCTGTATGGCTGTGTAGGTGAGTGAGTGCATGTGCAAGTGGTATGTGGGTGAGTAACTGGGTATGTGAAAGACAGTATAGGTAAGTGATGGGCTATGTGTGGGACCGTATGGGTGAGTGAGTGAATATGAGTGTGTCTGCATGGGTGCATGTGTGCTTGTGTCAGTGACTGCATAGGTGAGTGAGTGTGTGTTAGTATCTGAATGACAAAATGAGTGAGTGTGTGTGATACTGTAGGGGTGAGTACGTGGCTGTGTGATTGACTGTATGGGTGAGTGAGTATATAGATATGTGAGTAGCTCTATAGGTGACTGTCTCAGTGTGTGAGTGGCTCTACAGGTGTATGAGTGTATATGTCAATGGCTGTATTAGTGAGTGAGTGGCTGCATGGGTGAGTGACTGGATGTGTGTGTTGATCTATGAATCAATGAGTGGCTGTATAAATACTGGTGTGGGAGTGTGAATGGGTTTAAGAATGGAAGAGTGGAAGTTGGAATCGGTGTATGAAAGGTTATATGGGGGTGTGAGTGGATGCGTCAGAGAATCTGTGGATGATGTCATCAGTGATGTCATTTGAGTTGGCATCAGTGAAGTCATCAGTGATGTCACTGAGCATGTTATGAGTGATGTAATATGTGAGGACATAAGCAGTGGAACCTCATCCCCCCACCAGCAGTGTGCCAAGAAACGAGTTTACAGAGTGGTTGAGAAAGGGGCGTGGCTCTGACTACCTCTCAGTAATCCCACTGTTTGGTGCTTACTAGAGATAACAGGAGGTCTTGTTGCTTCCTAAGGACCCTAAGCATCCATGGGGACTTCATCCCCCAACAGCAGTGCGCCAGGAGGCACGTTTGCACAGTGGTGGAGAAAAGGGACTGGGCGGTGAGTTGCTGTTTTTTTTCCCGTATTTTTGAAGATGGGGGCCACGTGGCCTCCCCTTCCCCGGGGACCACATCCACCAGAGCCTGACTCTTTAAAAAAAATTATAAAAAGATATAGTCAGGGGGCCACACGTCCCCCACCCTGATTTCGGCCCCAGGGACCACACCTCCCAGGGCCTGTCCACTTTTTTTATTTTAGTTAATTGAAAGAGAGGGGAGCTGAGCCATTTTCAGCCTTAGGGAACACATCTCCCGGGGCTTGTCCCTTCTTTTAGTTTCAAAAAGAGGGAGGCGGCCACGCAGATCCCCTGTCGGGCCATTTTCCGCTTCCGGGACCCCATTCTTTTTAATTAAAAAAAAAGTGGGTCGCCCTCCCGGGTTGAAATCTGCCCCATCCCCCAGTGACCCAGCCTGTAGTGTGGGAGCCTTAGTCCCACCCAGGGCACCCACTTTTTCATTGTTGGGGACCACGGGGGAGCCTCAAGGCCCGCTCGGTCCCAGCTAGCTCCCCGCCTCCTGCGGGAGCCTGTATTGCTCTGGGCCCAAGAGAGCTGCTCCCTGAGTCCCAAGGGAGCTGCTCCCTTGGTCCCAAAGCAAAGTGTCTGTTTGACACTTGCTCTGCTTTAAAAAAGTGAGAGTATTTTTTCTGCTCTCGCTTCTTGAAAGCAGAGCAGGTTTGTTATGGCTTTGCAGGAGTGGTGCTCCCGCCAAGCCATAGCAAACTGCAATATCTCATGGGTGGGCTGGAGCTTCACACCACCCTCATTGGATTGAATTTGCCCCGGGGGAGGTGGGGCTGCGAGGGAGCCCGCAGGGCCTCCCTTGCTTCTGCGTTTTTTTTTTTAAGTATGTGCCCCAGGAAGGTGGTTGCCCCACGGCAGGGAGGCGGCCCGACAGCCTCCCCTGCATTTCTTTATCCCTTGTAGTGTGCTCCTGGGAGGTGGGAAACCCTAGGCGGCGAGCTCCCTGCTTTACTATATCCTACTAAGCCCCAGGAGGTGACAGCTCCAGGTCTGCTGCATCATTATTTAAACTTGCTCCTGGGACCAGGCCCACCTGGGGGCCTATAGTAACCAAGCCATGGGAATCCGCCCTTCGTTTTTTTTTTCAATTTTGATGCAGATTCGAGGATCCACCCACGGGTCTGCAGCAAAAACAATTGTAAATGCTTTTTACCCCTAGCAGGGTCGCTGAGGACCCTACCACCATATCTGAGGGGTCAAGGTAGTCCTACCCTGCCCCCTTTTCTTTTTTTTACTTTTTTTCTGGGACTCTACTTCAAGCCGAGTCCCAAGATGGCTGCCAACACTTCGTGGTTGAAGTATTGATAGCCAATCAAATTTTAGTAGGATTTGGGAGTCCAATGCAAGGACTCGCGTCCCCAAATATCTATATGTTTTTAAGATAGATATCTCAAAAACTATTGAACGGATTTACACCAAATCACAAAAAGCACACTTTCTGGACGAACATTTAGCTATCTGCTAAATTTGGTGTAAACCTGTTCCGCAGTTTGGGTTCTAGTCGTGCTCAAAAAATAAAAAATCTCCATAGACTTACCATGGCGAAAATTATTTTTGGGACCTTTCCTTTTTTATCGGCCCCACTTGACGGCTCACCCCGAAACTTTCAACACAGCAGCTGTACCTAAAAGTTATTGACAAAACAAAAAATGCCTTTCCTATGGAAACTTTTTCCCAACTATAACTAACTACTGGTGACCTCCAGTAGGTGATATATATATCTATACTACTATTATAAAGCGAGAACTTTGAACCTTTGAGACGGGTAAACTCGGGAACCACAGCGCCAATCCAAACACCCGTTACATCGTTGTAATTGTCAGGGTGTGCAGATGGACATAGGCTATATAAAATAAAAAAATATACGTTATTTAAAAAATGTACGATAAAAAAAAAGTAGTCCCTTGGCCGCAACGTGCGTGCTGACATCAGGAGCGCGAGGAGGAGCGGCGGACAAGAGCGCGGGGAGGAGCAGCGGACAGGTGAGGAGGAGCTGTGAACTCAGGAGCGCGGCGGAGGAGCGGTGGCTGAGGTAAGGCTCCGGGGGACCCACGGACAATGTCGGGGCGGGCAGGGGCCCTGAAGCCTGATTGCTCCCGGACAAGGTCGGGACGGGCTGCTACTCCGGGGGACCCACGGACAATGTCGGGGCGGGCGGGTGCCCTGAAGCCTGATTGCTTCCGGACAAGGTCGGGACGGGCTGCTAGTATATATATATATCAATCAAAACAACACCCTTTCAGGCATAGAGTGATGTATAAATTATGCACAAAAAAATAAGAAGCAGAGAACTCTGGGTAGTTCCCAGGTTTAGGTGGAGAGCATCTCCTATAATGAGCACCCTACAACACCAACGACACTCTAAATTTGCTCACCTTAAATGTCTGCTTTTCTATCAAAATCTTTAAGCATAGGTTTAGCATATGAAAAGCACAGTGCCATCCACGGAGATACCACTTTGGAGGCAAGTCCAGCGGTCTATAAGTCCTTCATTCATTTATTCACGCCGAGATAGAAAAGGACACAGTATTTTACCAGATTTACAGAAAAGTGTTTAAGCATAGGATTAGCACAGGGCCATCCATGCTGAGCTGTAAAATGACAAAAACCTTTTACGACTCCAGGCACAGTATTACAGCTTTCAATTGACAAAAAAACAACAAAAACCAACCTAAAATAAATAAAAGCAACCTCTGACAAGTGTTTAGCTATCATTATAGCTCTTCAGCGAGGATTAGCTTTGTCCAGACACAAGGGGGCACCCAGTATCAGTCAAAACAACAACCTTTCAGGCATTGAGTGACGCATAAATTATGCAAAAAAGAAGCAGAGAACTCTGTGTAGTTACCAGGTTTAGGTGGAGAGCAGCTCCTGTATAGAGCAACCTACAACACCAATGAAACTCTAACTTTGCTCACCTTAAATGTCTGCTTTTCTATCAAAATCTTTAAGCATAGGATTAGCGCAGTGCCATATATATATATATATATATATATATATATATATATATATATATTTGTGTGAACAAGAGCACTTGATGCTCGAAACACGTCATCAAAGAAGTTTGGAATAAATAACATTTTGCCTGAAGTCGTGTTGGTCCGCTTCTTCGTTTCGCCCTTTTTGCTTTCCATCTTGGCACCCTTTTTCTACACTAGCAAAAGGACTAGGCTGACCAGAAAACCACAACACCCATGGTACAATGAATATTGTAGGGTAGCCAAGTCAGCCCTTTTAGTCACCATTAAAACAAACGACAGGCCACAAATCAAGGAACCTAGGGCAACTTACAAAACAGCCATAGCCAAGGCAAAAAGCAGCTGGGAATGTGAAAAAGGAGATACACTTAGAATTGTGTTGGATAACCATGATATGAGGGCATTGTAGAACCTGATTAATACAGGATCCCCTGCAGGCAAATCGGCCATATCGGCAAATATAGGGGAGGAAGTTTGGAGAGCCCATTTTGAATCCCTATATGTAATGGCAGAGGAGGAAGTCGAGTTGGTTGTAATGACACCTTCCCCCCCCCACACTTAGAGCCAACCCATCGAGACACGCCCCTGTTCTCCCCAAAGGAGATCACAGAAGCGCTGGGCAAGATACTACCAGCAAAGGCGCAGGGTTGAACAAAATTCCTGGTGACCTTTTTCATTCCGAGCCTTCTGTCTGGGCCCCCCTACATGTGGTCCCTGTTTAATGCCAAACCTTCAGGACATGGCGCTTCCCACCACTTGGGCTGGGGCATAAATCATTCCAATATTCAAAAAGAGTTCACTGCTTAATCCTGTCAATTATGAGCCCATCAGCCTCCTAGACTTATGCCAGAATATATTTGCACATGCACTCTTGGGGCGACTCCAGTCCTGGATAGAAGAGTATAATGTACTTACACCCCTCCAAGCTGGGTTTAGGGCTAAGATATCCACTACTGACCACATTTTTAGATTACAGCTCCTATATTAGGAAACTGTGACCATAGAGGGTGGCAGTCTCTATCTTATATTCGTGGACCTTAAATCTGCATTAGATCTAGTTCCGAGAGATAAACTGTGGGGAATATTATTGGATATGGGAGCTCCAGAATACCTTTGCCATCAGATGAAACACCTACATCAAGGCAATTTTGTACAAGGTATCGCAAAAATGGAGACCTCTCAGCTCCCTTTCCAGTAGAGAAAGGAGTACGCCAAGGCTGCGTGTTGGCCCCGACTCTTTTCTCCCTTTTTATTAATGGCTTAAGAGAGTCACTGTTGGCAGCAAAAGATATTGATGCTCCTAGGTTAGCGAACCGCAAGATACCTGTCTTGATGTTCGCTGATCACACCCTCTTGCTCTAAAAATCTCCTATGGGCATGCAAAGGGTTCTCGATGCATTTAGTGTCTTTTGTAGACACAGGGGTCTGGAGATCAACCTCCAGAAAACCAAGTATGTGGTCTTTAATGCGAATAACAGCACTCGCCCAAACCCCTGTCTAGATGCAAGGGCCTTAGAGAGGGTTTCTATTTTTGAGTACTTGGGGATCACACTAACTGAGAAAATAGAATGGGGGGCTCAAATAAAGAAAGCTAGCCTAAAGCTGGCCCAGTCCACGGGAGGCATCTCAAAGGCATATAAGAACTGCAGACACAAAGTGATAGGCCCTGCGGCTGAACTAGACAAGGTACATGCAAGGGGCGCTGCCTTGTAAGGAGCAGAATTATGGGGTCATTGTCCAACTACCCCCCTATTACTTATAGAGAATTCCTTTGCCAGGCAACTTTTGGGTTTCCCCCCTAGTTCCCCTTTAATTCCCCTTAGAATGGACCTCAGGATAAGCTCCATCGCGACGCCTTTGGAGTACTCCCAAATTAGCCTCATACAGGGATGAGTTGAGAGAAGTTATGAGCCTTCAAGATTCCGAAAAACTCCCATGGTTGGCACATATCAGGATCACCTGCCAGGCCCTGGGGAAGGTAAATTTGTGGAGCTCAGCTGAAGAAACCTGCCTTGTGACCCCCAGGAATCTACTCCCTGAGATCTATAGAGAATATAAATTGGCTCAGCTATTGAGGGGGAATTCGCCTGGACGCTTATCCCTTAGGTTTATGGAAGTAAAAATGCAATATAGGCTAGAATCGGCGCTAGATGACATCCAGCCGCCTCTTGGAAAGAAGCTATTCCTCCAATTCAGACATGATGTGCTCCCGCTCCGATCTTTTTCCAATAAGTGGTCGAGTGCCCGCAGTCTGGATTGCCCTGCTTGTGAGAATGTAGAGGAAACTGATATGCATGTACTTTTTTTCTGCCCTGCTTACAGGAGGTCAAGGTCCCGCTGGCTGTTTTAGCTATGCAGGAACCTGGGGTCTAGACACTGCTCCGAGATCTTTAGACTACTCAATATGACACTGATATGCCCACTGTGTTTTCCAATTCGCGTTTCTTGTATTCTATGTGGCATACTCGTAGAGCCATCCTCAAGAGGAGCTCATAGGCTATCTTGAGCTCTATATTAGCTACTACTCCTTTCTGGATATGTACCCTCCCCTTTTAAATTGAATATATATATCTAATCATTGCCCCACCGTTACACTTCTTTGTATATAATTTGTCTCTAAAGGAGTTTTTAAAAATGTTAAATGTTTATTTCTAATTTAATCTTGAAATTGTTATTGTCTTTTTATACGAAATTGCTATTCATCTACATTCGGACATTGCTATACACTGTACCATCTACGTGTCACCCTAAGATATCATATCTGAATGAAATTGATCTCTTGCCCAAAATTAGCTTCTTGTTCATGCACATGCACTTTATTATCATTTACCTTGCGGCAGTTGTAGAGGCCATGTATTGTTTGTATATTGCACACCCTTGCTCGAGGATGTCTAGAAGAGTTGTCTTTCCTAATCTAAGTTTCTAGATAGGAATGTACATTTTTCAAAAAAAGTGCTATCCAATTATAGATTTCTCAAAGGATGCTGCTATAAATTGTATATAATGTATTGTTTTTAATACATGTGCTTTTATGGCCATAGCGGCCGAAATAAAGATTTTTTCATTGATTGACAATTCTGTGATATGCACTACACCATGGGTACTCACAAAATTTAAAATTTACAGTGTGGTTTGTGGCCGAGGGCCGCACCGGTGGTGGCGGGGTCAGAGGGGGAGGGGCGGGGCTAAAGCAAAAAAAATGGTGACCGTGAAGTTGAACAAAGGTCCCTGCAGCGGACACCTTCGTCCACTGAGCCACCAGACCTGGCATACATACATCCCTCTCTCTCTTTCTCCCCCTCTCTCTCCCTCCCTCTCTCTCTCTTCCTCTCTCTGCCTCCCTCCTTCCGTCTCCCTCTGTTTGTCTCCCTCTGTCGGTCTCCCTCTGTCTGTCTCCCTCCGTCTGTCTCCCTCTGTTGCCCTCCCTCTGTCACCCTCCTTGTCACCCTCTGTCTCCCTCTCTCTCTCCCTCTCTGTCTCCCTCTCTGGCTCTCTCTCGGTCTCCCTCTGTCTCCGTCCCTCTAACTCCGTCCTTCTGTCTCCTTCTCTCTGTCTCTCTCCCTCCCGCCTCTGTCGCCCTCCTCCCTGTCGCCATCCTCCCTCTGTCTGTCTCCCTCTGTCGCCCTCCTCCCTCTGTCAGTCTCCCTCTGTCGCCCTCCTCCCTCTGTCTCCCTCTCTCTGTCTCCCTCTGTCTCCATCCCCCTCTGTCTCCCTCCCTGTGTCTTCCTCCCTCTGTCTCCTCCCTCTGTCTCCTCCCTCTGTCTCCCTCTCTATCTCCCTCCCTGTCTCCCTCCTTCTGTCTCCCTCCCCTCTCTTGCTCTCTGTCTCCCTCCTTCTGTCTCCCTCCCTGTCTCCCTCCCTGTCTCTCTCCCTGTCTCTCTCCCTGCCTCTGCCTCCCTCCCTTTCCCTCAGACTCTCTCCCTCCGTCTCTCTCCCTCTGTCTCCCTCCCTGTCTATCTCCCTGTCTCTCTCCCTGTCTCTCTCCCTCCCTCTGCCTCCCTCCCTCTCCCTCCGACTCTCTCCCTCCGTCTCTCTCCCTCTGTCTCCCTGTCTCCCTCCCTATGTCTCCCTCCCTATCTCCCTCTCCCTCCCTCCCTCTCCCTACCTCTGTCTCCCTCCCTCTCTGCCTCCCTCTCTCTCTGTCTCCCTTCCTCTCCCTCCCTCTGTCACCCTCCCTCCCTCTGTCACACTCTGTATCCCCCTCCAAGTTTATTTGATTAGCGAAGTTAATTAAAACCATTGCTATAAAATATCAGCATTAGCACAGTTATCATATTAAAAAACTAAACTGGAAAAACACACTATCAGGATTAAAAAGTCTATGCATATAAAAGCAGTCTTATAGTTACCAGTGTGATCACACTACTGAGCTAGGCCAGAAATAAAATAGATTAAGACAGGAGGTGCTAAACCAGGGAACAAAAAAAGTCTGTAATGAGTTTTTGGGGGGGAGGAACTGGAAGCACTGGGGCCAAAGAGGGTGATTGTCCAGGAGTCTTACAAACTTTCCAATCCTTGCGAGCGCTGAATGTCTGAAGAAGTAAAACACAGGGCCGTTGCCTCCCAGCATGACCTAATGCCCCATTTTAAAAATACGGGTTTTAAGAGTAATCTTCTAGGGGCATCCATGGCAGGGCAACAGCACAAAAGATGCAACCATGATTCAGTGTGGTGGGTGCACAGTCTGCAGGCCCCCCCCTCCTTTGAATGCGCCCATCTGTAAAAGGCCGTAGAGCGCAGGCCTAGGAGGCGCATGAACATTATGTTCTTCCGAGCCACTGCATTTAGACTTTCCAGCAAATAGGATTGCGGTACCCCAGGATGGTATGAGATATTCAGGGGGAGCAAGACAATAGGTGTTTTTAAAGCCTGGAGGTCCATCCGATGGGAGATTAGTTTCACCTGCTTATTGATAACTTTTTTCCAGACTGAATATGGAATAGTGTCTGAAGTTAGTAGTGAGTTGTCGGTCTCTAGAGTTTTTATGGCCTTTGTAATCTGACGATTCCATGGATTTCCAGGACTGGCAAAGGTTTCTTTTAGCTGGGATTTTAAGGTAGTATCTGCAGCTTTTAATGACCTTATAAAATATTTCAGAGTGTCTGCCTCGCAATAGATGGATTGTCTTTGTAGGCCCAGCTCCAGGCATAGTCTTGTTCTCTGAATGAATTTCGGAAGATGAAAGATTTTTTTATAGGTGGTCTAGTCTTGGGCGAGGTCAAGACTAGCAGAGCATGCACCAGGGAAGGCCTGATGCCCATAGTTTAAGGCAGGGAGTAGTGTAGCTTTGATCACCTTCAAAATGGGATCTGCGGAGGGGCTGCTCAGGGTCTGGTTCAGTCGGGTTAGGGAGTATGTTATTGCACCTGCTCTTTTTTTCAAGGCAGCTAAGTGAGCTGATGGTCTAGAAGACTCGCAAATCCAAACTCCCAAATAATTATATTTTGTAGTTGAATTGATCTTTGCAGGCCCAAAACGCCACCTTAGACTTTTCCTGATTGATGTTTAAGGCGTTGGCGGTGTTATATGTATGGAGCTTGCTTAGCGCTCGTTGGAGCCCCGATTTTGCCTGGTCCAATAAGACAATATCGTCAGCATATTGTAGAATAGGCAGATTCCTTTTAGCAAGGCCCAATTTTGGCGGGAGAAGATTGCTTTTCTCCAGAAATGGATCATCCCCCTCTGCCTGGGACGACTCATGGTGGCCACCAGCCCTGGGTACAGCACCCATACCTACAGATCACGCACGTAACCTGGGCTTCATCCTAGACTCCTCCCTCTCGATGACCAGACAAGTCAACGCCGTCTCATCATCATGCTTCAACATCCTACGCATGCTCAAAAAAATCTTCCGTTGGATCCCCACCGAAACAAGAAAGACAGTCACCCACGCACTGGTCACAAGCCGACTGGATTACGGAAATACCCTTTACGCCGGAACCACAGCCAAACTTCAGAAAAAACTCCAACGCATCCAAAACACCTCAGCCAGACTCATACTGGACATCCCCCGTCAAGCTCACATTTCCAGTCACCTGAAAGACCTCCACTGGCTCCCCGTCAACAAGAGAATAACGTTCCGGCTCCTCACCCACGCACACAAAGCCCTCTACGACCTAGGACCCGAATGCCTCAACACACGACTGTCCTTCTACACACCCACCCGCCAACTACGATCGTCCAATCAAGCCCTCGCCGCAATTCCGCGCATCCATAGATCCACCATGGGGGGAAGATCCTTCTCCTACTTAGCGGCCAAAACCTGGAACTCTCTCCCCACCCACCTCCGCCTTACACAGAACCACCTCTCCTTCAGAAAGCAGCTAAAAACCTGGCTATTCGATAAATAAAGCACCCACCCTCCCTCAAGCGCCTTGAGACCCTCTGGGTGAGTAGTGCGCTATACAAATTTCTGAACTTGAACTTGAACTTCCCAGGTCAGCAGTGTAGAGATTGAACAAAAGAGGGGCAAGAACACAGTCTTGCTTTAAACCGTCTCCGATTGCAATTTTTCTGGAGACAGTCTTTGGGCCAGTTTTGATTCGCACCCAAGTGCTCTTGTGCAAGGAGATAAGGGCTCCTAACAGGCTCTGTGGAATCCTCCATTTATCCAGTTTCCTCCATAGAATGTTGCGAGACACTTTGTCAAAGGCTGCGCTGTAGTCTATAAAGCAGCAGTAGAGTGGAAGATGATTTTTTTGTGCTGCTTGTTGACTCAGACTGGCCAAGGTTGTGATGTTATCTATGGTGGAGGCCGAAGATTGAAACCCTGTTTGGAAGTATGGTAGAATGTTGTTTTCTGCTACCCATTTTTCTAAAAACTTAAGAAGACACCGGGCATATGCCTTCGCCCCAAGATCTAATAGGGCAATAAGTCGATAGTTAGCTGGGAGCGTGGGGTCTCCTTTCTTAAATATGGGGCATAAGATCGAACCTAGCCATGAATCTGGTAGCTGACAGGTCGTAAACACGTTGTTATATATCGGGGCCAAAAGTTCGTCCCTCTCTTTCAGAGCACATTTGAATAGCCCTGCTGAAGGCCGTTGGGCCCAGGAGCCCCCGTCGCTTTTCATGGCCTTCAGATACTTGGAGGCTTCGGCTGCAGTGGTCAGCTCATGAATTTCTGTCTGGGTGGAATCGACACAGTCTCTTAGTTCGATCCCCACAGGATCCTCCGTGTCGCAGCAGTATAGTTGAGTCACATGCTGGGCCCAATCTTCTTCACGAACTGCGTTCCCTCTGTTGTTATTCGAGGAACGGACCTTGTTCATATAGTTCCAGAACTGGGACAGGTTTTTGCCCCTTAGCAGGGCGAATATTTGTAGCCACTCATTCGGTTCTTTTAGTCTCTTCCCATGATGATTTTTTGAAGGCCTTGCGCAGTACAGCCATGTTGTTGGCGGAGTGCGCAGTGCCATTCAATTTGTGCAGGCGCACAGACCTCCTTAGGGCTTTCCTTTGAGTGGCTAGCACTGGGTCGAAGGTCCGCTTCGGACGTAGCCCGTGGGGTCTATGTTGACCCCCGGGACCCGTTAAGAGGTCTTGTAATTTGATGATAGCGTTATCCCACCAGTGATGTAGATCTGTGGTAGCATTGTGCTAGAAATTTGGATTTCTCCCGTAAGCCAAGTACCCACCTTGGCAGAACCCGATGTGTCCCATTTGATTCTTCTGACTAAGGTGTGAAGTTCGACCTGTGTTGAGTGCCCCACCACAGTTATTTCAGCGGCGGTTGGCACTAGCAGGTGCATTGTTACCGTTAACGGGTTATGATTACTCTCATGACGATGGGGAATTTCCATCCGGATTAATTTACTTCCCAGAAACGGTGATAGGAAAATATAATCAATAGTCGAGATGTTCTTAAATGTTGGTAAAAAATGAGCTGCAGGGTTCTGTTCCAATATAATTTGCTTTGCTGAGCGTAGATTGTAATTAATTAGAAATGTAATCATGGCTTCTTACTCTTTGGTTTTGATGGCTGGACGGGCGTTGGTTACCAGATCTTTGATATTGAAATCCCCTAATAGCAGTACCTCTGTGGATGCAAATTCCAGTAGAAGATCTTCCAGATGTTTAATCAGTAGATCTGTTGCAGTTGCTTTTGTCGTTTTCGCTGTATTATGGTAGTAGTTGATTAGGAGCTTGTAGAAGGCCCTGCTTGAAGATGAAAGGCCGGTAATTAATACAGTCTGCCCTGTCATTGAGTTCCTAAGAATGGGGGTAGCCGCTATCTTACACCTGTGCTTGATGAAAATAGAGAGGACCCCCCGAAGGTCTTCCATGGGAGTTGGCCTGAGTAGCTGGTTGAAAAAGTTCATAATAGCCGAAGAGAGGCATTGGAGCTAGAGACCAAGTCTCCTGAAGACAAATTATGTCACTTTTGTTCAGATATTCCACGGCTAATTTAGAGGCAATCGTTGTCTTTAGCCCAGCCACATTCCAGGAAGTGATAGTCAGGTTAGAATCAGACCAGTTGGCTACCCCGTTAGGGGGAGCGCTGCTGGGCTTGTGCAATTGCAGGCTCTGGATCCGGTTTCCCGTAGCGGCTATCAGTAGCGTGGAGGAAAGGGCGGCTCGGTTTGCAGCTTACCAGGCGATGGTTGTTGTTACATGAGATGTTTATGAAATTATCCACTTTCGTCGCTTCTGGGAGCCAGACATGAGTTGCACCCCGGGACCCCTTCAGAACGCTAATGTGCTGCCTCGCAGGGGCCACCGGAAGGAGAACATGGGGATATTTTTGTTGTATAGGCACCCAAATTTCTATGCCCCAGTTTTCAAATAGGCTTGCTTCCCCGAGGATTGCATCCCTTATAGATTCCCGGGACCACATTGTTATGGTGGCCTCTGAACCCCCTTTGCCTGGTATTGAGGAAAACTTGACCGATGTAAGGTCCCAAGAATTGACCCCGGACAGCGCTGGAACGTTGTTGAATAGCCGGATAAGGTTGTTTCTATTGAGGATGTCGTATGGGCCCTTATGAACGTAGTGAGGGAAAAAAGCAAGTTCAGCATCATTTTCCGGACTTTGAAGGTTCTGACTCCTGGCTGGTTCGCTTGAAGATGCAAGCACCTTCAATTGTTGGGGTCGTGCTTCAGATGAATGATTGTTACCCCCCTGTTGACTTTTCACTCCCGAGACATATATAAATTGGGGCTGAGAAAGCCTCTGCGTTTGTATGGAAGAGTCCCCGCAGGCTTTGGTTGGAACCTCTGGCAGATAGCACGCAGAACAGCCCGTCGCTACACCCTCTGTTGCAATTTGGAAGTCTCCTTTCAATACTTTTGCCATTCCCTGGCCTTTGATTGAGCTGTTCCGTGCGTCTGGAATTGCTGCTGAGGGCTGTGCAGTATTGTTCTGGCTGCCAAGGCCTAGGTCATAGGTGGCTATTCCTTTAGTTTTATTTGGCAGAGATCCATACGTTGCCGTTGTGGAGTGTAGTTCGGTGACTCCTAAAACCGGGGGTGTTCTCACGGGCGCTCCCAGTGTCAATAGCCCCGGTTTATCTCTGGTATCCTTGTTGCCCAAGTGAATCATGCTTGTCCCGGTAGTTTTCGTTTTCGGTTTTGAAGCCAGATTGAAAATGGAACAATAAGGGAGGTCCCTAGGTTTGATAGCTGGCGTACTAAGAGCCGTTGACCCATCAAGCCCACTCTCCTTTTCGCTAAGCGTTGTTTTTTGGATTATTTTTTTCAATTTCTTTCTCTCCCTCCTTGACAATGGAGGTTTCATTGGGAGATTGGAGGATGTGTGGAACATGTTTTTGTGGGCTGTGTTAGTGGGGTTGGGCCGCGGAACGCTAGTTGCGTCGGCGTTAGGCTGCTGATGTCGGTGCGTTCTAGGCCCACTTTGGGGTTTCCTGGGCTAGTCCCCAATGACAAACAAGCTGAGCTATTAGGATCTGGTTCAAAAGACGGGGAGATAATTTTTCCCCCTGATGGTAAGCCGGCCAATGTAGCAGTATGTAAGGGCTCCTCAGGGGAGAATGAAATTTGTGGCTCTTGAGTGAGTTTCACGGTCCCGTTTCCATTGATGTTACTCTTCACACTATCCAAGAGTGCTCCCAGGATTTCTGGGAGAGATGAGAGTTTATTAATTAGTGGAGAGAAGGAACAGAAATTCAAGATATCCAACGGCCCTGCAGATCTTTCAAGAAAGCTTAGCCTGGAGCCCAGGTCAGACAGTGCTGAAGCCAAAGTTAAAATTAGGTCAATCTGTAGTTCCATTTTCTGATATTGCCATAGCATAGCTGTGGCGATTGCGTCTTGCTTTACATGAAGGGATATTAGCGAGACCGAGATAGAATTTATAGATCCCTGGGAAGCAAACACAGGTGGCTCTTGATCCTCTTGCACAATGCTAGAAGAGTTGGAATGTGAACTGAGTCCCGGTGTGTGAGCAAGGGATTCTTCGATTCGGGCTTCTAGAGAAGCCAGGAATCGATTAGATGACAGGGGACTTTCATACTTTAGGTTATTTTTTAAAGATAGAGGGTCCTTCTGACTGATTTGGAGAACACCTGAACCTGGACTGCGTTGTGGTGAGGGCTTCGGTGTTAAGTCTACCACTCTGCAGTTGTCAGAATCTTTTAAAGGTGTAGACAGCACGCTGCTGTGGACTTGGGCTTGGACTTGTAACTTGGCCATAGTATTTATTACAGTGGTGTTTGAGAGTCTGAGCCAGAGACTGGTTCAGATAGATTCCCCAGGCCAGTAGAGAAGGCACTTGCTGAAACAATGGAGCTGTCCTGGATTGTGATGGCGTCGTCCTGGAAAAACATACGCAACTGGTGGGTCACATGTGAGACAAGGGCTTTAGGCGAGGATGGGTGAGGATTTTCCGAAAGTGAGCTTTTAAAGGGAACAGGGCTGGAAGAGGAATGGTTATCGTGAACCAGGATATCTGCGTTTATGTCCGCGTCACGCTGTGATGTTGAGGTGGGGGGAGAGCCTATTTGAAGAGCAGTGTTGCCGAAAAAGTCACTAATCCAAGGTTGCATCAGTGGGCCACCTGAGTGAGGCGTTTTGTCCTGCGGTGGGGGCAACTGCTGCTGCTGGGCGGCCCCGGGGGAGACGGCACGTAGAACAGTGCCCTTTCTCCAAGGTAATTTCTTAAGCGGTTGGAAGTCTCCATAGCATTCCCGCTGATATTGCAACTTGTTGGAAGCGGAGCTTGCACACTCCCTGGTCCCCTCCAGGAATAATGACGGCCCAAGAGTAATGGGGAAAGAACTACAGGGACCACAATCCACCAGAAGATAGGCCTGCAACAGCCCAAGAACGGTACGTCAAGGTTGCTGACAACGGTGTGGATAAAAAAAAGCCAGTTGCCGCACCTCACCGGGCCCGCGGCCAGTCCTGACCGCCCAGGTAGATGTCCACTCTTTGATGATCCCCGCTCTGCCCCTTTATGCACACTTTTCCGCGTGTCACCCCCGTAGGTGGCAGCACCACCGAGTATCTGCAGGAGGTGGGCAGGCAGGCAGGCAGAAAGTCCCTGCGAGCAGCCTCAGCCCGGACTGAGCGGCAACGATGATCAGGCAAAAGGTCTGTCAGTCGGTGAACTGCAAATCCGAGGGCGTCCCACCTCGAAGCCCTGGGCGACTGGGAGGGTCTAAACGGGTCTAAACGGCCCCAACCTCACCACCGACAGACCCGCCGGCAGCTTGAGCGCAAGACCCAGGGAGCGGTGGCCGATTCGCGTGCCCAATACCGCAGCACCTCTTGCCAGCCGCGTCCGTGGCAGCCAGCTGACCAGCTTCACCCGTACCACAGCGGCTCTCAACCGAGCACACCCCTGAGCAGGACTCGCCCGCAGCCCGCGGCCCGCAGCCCACAGTTGGAGCCGACAGCCGGAGCCGAGCTGCTGCCGGAGCCTCAGCCGGGACAACAGCTGTTTCCATAGGGTACTGCGTTAGTAGCCCCGCAGATCTCACCGCACTTCCCCGGTCTCCCTGTCTCCTCCTTGTCTCCTCCTTGGCAAGTGCTCAGCGTTAGCGTTGGGGGGAGTTGCAGAGAAGCTTGCTGCTGCTTGCAGGTAGTGTGATGGCGATCTGGCATTTTCTGGCGTCTCTGTGAACCTCTGTCTCCCTCCCTCTCCCTCTGTCCCCTTCTCCCTCCCTCTGTCACCCTCTGTCATCTCATCCCGTGTGTGTGTCAGCCCTCAGCCCGGGCTGAGACAGCTTCCCGGCGCACACACACAGCCGCACCTGAGTACTTCACAGGTCTTTAAAAGACCATTTACATGTTAATGAGGCTTTGTTGTATTTCACCAATTAGCGCCCCTGCATCTCCACTCTGACAATCACTAAAACCCCCCGGCCCCCCACAGAGCAGAGTCTCTCAGAGTCCGGGCTGCTGCAAACGGCAGTGTTTGCTAACACTATTAAAAAAAATGTTTTAAACACAGGTAGGATGTCTGCAAGGTCTGCAGGCCGCCAAGGCAGGCTTGCCGGGACGCTGGCGGCCCGTGGGCCATACTATGAGTACCCGTGCACTACACATTCTTTGCAACAGGCATATTAACCCTCTACACTACTGTATTATGAGTTAAAACTACCATGTGAAGTAACTGTGATCTCGCATCAGCAAATACATTAATTACAGAGTTTTCGTGCCATTATTATTGTTGTTCAAATAATTGCTGAACACACAGAAAGTCTGCAGGAGGTGCTTTTAAACCAGTAAAAAATATTGAAATACAGCACCTACGAGCTCGCTGCCAGGTGTGGTGGCACTGGTCGTCCCACCCTAAAGCACTGTGAAACAACAACACAGAATCAATACTCTATGCATATCCACTCTATGCCACCACACTCTGCTCTATGCCACTCTACTCTATAGCACTCCACTGTACTATATGCCACTCCGCTGTACTATATGTAATTCCACTTTTCTCTATGCTAAGCCACTCTACTCTACTCCACTCTACTCTGCTCCACCCTACCTCACATTGGGCCCGATGTAGGTAAATTCATTTTACCACTTCATAAATACCAAATCATACTGATTCGGTATTTAAGAAGTGGTAAAATGGAGGGGGGGTGATGTAGGTATTTCAGATTCGGTAAATACTGAATCGTTCTGATTCGGTATTTACCGATTCTGTAAATACCGAATCGGTAATGCCATTTGATTCCTATGGGCATTGAAGCCCATAGGAATGAATGGGCATTACCGAATCGGTATTTACCGATTCTGTAATTACCGAATGTGGCAAGGGTGCAGGGGGTGTCACTTTGACACCCTCTAGCACCCCCAATTCAGGCAAGTGTGACATGTGGCACACAGACATGCCCTAAGGGCATGTCTGTCTCTCACATGGCACAGGTGTGCATGCACAAATGTGCATGCACACCTGGATTCGGTATTTTACCACCCAATCGGATTGGGTGGTAAAATACCGATTCTGTAAGGCCTGTGGGACTCAGAAGAGTCCCACCTACATCTCCAAGTTACCGAACCGGTAAAAATACCGATTCGGTATTTTACCGATTCGGTAAATTTACCGATTCGGTAACTTTACCGAATCGGTAAATTAGGGCCCCTACATCAGGAATGACCATTTACCGGTCGGTAAATGGCCACCTACATCGGGCCCTTAGTCTTACTCTATGCCACTCCATTGTACTGCACAGTGCCCCTCTATGCCACACCACTCTATGCCACTCTACTCTACACCACTCCATGCCATGCCACCCCACTCTATGCCACTTCACTCTACTCCACGAAACTCTACATCACTCTACTCTAAGCCACTCTACTCTTTGCCACTATACCACACCCCATTCTACTCTAAACCACTCAATTCTACTCCACTCCATGCCACGATTTGCCACACTATGCCATGCTACTCCACTCTATGCCACTTTATTCTACTCTATGCCACTCGAATTCATGTCACTCTTAACCACTCTATGCCATGCCATTCTACTCTACTCAACTCCCCTCTACACCACTCCATTCTACTGTATGGCACTCCATTCTAATCTTTAGCACTCCACTCCACACAATTCAATGTCAGTGTATGGCATTCTATACCACTCCACTCTATGCAAATCCACTCTACGCCATGTCATTCGACTCCATACAATGCCACTCTATGGCACTCTACGCCACTTCAATCTATGCCACTCCACTCTACGCCACTCCACACTATGCCACTCCACTATACTCTACGTTACTCCACTCCACACCACTCTGCGCTACTCTCCTCCTTGCCACACCACTAATTTGTAGCCATGCTGAACAGCAACCACGCTACTGTACAATTTAGCTAAAAGACATTGGAAAACTGGACAACGGCATTGGAGAGCATGTGGCTCACAAGCAGAGCTGCTGACTTTAGAACTTGGGAACCGGTTCCAGTCTCAGCGTGGGCTCAACATCCTGTGAATCTGGGCAAATCACCTAATCTCCTGGTGCAAAATAAAAACCAAAAGAATGTGTCTTTGTGTAATGTAACTGGTGCTCAAGTAAAGCGCTACAATAACTTCAGGTCGAGCTCTCACTATACAAACCTGAAAAAAAAGCCAATAGCTCTCATGTAGGCGAGTTCTATTGGCCTTGCCAATGCTTGTTGCAGTGATCTGGTAATCCTCTAGCAGTGTCTCCAGGAAAGCAATGAGCAAACGTGGAGGAGCAAAGTACGTCAATAAACATTCCCAGGTTGGTGACACCCGCTTTGTGGGCCGTACAGCCAGCCGCCAGCCTCATTCCTACACCCACCTTAAGGTGCTTGTAGGCTGCAGTTCAAAAGCTCAGACACTGCACAACAGAGCGCTGACTGGACTGTCTTGTGAGAGATTCAGAGCCAGGAGACAAGCTGCAGCGTCACACTAGAAGAGATGGTATTAATTACTTCAAACGATCACAAGCATGAACAAATACATGTGAGAAATATTTAGCTAATGTCCGCTGTAGCGTGCTTTCAACACAGAACTTCAAATATGTTTACGTGTCTACATTTACTGAACCTTTTGAATGTAAAGTTTGTTTGGTGAAGTGATGTATACTTAACATTTGTTACTTTGAAAGCATAGAGAGCACAGTATGCCAACATTTACGAACTGGTAAGAGGGATATTTCAAAAAAATATTGGGTGAATTTAATTTCCCATTTAAATTGCCTTGAAGTGAAGGAAATTTTAAATGGCAGAAATGTCGGATAGAAAAGGGGAGTCTCTCTTCTAAACCCAGATTGCCAGTATGCCCAAGACCACCTGATGGGGGTATGTTGCTGTATTTTGCCTAAAACCTTTACAAGAAAACCACCAGAACGGTTGTTTCAAAATATTACCGCACTGAAATCAGTTCCTGTAGATGAAGGTGCTCACTCCCAGGGTCAATTGTCTAGAAACCCTAGTAATTACAAATTTCACAACAAAAGGGATAAGAACCCAAACACAAGTGCACAAAAACGAAGACTTTTATATAAAGCCTAATATTCCAAAAGAGAGTCGAAGAACAGAGCAAAAATGTACATCAAATCTCTTTGGTGTATTTGTGGTTTTATTCCTTTCCTTGCGCTTAAGACAGAGGACAAGGACAAAGCCAACGAATTTTGGTCCAAAAACATAGGGACTTTTTCAGGGCATAAAATTTGGAGGCAAGTAGATAGCCCATAATAAGATATTTATTGCAAAGTTATTTCCAAATTACTTCAACATGTATTCCATCTGATCTCATCAAGGGCCTCAAATTAAAGGGAAAAAAATCCAAATGTTTTGGAAACGTTAGTTGTGGAATTTTAGTTTGCGATCTGAACATCGTCTGCGCCAGCTTGTCACCTATGTACTACGTGCACGGCAGCCATTTTAGATATCATGGTCTCCCTGTCCACGATCGATCGCCAGCGCGCCCCTCTGACCCAGCAAGCATCCTCCGCGCACCCCGGCTCCCCCTCCCCCCCCTCATGAGCATGACCCTTCTGCATGACCCTGTCCCTGGGAGTCACGCCAGCGCCTGACCAACACCTCCTCTCCTCCCATGAATGCCCCTCTGTTGATAAACCTTCCCTCTGCACTGGATTGTCCACGCAGCATGAATACCACTCCATTGATGGCCCCTCACCCCGTGTCCGACTGTCCACACAGGTCCGAGGCCATCGCCTAAGCCGGGAGATATCATTTACTGCCCCTTATTGTATGAGGTCGCTCTCTTTCAAAGAACCCTCTATTGATCCAGGCCTCCCCGCCCCCTGTGATATGATCAGGCGCACACATCCTAAGACTCGGCAGAACACTCAGCTGCGTGATGACCCCCTCCTCTTATCAGCAGGTTGAGGACCTCTATTGTGAAGGTATATGGGGGTGGGATTGACACAAGGATTACGGGGATGTCTTTTCCTTGCTTTACAAAGTTCTGATTGTAATAAAGAAAGGTCACATGCCATAAACCAGTGTATAAGAGGCCAGGCCTCCGAGAGGCTGTGAGAGCACCTCAAGACAATACCTTGTTGTCTGATCTGATGTGTTCTGCTCCGTCGGAATAAACTTCTGTTTTCCTGCCTGCTGGTCTCCGGCGCCTGCCTCATTGCTTGGTAATTTGAATGGTACAAGGGCGGTTAGCGCCGGGCAAATCTTGAGAAAGGTCCTAGCCCTACCTTTTTCCACAATTGGCGTCCCAAAGCGTTAGGCCCATCAGCGACACGTGGATCCAGTGGGAGAGGTCCCGATGACAGAGTGAACGACTGCAACGATCGGGAAGAGCTCGTGTCCGATAGACCCTCGTCTGACAGCCGATCATCCGACCTTCACTAGTTCTGAACAGACCTCTCTCGAGTGATCTACGGTCCTGACTGGGAACCATCAGGAGTGCCACGGGCATCACGAAGGAGAGAGGACGATCGGGCGCTGGATCCAGAGGACAGGAAACCGTCCATGCGGTCCGGGTAAGGTCGTGTAAACACGACGAGTTGAGAAAAGATTGTTTTGTTTGGATAATACTAGTATTACGCTTTGTTGAAACCTCTGGAGATTCGCTGTCTGCAAACGGAGAAAACAACAGGCTCTCTCTTTGCAAACAGTGAAGGATAGGTAACGCAGACTTTTGTCCCCGTTGTAATCCGTCGTGCCTATCTTCCTCCCCCACTGTTTCCCGAACTGTCGTTCGTGGATTATTGTCTGGAGATTCTTTGTCTGCAAACAGGGAAGAGCAAGGTCTCTCTTTGCAGGTAGAGAAAGAGTGGGTAACGATAACTTTTCGTGCCCACTTATTCTCCCCACTGAATTGTTTTGATTGACCGATTATTCGGTATTGGTTCGTTTGAGGTATTCACCGCCGGCAAACAACGGAGAATAGAAATATTCTGTCTAGTCTTTGCCCGCCGTGATAAGGTAGGTAGTGCAGACTTTTGTCCCCGTTGTAATCCGTCATGCCTATCTTCTCCCCACTGGTTGGTAGCCTGTTTAGCCCGGACCGCTTATTAGAGATGAACCATCTAGCTCCACTGGAGGGCACCCCTAATAAGGACATGTTCACTAAGTATGGACTAGTCGCTATAGCTTACACTAAACTATGGCATAAATATACAAAAAAGAACCCTGAAAGTCAGTGGCCACTGATAGGTTCCTTTAATGAAAATAAAATAAAAACATTAGAAATAGCGCTCCAGAAGAATAAGACCACGCCCACTATGCTCGACAGTATCGGCATGTGGCGCAAAGAAACGGAACAACGAAAGAAAAGAGAGGAAGCAAAAATAGGGAAAGAATTACGAAAGGCAGCCCACCTGGCCGCAAAGCAACTAGAAGAGGAAGTAAAAGAAAGAAAGGAAGCTACACAGAACCAAGAATCAGGGTCGACAGGCCAATGTCCTGTTAGGACCCCCTCTGCGCTCTACCCTGAATTACCCTCCAAACAGCGGGTGAACGATGAGTTACTACTAGGTCCCCCAATCATCTACATGCCCCCTCCGTATGCCCCCTGCCAGCAACACCCGCGGGCCCTCAGTGTAAACGAGAACGACCTTGGCGCTAGTGCACCGGCCCTCACGGCCTCCGCACCAGCCACATTAACAACATCGTCAGACGACCCCGAGGCTAGTAAACAACCACCAGCCAGACCAAATAGGTTAAGCAAAGATGAGCGGGATGGGATCGACAAAGTAGCAAAGACATTAGTAGAACGAAGGGAGAGCGAAGATTATACAATGAGCGTATATAATTCACATGCCGACAGCCACAGACGGCATTTCATCTTGCGATTCAGCTACTACACCCTGAACGCATATGAAGATAGGTATCAAAGTAAGGGTCCCGCTAAACTAACAACACTGTATAGGAAGATTGATGTTGGAGATGGGACTGAATGTGAGGCGACGGAGCTCTTCATGCAGATGCTTGAGGTCTTCCGCCACCTCACGGAACAGAAACCAGAAGCCAAGGTCACAGTCCCTGAAACAACCTCGGTAGAAGTAGCCAATACTATGATGCCTATCAGAGAAGCGGCCCCTTACTGGATCCCGCCACGGGGCCAGGGAACAAGCGATGATATCAATAATGAAAATGCAAAAGGGAGGGTCGTGTACAATTGGGTTTACCAACCATGGGACCGACAAGATATCCTAACCTTTAAGCAAACCCTGCCCGATTTAAGAAAGAACCCGACGGCATTTTATACCGAATTAGGCACAGCCTTGGGTTCGACAATAATGACTTTAGCAGATATTGACTTGTTCTTTGGGTTATGCCTGCCAGCAGACGTGTGGAAGCAAATCCGGAAGGCTGACCACACGGATCTGTTTGGACATACCTGGGACCAACTCGGTAAACTAGATGGACAAAGAGAGCCTGGAAGGAAACCAGTAAAAGACATACTGGAACTCCCAGACAAACTAGTTCAGAAGTTAAAAACACTGATCCCGGAAAGAAAGGTAGACTGGTCGATAGTCATGGCCTGTCGACAGAAACCCCAGGAAGATGTGTCAGAATACTTCTCCCGATTTGAGACAGTGTTCTCCGACTACAGTGGCCAAGACATGACCACCGCAACCGGACAGCACCTGTTTGTACAAAATTATGTAAAGGGCCTAACACAAGAAGTATCCCAAAAACTGCAGACGAGTGAGAGTAGTTGGGGGGCCTCCAAACCCGCAGCTATCCTTCAGATGGCTCAGTATTACGAGCACCAAAAGAATGAGAATGATAGGGCGTCCGAGAAAAAGAAGAAAGATTTAAAGGAAAGGGTAATGATAGCCCAGATACAGGGTATAGCGGTAGGACGGGAACACAAAAGGGGGAACTACCAATCAACCACCCCCAGAGATCTACCTTCTAAAGATCACACCCCAACACCTCACACTGGACGTAGAGACATTAGCAATGACCAATGCGCCTTCTGCAAAGGGTTCGGCCATTGGAAATCCCAGTGTCCGGTTCTGCTAGAGATGAATAGAAATAGGGATTCCAGGGATGTGGCAGGTGGTCCGAGGAATAGAGTGCAGGGACGAGGGAACCCCAACGACACCAACAATGACAGATCAGGGAGACTGAACACATTTGACCGTCCCCGACAGAACCAATATCAGCTGTCCGAAGGTGAAAATGCCCCCGACTTTGCATAGGGCTGCCAGGGGCAAGGGAGGGATCCAGTCGAGCTCTGTGTTGACCAGCAAGGTCCTTATGTCACCGCTAAGGTCCTGGGTACAGAGTCTCCATTCTTTGTAGACACTGGGGCGACACGTAGTGTGTTATCAAAACGACTGATTCCAAGGGCACCCTTGTCTGGCTCACACATAACGTCGATAGGTTTCGATGGAACGCCCTCCACTAACCCCCTGTCCGTACCTATTACCTTTGACCTAGAAAACAACACCACTGACGCGACATTTCTGCTTTCCTCCAACTCCCCTGACGCCATTATGGGCATTGACTTACTGAAACATTTTCGAGCTACCATTAGGTGTTCACCAGATGGAATACGAGTCATCCTGTACGACAACCCAGACATGCCCAGATCCCGTCCCCCACGACACATGTGCTCCATAACTGACGCTGACCTGTCCCTGCTTGACACCCTGCCTCCGTACCTGTGGGCCAAAAATGACTCTGATGTGGGGCGAATGATGATTGATCCTATTCACATAACTGTACGACAGGACGCTATGCTCCCGAAACTCCCGCAATATCGGATATCGCCAGAGGGTGAGAAGGCACTGGTAGCGATCATTCAGTCTCTGGTAGATGCAGGAGTGGTTGAAGAGGTGGTTAGCAACGTCTGCAACAGCCCAATCCTACCTATTGTTAAGAAGCAAGGTGAAGGAGATGAGAAAGCGTACCGCTTCATCATCGACTTGCGAGAGATTAACAAAGTGGTTGTACCCCAATATCCTGTAGTCTCCGATATCACCACCATTCTGACCCTCATCCCGTCCACTGCCACCACCTTCACTGTTATCGACCTTAAGAACGCGTTTTTCTCTATCCCCATTCATCCAGACAGCCGTTATCTCTTCGGCTTCACTTTAAAATCCCGCTCGTACCGATTTTGTAGAGCTCCCCAGGGGTACACTGAAAGTCCCAGCATTTACAGCCAGGCCCTCAAAAGGCAGCTAGATGCCTTCCAGCTACCAGATGGAGTGGTGTTGATCCAATATGTCGACGATATCCTTTTGGCGGCCGACACCACCCCACTTGCCACGACAGCCACTGTCCAACTCCTACACTTTCTTGCAGAAAATGGCCATAAAGTCTCCAAAAAGAAGTTACAGTTCTGCCAGCCACAAGTGACTTACCTAGGCCATCTTCTGTCCAAAGAAGGGAGGAAACTTACACCCGACCGAATCCAAACCATCCTAGACACCCCCATCCCAAAAACACAAAAGCAGGTCCGCTCTTTGGTTGGCCTAACCTCTTTTTGCAGACAGTGGTTGCCTAATTACAGCCTCATTGTGAAACCATTACTTGCCCTGCTGACCAAAGATGTCCCCTCCCCGCTTCCTTGGACCACTGAGTGTCAAGCCTCCTTTAAGGAATTACGGGATGCACTCTGCTCAGCACCCGTCCTCGGAACGCCGGATTACTCCAAACCCTTCTCCCTCTTCACCCACGAAAGGGAGGGGTGTGCATTGTCTGTCCTAACTCAATAAATTGGTCCTAAGCAGCGCCCTTGTGCCTACTTCTCCGCCACTCTTGATCCTGTAGCCAGAGCTTTGCCTGCCTGCCTTCGAGCAGTAGCTGCCGCTGCTGTCTCTATCCGTCAGAGCGAGGGAATCGTACTTTCCAACTCCCTCACAGTATTAGTACCCCATGCAGTCGACACCCTTTTGAACCAGACAAAGACCCAACACCTGACTAGCGCACGACTGACAGGGTACGAGTTGACTCTGCTTGCACCCCACATCACACTAAAGAGATGCACGACTTTGAATCCTGCCACATTGTTACCCCTGCCTGAAAATGACCCCGACGTGCCTCCCATACACGACTGTGTGACCCTCACGGACGAACAGACAAGGAGTAGGGTTGACCTCCGAGACACTGCTTTTTCTGACCCCGATGGAGAGCTATGGGTAGACGGCTCATGCATCAAACTCCCAGATGGCACCACTTCAGCTGCCTATGCAGTAACGACAGCCCGAACAGTAGTTGAGACAGCCTGCATCACACAACGATCTGCCCAGGCAGCAGAGCTGATAGCCCTCACCCGAGCATGCATCATAGCCGCAGGGACCACCGCGAACGCATATACGGACAGCCAGTATGCCTTCGGAGTGGTCCACCATTTTGGGCTCCTGTGGAGGGAGAGGGGATTCCTGACGTCCCACGGCACCCCAATCCTCCACGGAGATCTAGTTTCCGCTCTGATTGAAGCAGTTCTCCTCCCCAAACGATTAGCGGTACTCAAATGTCAAGCACACAAAAGGGTGACAGACTTAGTTGGACAAGGGAATGCATTGGCCGACATCACTGCACGAACCACAGCTGAGAATAGGACGGCAACACGCATGTATGTGACCAGGTCACAAGCAGAGAGATGGACTGACGCAAGGGAAATGATCAGAGACATCCAGTCGGCCAGCACCCCTCACGAACTGATTAAGTGGGCAGGGGTGGGTTTGAAGGACGAAGAGGGCTGCTGGCGAACAAAAGATGCAAACAGATGGTTGCTACCCGACTCATACCTGATCCCCATACTGACAATGGCACACTCCCCCGCACACATAGGATCTGCACCCATGATCGAACTCATTTCCAAAGTCTGGCACAAAGACAAAATCCCTGACTCAGCCAGACGCCTAGTTCAGCAGTGCCTCATCTGTCTGCAACACAACCCCGGGAAAGGAACTGTGGTACCCCGGGGAGGGTTTGGGACCCCCAATCACCCCTTTGAGGTCCTTCAGATGGACTACATCCAACTAGAGAGATGCCAAAACCTGAAGTATGTACTAGTCATCGTATGTGCCTTCAGCAAATGGGTAGAGGCCTATCCAACCCGTGACAACACTGCCATGACTACTGCCAAAGTACTACTGAAGGAATTCTTCCCTCGCTATGGCCTTTGTCGAATTTTATGGAGCGACAATGGCCCCCACTTCATAGCTGAGGTTATTCAACTAATCCTAAAGGGGTTGGGGGTGAAGCAAAGGTTTCATGCGGTCTTCCACCCCCAATCCGCCGGTCTAGTGGAACGCCATAATGCCACACTGAAGCTGAAATTGTCAAAAATAGTGGCCACCACTGGACTTAACTGGCCGGATGCCCTCCCACTGGCCTTGTTATCGATGCGCTCCACTCCCACCAAGCACCATTTGACCCCCTACGAGGTCGTGTTTGGGCGACCGATGAATCTCTGGACTGCTCCCAAACCGACCTCCATTCATGACGTCCCAGACGTCCTACTATCTGATTATTTGTGCAAGTTAACTAAAACGTTGTCTGTCATTCATCAACAGGTGCAGCAGGCCATCCCCGATGCTTCCAGGGGCCCCGGCCACGACATCCAACCGGGAGATTTCGTCCTAATACGAAATTTCCAGCGGACCAAGAGTCTGGAACCACGGTGGACGGGCCCCTGGCAAGTGCTGATTACCACCCGAACGGCACTTCGAGTGGAGGGGAAGAAGCACTGGCTGCACGCACATCATTGCCGGAAGGTCTCTGCAAACCTGGCCACGACAGAAAACGTCAGCGCCCAAGAAGAGCTCCTGAGCAAAGACCGACCGATATTGGACTGTTATCCCGATACTGAGGCACTCGAACTTGCAAAATTCTCTGATCCCACTGTGCCATCCAGAGAAGGGTATTTCCTGCGTCGAAAGGAGGGAGTTTCGGCTAAGTAGGCCACGGACTAAGCTAAATCTCAGAACGGTGACCTAAGCATCCAAGGGTTACCGGGAGAGAAGCTAAGCGAAGTCTGTGGTTCTGCCCACTACCGAGCCCCTTGAAGGTGATGGAAGCGCCAGATAAGAAGATGATGGAAGCGCCAGATAAGAAGATGATGGAAGCAACAGGAAATACCCAGTATAGAAATCCAAAGACTGACAACTTGCACAAATCAAAGACAATCGCACTCTTCATTGTCTTCCTCTTCTGCCTCCTCCTCATGACCTCCTTCTGGATTCTGGAGGAAAGCACACCGGCTCATGAGGCATTGCTACCTACTGCACAGCCAACACCCCTGAAAGAGCATCACCTAATCTCTCTGTCGCCTCAGCTCCGAGAAAGGCGCAGGGAATTCTGGAACAATTCCTTCGTGCAACTGTTGCACCAACACAACCTTGCTGCAAATGCTACGAACTGCTGGATCTGCGGGTTGCTCCCGCATGCCACAGGACACTCCATCCCCTTCATCCCTTCTCCTTTCTCAGTTCACGGCTCCTGCCTCGCCTGGTTGATCCTCATGCAAGAGAGCCACAAGGACAACGCCACCTCCAGCCGGACAGTGTCACACTTCTACTCTGGGTTCTGGCTGAACAGAACCGGAAAGACCCCTGCTACCCTGTGTCCTGCGCTCGCAGGCGCCACCTTCCTTAAAGACATTCCAGCCAAAGAACGAGTCGAAGTACAGGTGCTCCACAATCCAGCCAGAACCACCTTCTCTCATCTGCAAAAACAAACTACCGCCACCCTGACTGTGGCTCTGTCTGTTATCAATGTCACTGGCCTTGTGTGCCTCGAAGGCCAGGGAACGCAGCTGGTGGGTCACAGCTCCTGCCGAATCACCAGAACATTGGACTCAGTTGACCCCCCTTCCTTTGTTGCTTCTCCGAACATGTACTTTGTGTGTGGCACCAAAGCTTACACCTGGCTCCCGAAAGGTTGGAAGGGTACCTGCTACATTGCCTTCGTTCTTCCACCCACATATGTAGCCCCTGCCAACCATCACCGGCAGAGGCGTGCAGATGACATGGAACAAGCCGACTCCACTGGAGCTCAGTTCCTAGATGCAGCAAAGGGACTTGTTCCTCTGTGGGGCCCAATGGCAAACAGCCGCGCTATCCGACACCTGACCCAGGCAGTAGAAACAACGATCAACATCACGGCTGGCATCCTCGCCAACAACACTGCGGAGCTTCAGGCGGTCCGCCTTGTGACCCTTCAAAATCGTCTTGTCCTAGACGTGGTCCTAGCCGACCGAGGAGGAGCATGCCGCATCATCGGATCCAGCTGCTGCACCTACGTGCCAGACAACTCGCCTTCAGTCTACAAAGCCATTGAACACCTCCACAGACTTTCCTCAGAGGTTCACCAAGAGCGGGAAGGATGGTCGCTTGGGAGCTGGTTTTGGGACACTTTGAAGAATTGGGGTTGGAAGTTGTTTTCCTTCGTGCTGATACCTGTTGTGATATTATGTGGGTGTTGCTTAGGTATCCAATGTCTGCCACCTTTGTGCGGCCTTGTTTCCAATTGTATGTGCCCAAAGACTTTGGACTTCCGAAATGAGCACATGAGCCCCCTCTATGAAGTAGAAATACGTGGCCTTATGGGGATAAATCCAAACTGACAAGTTGGCGAGACATGTTAAAAGGGAGGACTGTGGAATTTTAGTTTGCGATCTGAACATCGTCTGCGCCAGCTTGTCACCTATGTACTACGTGCACGGCAGCCATTTTAGATATCATGGTCTCCCTGTCCACGATCGATCGCCAGCGCGCCCCTCTGACCCAGCAAGCATCCTCCGCGCACCCCGGCTCCCCCTCCCCCCCCCTCATGAGCATGACCCTTCTGCATGACCCTGTCCCTGGGAGTCACGCCAGCGCCTGACCAACACCTCCTCTCCTCCCATGAATGCCCCTCTGTTGATAAACCTTCCCTCTGCACTGGATTGTCCACGCAGCATGAATACCACTCCATTGATGGCCCCTCACCCCGTGTCCGACTGTCCACACAGGTCCGAGGCCATTGCCTAAGCCGGGAGATATAATTTACTGCCCCTTATTGTATGAGGTCGCTCTCTTTCAAAGAACCCTCTATTGATCCAGGCCTCCCCGCCCCCTGTGATATGATCAGGCGCACACATCCTAAGACTCGGCAGAACACTCAGCTGCGTGATGACCCCCTCCTCTTATCAGCAGGTTGAGGACCTCTATTGTGAAGGTATATGGGGGTGGGATTGACACAAGGATTACGGGGATGTCTTTTCCTTGCTTTACAAAGTTCTGATTGTAATAAAGAAAGGTCACATGCCATAAACCAGTGTATAAGAGGCCAGGCCTCCGAGAGGCTGTGAGAGCACCTCGAGACGATACCTTGTTGTCTGATCTGATGTGTTCTGCTCCGTCGGAATAAACTTCTGTTTTCCTGCCTTCTGGTCTCCGGCGCCTGCCTCATTGCTTGGTAATTTGAATGGTACAAGGGCGGTTAGCGCCGGGCAAATCTTGAGAAAGGTCCTAGCCCTACCTTTTTCCACATAGTCAACCATTTGATTTCAACCCTCTGCATAAATTTCCTGCCAATAGACTCTGCTGTCTCCATGAGATGCACCACAAATACTTGCCTCTAAATGTTATGCCCTGGAGAAGTCTACATGTTTTTGGGATGAAACACATTGTCTGTGTCCTTGTCTTCTGTCTTAAGCTCAAGCAAAGGAATAAAAGATTGAATACAGATGTTTTGATGTCAATGTTTGAAATTCTGTGTAGCTCTGTTCTTTGACTCGCTTTGGGGTATTAGGTCTTTTATAAAAGTCTTTGTTTTTGTGCACTTGTGTTTGAGTGCTTCTCTCTTTTGTTGTGGAAATTGCCTACAACCTGCCTACTACACACTAGGATGGTCATCTACCTCCGGGCCATAACGGGCTATGCCTTCAGTCCTGGACTTCTGAGTGGTACCCTAACGCACTATGGGTGTTGTAGTTTTGTGTTGCTTCAATAGAACTTATTACACTATCTCATTAGAAAAAACGTCATTTGTTTCTGAAAAGGTCTTAGTTGGAGAGTAGACAGCGTCCTTTATGGCCTGTGGTGTGGCGCTACCTCACTCCTGCAAGCTGAAACACGGAGAATAAAGTAAAGTACGCATCCACCTTATTTATGCATTTTATACAGCGCTAACTTTACCTGAAGATGACTACTTAGTCAGTATAACACACCGGGTTACGTCTCTTCGCTGGTACATGGTTACACCTAACGTTTCGTTCGCCCTTATGCCCGTTTTAAACCTATGGCCGATGTTTTGTGCCCCTTGGTTCGGCACCACAGGGAGTGGGTGGGCTGGCCGGGCACCAGCCGGGTGGGAACCGGCTGGTTACCCGGAAGTGAGTGGACACCGGACGCAAAAGGGCCATCCGGTTGGGTTAAAGCAGACGCTTACCCAAGGAGTGCGTGGCAACCGGAGGTAAAAGGTTACCCGGTGGGGCTGGAAGCAGAAGCTTGCCTGGAGAGAAAGGAAAGGGTGCGTTCCAGGGAGGGGGGTTACCTTGGCAAAGATAGCTGCACTGAATGTAGGGCACAGTGCAGAGACAATGGGGTTAAGGAAGGTGATAGGTCACCTTGGCAAAGATAGCCGCACTGCATGTAGGGCACAGTGCAGAGCTGATGGAGTAAGGACACTGGCTCGCCAGACAAGAATAATGGTGTGTAAAGGATCGCTTGTAAGTTGGAAAAACCTAATAAACTGCAGCCTCAATTCTTCCATAAAAACAAACTTGTGTGGTCTGAAGTTATTGGGATTCGGGCGGTGCGACCATGTGGGGGGGTGCCTCTGCTGAGTTCTTTGGAAAATCTCTTGACTATGCAGAGATGGGAGGTGGTTCAATTCTCTTTGTTTTCCACTTAGAAAAAAATGGTGACTGTGATAAACATTGTAACTTGCTAGACCACCGGTCTGAAGATCACAGTAGCATTACCAGGGGCCACAAAGACAAACGTGGGGGTATCTGCTGTGCATGCAGCGAGAGGAATGTGCAAGCCCTGGCGGTGTGCTGCTGCAGCAGCGGGGCCGAGGTCGCCCGGCTGGGAGGGCGGGTCCAGGGCAGGTTCCCAGTCTCCTGCCTGAGCTCTAGGTGGCTCTCCCGCGCCAGGCTCCTCCCCCGGCCCTTGTCTCGTGTGATGCGGACTCCATTCCGCGGCGCTCCAGGCCGGCGCCGTGTTGTTGTGCTGGTGGCTGTGCTCCCGGGGCAGGCTCCGGTTCGCCGAGCAGGGATCCACGCCGCGCTTTGGACGACTTTCCCCCTTGTGCCTCCGGAGCAGGCATTTCCCCGGACTCGCAGTGCTCCCGCGGGTGGCGGACGATGTTCTCCCGGGCGCCGGTGACTCCTGGCGGGCAGAGCTCGCTCCCCTGGCGGCGGGCGCGCCTGGCTGCGCTCCGGGGCCGCGGGCACTAGCTGGAACTTTTGGACTGCGGCGGTGTCGGGAAAGTTTGGGGCGGCGGGAGCCATGATGGGCCGGGGGCCGTGGTCGGGCTGGGCGCTCCCGCTGCTGGTCTGCCTGTGCGGAGTGCTGTGGTGCTGCTGCGGCGGCGGAGCTGGAGCCGCCGACGCCGAGTTCTCGATCCTCAACGAGGCGCAGGTCCTGGCCGTGCAGATGCGGAGGCTGGCCGCCGAGGAGCTGGGGGTGGTCACCATGCAGGTATGTCTGGCTGTGGACGGGTGAGGGAACAATGGGACAAGGCGTGGGTGGGCACCCCCGCATGCACGCTGTGGCACTGGGTATACCTGCCCCGCGCCGTGCACGCTCCACATGTGCCATGCCTAATGCAGGGCACAGTGCATGCCCCCGCTTTACTCTCGAGTGTCTGGACTTGGTGCATAAAGCGGGGTGCAGCAGCCATTTCATCCACTTTAAAAGTTCTCTTTTCTCGTTGGTGTAATTGCATCCTTCCACAGTTCTGCACTTTACGCTGTCCTGCCGCATTCCACCACTTCATTCCACCATGGCCCAGGTCCTCTTGCGCTAGCGACCTGCATCTTCAAAGTTCTGTAGCGCCAAGAATATACGTGACATCCCTGTGTGCTTTCGGGGCGCAGATGGTCCATTAATGGTGCTTTTTGGTTTATTATCTAATGTTTCCGTCTTGATATGGTCAGGACGGGCTGGTAGTCCGGTCACACTTGCGTATGTATTTATGCACTTGCGTGGATTTCATGCAGGGATTTGCATAAGTGCTCGTGTTTAGGGGTAGGATGGATGGTGTCCTTAACCTTGTTCAAACTGGAATTTTGGTTTATCGCAAGGGCTTTCGAGGAATTAGTCGGATTTCGCCCCCCTCGGGTGATGAGGGTCATGAAATGCGTTCTGTAGTCACCCGTGGTGTGCAGTGGGCCGGAGCAGGTGCCTGTGACTCTCCTGGTCAATTATTTCCAGGGGTACCACTGTGTGCGGTTGTTCAGATGCTTGGGTGCAGCTCTTGCTTCATCCTGTTGTGAGTTCTATTGGTTTACATGACCCGCACTAGCGGCGCGGGTTCCTTTTTTCCCGTCCTTCACAGAGAGGGTCTCTGAGAGAGGAGAGCCTGGCTCTCACGAATGCAGGTGTGACCAGTCTCCGTGCCCACCTCTCTCTCTTTCACTGGTATCTCTGTGCCCACCTATATCTACCCCATCACGTTCTATGCGATGTGCTTACGCTTGGCCTGCAAGTTGTGCATAAATGGACTCCACACACAGTGCATTTAATTCTTTTTTTTTTTTTACCTAAATGCCTTGTTTTAACCTCCTTTTCAGGCACTTGAGAACAGCAAGCTATAGCTGTTTATTTATGAAGAGGGGTGCTTTCTTTCCTTGCACCCACATTTGCTGCAGTTCTGGGACACTGGTGGTGCCCGGGCGTTATGTGTCTCTGTCACGGCATCCGTGTGGTCTTACAGTTTTGTTTCAATTATCCGTCTAATTTGCGTACAGAGTGCTTCGCTTTTCACGTTGGCAGAACGTGCAGCCGGATTGCTGTAAACTGTAATTGTGTTGGAAGCCGCCGTTAATGCCCGTAACAGACACGCGGTGTGGTCCGAGAGTGAAAACCCAGGCGAACTCCGCCCTCGCGCATCTGTCACTGGCCTCTATTTACCGCACTTGTGTATACCCAAATGTCCAATTTTATTGTTCAGAAATAACGATTTACAGCGGAGTGCCGGGGCCCCGTGCAGTTCAGTTGGCAGTGTGAATGAAACACTATTTATTACCCTGGCAGCGCCATACCCCCCACTTCTGTTTTGTTTTTTCATTTACTTACTGTGGCATTCTGGATATAAACAGCCCTTATTTCACAGGCTAATTTTCCTTTGGTGTTCATGCTTTCCAAGCATTGGCTTTTGAGATAATGTACAGGGATTAGTTTTTCATGCAGTGATGGGATTGCAAGCTTTATAATAATCATGGTATGTTCCTTTAAGAAATGAACAGTTCGTGAATGGTTATAGATACCAGCCAGAGTTTGATTTGATTCCTCTGTGCGTGACTCGAGTACCTTTTTTTTCCCTGCAGTATTATTTATTCATTCTATTTGTTTTGGCAACGTTCAGGGGCATTTTGAAACATAATGGTGTGTGAAGAGCAGAGATCTGTGATGAAGAGCGCCCTCCCCCACCGACCCTGAGGTTAACTGGCATTTAGGTGTGAATGTGGCTGGCCAGGGGCCGGCCCACACTAGCTGCCGAGGCCCCCTGGGATGGGCCTGGCACCTCTCTGCCATCAGGCAGGCAGGCCCAGCAGCTGATTGGGACTGGAGTGGGGATGGCAGGCGACCATATGTTATCTTCGACCCCACTTGTCCCCCCACCCCTGGCTCGTGTTTGCTGTGCTCACAATGCATGTTTATCCTCCCGCCATTCGTCTTTAGCGTCCCCCTGCCAACTCTTGTCCGGTTCCTCCTCGCGCCGGGTGTTTTCATACCTACCGTCTGTCATGAGTGTGCTTTAGAACTGCAATGCTTAACCGACACGCACAATTACGCTTGTCGACCATTGTGCAAATGAAGGCACGACTTGTGCAATTTTTCCCCTCAGGGCATTTTATTAATATTGTGGGATTGGAGTCGACAATCTGCAGACTTTTTCCCACAGTTCCTTGCCAGGGTTTGTTGCATTTGTGTCCTTGCCAACATTTCCAGTTTCTGATTGTGTTTCACGCTCCTTTCATGTGCGTGCCAGCCTAGGGCACGCACGTCAGTCGTGGTCGCATCGGTCCAACCTGTGACAACAAGGGAGGTAGTGAAGACAAATGGCACCGCCTCACGGCATGTCTCGCTTGTTACTTTAAGGTGTTTCTGTTGTGTTTTCTGACTTTGTTGTTTGAGTCTTGGTGGCGGCAGGCACCACTAGGGCCAGTGGTTGGGTTGCATTACTGCCTGGCCGCCCTTAGGCCACAGACTTTAGGCACCGCTGGTGTCAGCCGCTCCTAGGGAAGGCACAGCCAGCTTGTCAACATTTCCATTTTTCTCGCCCTGTGTGTCTTATGCTTCTGCGGGTGGCTTGTCCCGGGGCTGTGATGGTGGCTGCTTGCACCTCCAGGTGTGCTGTGTGGTTGTCTGGGGCAGCTGCGGTAGACAGACTTTGCTTGCATCCATTATGGTTGAATCTGCTTTTCTGTTCAAGCTCTGGGCTCCCCTTTCCCGCATGCAGCCTGTGGTTCTTTTCTCTCGTGACCATTTGGTGCTGTCATTTCTGTTTTAAGGCAAGTGTACCTCGTTTAATACTACTTCGATAGCGTTCCTTCTGGCCGTTTTGTTTTGAAGAAGTGATGCTGAATAAGGGAGAGTTTACCACTAACTAACAAAGTTTGTAGGCTTGCACGCCGATGCACCACAATGCATGGGCAGCGGACATGACGTCACGCATCCTTTGATACCTGGCAGTGCAGTCACTGGGTTGACTCCTTGTCACATCTTTAGCTTCCTGTTTAATGATGAAGTGCGGGGGAAGGGGGGATGGAAAGTGCAAAAGGTAAACAGTCCCCCACCCCTCCCTGCACTTTTGTTCTTGCTGTTGGTTGTGTGAAATCTCTTGCCAGGATAGATAAGGGCACTAAAGGGCAAGCTAATAGTATCAATGATTGACCTTCATGTTCTTAACAGGAACGGTGGTGTGAGTGCATTGTAATTGTTCTGCAATCCATGGACCTACATATCTGCAAATGACTGTCTTAATTCCTGACATTTTGGGATACTGTACGTGGAATGCATGTACATGCTTGAGGCTACGGGACCAGTCAGTGCACGTGTGCAAGATATATGCCTGGGTACATGTTTACGTATGTGTGTATACGTGTGTGTGTGTGTGTATGTATATGTATGTGTGTGTGTGTGTGTGTATGTATGTATATATATATATATATATATATATATATGTGTTCTATTTGGATAATGGAGAACTGCATTACGGTCTTATATTGGTATTTTGGGTCACAACAATAAACCATGAGGCTAGGGGGTTTTAAAGTTACGTCAGAATACCGCATTATCATTTTTGGAGCATTCTTTTTGTTGAGTTGGCATATAAATACTTTTTTTTAAGGCAAGAATGTTTATTGAAAACTAATTTTCAGACTACTGCAGTGTTTTTGATTTGTAATTAAAAGAACAGAGGGCACACCTTTATATCTTTGGGTCAGCGGGCATGGCTGGAGCTCTGTTTTAAAAATCTATTATGGCTGCAGAGTTTCGTTTTTCAGCTACTATATGCAATGTTCATCTAGCAGTGGATCTCCCGATTGTAACAATTGTTCAGGTTTCATGTCCTTGATGGGTAACATTCTTTTGATTGTTCAAATGTGTTATCATGCTCCAGAAGGAAGTCTTACTGGGGGGGTGTCTCTTTTTCCCCCCTCAAATAGATACAGAATAAGACCAGAGTCTTATGCGTTGTTTCCAGCTCATTGGAACGTAGACTGATGAGAAATCATGACCACAAACTACCAACAAGACATGCACAACAGACTGGCCTACAGCAAGTGTATCTATCATACAGTGCAGGTTGACCATGGCTCCCTCCCACTCTTGCAAATGTGAAACGACAGCACACATCTGTGATGGCACCATACCAGAAGTGTGGCAAACCGTTTGTACATGCTCCATGGCAGAATACACTTTACATCACCCTGACACAAGAAGCAACTATCAGAAACCATGTGCCATGAACCTTGAGGGTGCACGCCTCCCACCTCGATCATCCGCTGGCTGAATGTATCTGCATCCTTGATAGAAACACTATGAGAACCCTACTGCATCCGGATCATTAGAGTGATAATGTTCAGTCAAAGACCTCTTATGAAGAAGGATGTCGACTATAGCATGCAATAGGTAACTTGCACAAAGAACAGACCAACTCCACCACCACAGCAACCAGATTAAACGAGGGAACACTCAAACCAGAGATATCTTGAAAACCAAGGAAAAAGTAAATCTACATAGTGACTGCAATTAATTGACAGCCACATTGTTGTCTTCATTATTTGATCCCAGTGGCAAGGAAATTACAGTAATTCTGCAGACCGGGACCCTTTGAGAACCAGTTGTCAGTGACCTGGTCCTGAAATATTGTCTCTATATGTTTTAAGTGTACATTTACAGAGTAGCTTACATAAGCCACTATTTTGCTTAATGCGAAACACAGTCTGCAAATTTGTTTTTATTGTCATTCGACCCAAAATTTGCTGCCAGAGTAAAATAGATTTACTCCACATAGTCAGTCAGATCGCCACAGACTATTCTAATTTTGTGGACCGTGCATCCTAGCATCTGGGTTCCAAACCCAACTGCCAAAATACTAAGTTATAGTATTTACTTTCTTTGGGGAAGGCGTACAAAATTCCTGGCTGATTTTATCCATTCTGGAAAAATACAGGTTATGCTGGTATCTCTGCCAAGGGAGGTGATCTGTCTAGCGTTTTCTGCTATATCTTTCTTTGACAGTTAAATAAATCCATATGGAACTTTGAATGGGAAATGTAGTTTCTTCTCTCTATAGTTTTCCCCTCTATGACTAATATGCACACATTTTTTCGAAATAAAACTTATGTGGCTGTGAGCAGGTTTTTTTGGTTTGGGAATCTTTGATGCAAAATGTCTTTTGCAATGTACAAGCAACTGCGCTGTAACCACAGAGACAATACAAGTTATTAAATTATATAATATATATACTTTATTTAATTTGCTGCTTGAGGAGAATGCTACCAAACTCATGCAAGGCATTTTCATTGCGAAGTTAAACAGCCAATTTTCTTTTAGATCATTTCAGTGGATGTCACTCTTTATTTGTCATTTTATTGTTATCAAGGGTCACACCATCTGATTAAACAATTGAACCAAAAAAATGCCTATTTTCAGCCGCTAGCTTTTTATAATTCACTTATTTCATTTCTGTAGGTACAAGGGGTATCTGGGTGATACTGCAACCAGATACATGCCTTGCAATCGCCAACTCTGGATTTGCCAACATTTCCGGAGGCGTAGCCCCGGTGAGATTGCGATTGTTTTTGATCAACACATCTTCCTGGAGACTGGTTATATGACAAAATTGGACATTGATTCCAATCTTTCTTTTAGAAATCATTAGCAATGTTTTTATAAGTCTGAAGTCCATATTGGAAGTTTGTACTATCTCTCCCACAACTTTAAGTGAATTGATAGTCGAATGTATGTGCTTGGATCGCAACACATGGATTGTGGTACTTATGTGTACATGGGCCTGCTTTGAAAATTCCTCGCTTGGCTGCAAAGAGACTAGATAAAACATTACTGACATTTGTGTTGAGACTTAGAAATCACAGTAACTCTTTCCCAGTAGTGTTGATAATTACAGTGGACCTTCTGTTGCACACTTTGTAGAAAGGAGTGGCATCAATTGGTTACCTGTGGCCACCATTGAAAGATTTCCTTAGTTGCACATGGCCAGAGTTTGACACATTCCTTTGGCACTCTCCTACTTGTTCTCTCTACTCTGCCAATAGTTTTTACTTCTTAACTCCATTTTTTATGCCTACATAGGTTGGAGGCAGGGTCGTTTCTGTGTAATCAATCTTTTGGAAGGAACCCATTCCTTGAACCTCTTCACGTCTGCAGTGATACTCTTCAATCGATCGAATTGTTTATTGGAGCCATCCAGTGTAGACCGAAAATGGTTATTTTTGCCCAGTCCTGTGTTGTAATGCCTTCTTAATGTTAACTGTGCCGTCACCGTACCGTGATGTAATGGGATTCCATCTGGAATGTTGGTGGTGGCAGTTGATGACCGGCAGTTGGTTTAAGGCTGCGTACCTGTTTGGTCCGGGCATGCTCCAGCTCCTCCTCATGTGTCCGGGTAATTCTTTCTATAAATACTTTTTACTTAAACCTGGTGCGGATCATCATTACATCCTGCATCTCTAATAGTCACCAAAATAGGCATTCTAGATCGTTTGTTTGATGTCACTTGCGGTTTTGAGATCTGTTGTGACCTCATTCAACGGATGGCTGCTTTAAGATCCAGCTGTTCTCACAGTGACATCATTCCATACCTCCCACCTCTGACGAGTTAAAATTGATGAGGACATTTAGATGTATGTTGTTCTTATAAAATATTAGAACTTATTGCAGGGTGACACTCGATGTCATTTACTCACTATGAACTTTCTAATCAAGCACTCTCTACGTTATGGATGAAAAAAGTATTCATTAAACAATAAGCTGTTGGTGTGAACATAGTGGAAGAAGTTTGCAACCGTTTAAAGGCAGCCATTTATATAAAGTAAACAAAGATGCTGTGCAAAACATATTTTATAAGTGTAAAAGCTAGTCTGACAGAAGATTCTGCTAACTGCTTCTCCCACCTGACATCTCAGTTGGAATGCACCTGTATTGTCACAGTGGTAGGTGTTTGTACTTCAGTCTCGGTAAACATGATATTCTTAAGTGCTCCTCATGACTCGTAAATTAGTTCATTGTAAACTTAAATGCGGAGCACTATAAAACAATGTCACTGCGACTTAATTTTTCTTGAACATTTTTGTGTGCGGTTTTTAATGGCCACCACAGTTCTTAATGCAATGATATATCATGATGTATATTGTAAACATATGTTGCTTTGTAGATTAGAAGCAGACCGAAGAGTTTATTAACCATTCACAAAAGGCTCCATGTTTCCCAGATTAATCTGTCACTATGCAATTTAACCCTTGTAAGTATGGCTGCTCTCTCAAGAAGTGCAGTCAGTCCACGATTCCCATAGACATGCACCATGGGAGAATGACTGGCATTCAGTAATGTCACCTGTGCATTTCCTGCAAGAAGTCATAAAAATCCAAACCTGGATGTCAACAAAATGTCTCAAGCTAAACACACAGAAATCTACTTCTCCAATAATGTTAAATATTCTTTGGTCAATCATGGATCTCCAACTTAAATGTATCGACTTCGCACTCAACTGACAGAGCACACAAAATGCCTTGACCTGCTCCTCAACTCAAACGTCGCACTTAAAGAACACTTTATCAGGAAGACCGGAACGGCCTGGTTCCAACTCTCTCACCTAAAAAAAAGTGTAATCCTTTCTCCCAGGAGACTTTGGCATGAGACTGTTCAAACCCTACTCCTCTCCCACCTATATGTAGGCATTGCCCTGCTCATCCCACGGACAACCTTCACTCCCCTGAAATGCATCCTCCACCAAGCAGCACAGCTCATCGGGATTTGAAAAAATCCAACCTCATCACCCTGGTATTAAAGTATCTATGCTGGCACCTCCCGCAAACCGGTTCTTCTTTAAGATCAGCTGCATCACATAAAACCCTTAACACCAAGAACCGTCTTTACCCAGCTAACAAAGATGAAATATGTGGAGATCCGTGACAGATGAGGAGCTCCGACATCACCAGAGTAGACACTAAAAACCTCAGGAAGGAGAAAACCAAGTCTTGTCCGTCAGTGTCCACAAGATCTAGAACACCATCTCCTTCAACATCAGAACGGCACCCACCCTCCTACAGTTCAGGAACAAACTGAAAAATCACTGCTTCAAGGAACAGCACCTCAGGTTGACTTCTGATCCCTTCCACTAGCTCTTCCTCTTCGCTCCTTCACCCCCACCCACTGTTCCACCGCCCGAGCTTGCCCTATACAGCGCCCCATTGCAAGCCTGCTGGGTTTGCGCTTTAGGATTAGCAAAACATACAGGCATGCAATGCAGTGGTGTGAAGCGAGGGCATTTATGATTTAGTGAGAGCAGAGGCAACATATGCCGGAAAGACTTTAGCATCCTGCAATTGTTTGATGGCTGGTGGAATATGGGTATCCAGGAACCAATCTGACCCCAACATGCCATATAGAACACCAGAAAAGCATGAATAAATTAATCTATTAGCTATTACATTACCAGAGTAATTATTTTCTACTGCTGTCAGTCGTTATTATGCCCTGGCTCCTCTGTTCACTAATCCACTTGCAATGCCCTAAAGTGTTCATGCTCTTCGCGGCAGATCTATAATCCTGAAAAGAACGAAAAAAACAAAAACAAGTAATTGAACTGGGAAAATCATTAACTAAAAGCCAATTTTTGTAAATTTCCAACAGATCTGATGATCTCATGCGAGCTGAGCTGCTAAATTGTGGGGGCGTTATGTTTTTGTTATATTTTTATTATCCACGAGGCCCCAAAACCAGATTTCATGGCTTGGTCCCCATTTGCAAAGAAATTCACCAGGAAGATATAGTTTAAAGGAGACTCTTCTGCCCTCTGTGTTCTGTCTCGTGCACCATATCCTTACAGGCAGTTCCTCCATTGGAGCAGAGGAGTGTCCCCCCTAAGTGGCCCCCAAAGCCCGGAGATGAACAATGAATGGTAATTCATTACCATTTTATTTTTCATCAGCCTGCCCTGAACAGTGTCAGGACAGGGCGGGGCCTGCCGAGTGACAGCAGGGAGGGGTGGTGGGCTGCATATGCACTGTTTGGAATGTGCATGCCTCTTTGGCCCGCCAGACATGCGCACGTTAAACCTCTCAACTCAGCTGTCTTAAGACAGCTAGATTGAGAGCAAGTGCAATCCTCAACTGAGCTGGGGGGCACCAAGAGAGGCTGCTCCCACCAATCGGTGCGGTGCTCACATTCTGGTTAATATCACGTGAGCAGGACAGGATTGGAAGAAGTAAGCGGCAAAGAGTGACTGGGGGTCAGGGGAAGGGTGTGGGGGACGGGGGTCTTGCCTACCGTTGAAGTGTTTTGTTTCTTTCACTCTCTCTGGAGTCCTGATACTACAAAGTGATCATTGTTAGAATTTGATGCAAGTCTTCAGTAGTCTTTTTTTCAGGGTTTGTTTCTAAGTTACACCTGGGAAACGTGAACCTGCTGAAGTTATGAGACATGTTATGGAATGCTGTGAACATCTCTAGATATTCCATAAATGTAACCAGTAATTGAGAAAAAGCAAAAGTGCTGCTTGTGTGTGAAATTTCATGGAAATTGGCCAATCTTTTGCAACAGGGTTCAATCCGCTCACAAAGTGGGAAGCTATTCTGACCCTTTTTTAATTTATTTATAATAGCTAGTGAGTGTGTGTTTATGTTTATAGTTGTGCATCTCACTGGAGTATTGTGATTAACATTTTCTAAAATTTGTTGTCCTCATTTCTGATATTGTTGTTTAAAGAGAGCATGTGTGTGGATGGAACCTTTCTTGGGTGGCGATGGTTCCATTAGCAAAGTAAGCATTGGCATAGCCAGTAGCTCTGGCTTTATTGTGCCACCACATCTAAACCCAAGCATTCACAAATATTGTTTATGTGCACTTCATTTAGAAATTCTATTTATTACATTAAAGTGGGCCATTGGCTCTGCCAGTGTTAGGGAAAGAAGTAGCAAAAAATGAATACTTTATAGAATACTGTATTTATAGAATAATATATGCTTTATAGAATGCATATACAAGATAAAAAATGTAATGTGTCAGGCAGGGTGCTTATTTAATGTACTTCACAAAAAGGGGATGACGCAGTATTTCTGGGAATTGGGGTTTAATAGTACATAAAGAATACTGGCGTTGCTTTGGATTCACCTAAAAGAGAACTTCAAATTCAAGGAAGTTATACACGTACAACAAACCCCATACAGCAGTGAGTCATGAAAAACAAATCATTTTCGTATATTGTTTTCTGGGTGTTATTGGCCTACTACTATTTAGATGTAGAACGGTGAGGTTTTGAGCTGTTTAGAAGTTGTCTGAATTTGAGACGCTTGTGTCTAAAGAGTTAATTGAGCAACATGGATTTAGTCACAGGGTTGCTTCTTTTGAGGTGCTTCCCTATCTGCTATTTCATTCATGATACCATGGAGGTTGTTACATGTTTGATCTGATGAAGACCCAGTAATATATCTATCCTATGGGTCGAAACGTCAACACTTTTAGTATATTGTTCATTCAGTAATTGTTCAAATGCCAGGTTGGAACTTTACATTATAGTACTGCTTTGAAAAGCATTCTTTGTATATCCACTGTTGTAGTCAGCCTTGTTTTTTTACTGTTCTTTGCAGTGGACTTGTTTTCTTGTCACTAGACAGTTGTACTGAGCAACTACTTGATTGCATGTTTTTTCTGTGTACCAATACAATACCTGGAATACAATATATGCAAAGTACAATGTTTTCTGTGCTTAAGCGCTGTTGCATATATGTGGCTCTCTTGAGTGTTACGTTTTTTGTTAAGTGAGTCTTAGGAAACACCTGAACTGATGTGATTTACTTCTCAGATGAAGAATAGTCCACCCTGCATTCCAATGTAAACACCTCCTGGAAGCGGAATGATAAACCAAACGGCCAGTAGCATGAAGTACACTGGATGCTGCAAAAACCCACTATATAAATACTTAAAATAATTTGGGACAGCCGTGCTGTCAGTCCGACCTAATTTAAAATGAAAATAGCCAGTTCAGAATTAGAAGGCCATAAATAATGATATGGGTCTTGAGAGCTGGGCCTTTTTATGCACCGAGGTACTTTAAAACTGATTTTATTAATTTAAAACAAGTCTTGAGTTGGGTTTCCATTTGTTTTTTGTTTTTTTTACTGTATTTCATTTTATTGCATCTTAATACAGTGCTTCATACCCCTGACAAGCCCACATAGCACTTAGATCTGCATCAGCTGCCAGTGCTCATATTGAAAGGACGTTTATTGTGGTTTGGTGAATATGTGCATGAGGGTTGGAAACGTTCTCTGAACATGGTGCAACAAAGTGGTAGCTGTGTATTACCTTGGGGTGTTGGAGAAAAATATGAGAATAGACTTGGGCTCGAATGCAGATCGCAGACCTTTTTTTCTTCTTCAAGTAGTGTGTATAATACCTGGTAAAAGTCCATAGATCGGCCATGTCCACCCAGCAGACACCAAAGAGCCAGCCGTAAGAATGTTCAACTAGCAGACCATGAGGAATTTGCCCTGAAGTTTACCCAGGAGCAAAAAAAGTCTCGCTCCATCTGAGCACAAGAAGTCTAACTCCAATGAAAGCACTGCAACAGCCCAGCGATGGTTTAAGACCATGGCAAAGTGGGCAATTGCCGGGGCCTACACCTCCATGGGAATTCCTGGGAAAATTAACTTTCTCTCTATTCGAACCCTGTCATTCTTAATTATCTAAATCTTTGTCTCTCCCTGTCTATCTGCCACTAACTCTGACTCCATCTCTCCACCTAGTGTCATCCTCGGGATTTTAGGGTCCTCAGACTCATTTCAACTGTTTTTGTGTCAGCCTGTTATAGTTTAACATTTGATTTAGAATTGTTTGGCATGCTGCTGGCTTATTATTAAAATGTTTTCAGTACTGAGGCCCCCAAAATATGTGTTGTCCAGGGCCCCTCAAATCCTTAAAATGACGCTGAAACAGTCAGAAGACATGTATGTGTTCAGAAATATCCCATTTAAGACCATGCAATCTTACATTTCACTGGCCCTTCTGCCAGCTTTACATGCAGGGTCATTCTGCAGAGACAAGGTTAGCGGCAGCTTCCTCGTGTTCTTGTAATAAAAATATATATATATACTGCTAATTTGCAGCCTTAACTCAAGAAAGCCATGGAAAGGGCTCTGCTAACACTCCATGAGCTCGCTTAACGTTTCTGCCCCACAAGGGCCTTATCAGCTCGGAAGCAGCTGAAGAGACTTAAGATTGCTTTCTGACCTATTTCGGATTTTCTCCTTGTTTAGTGCCTCCTCCTCTTCCCGAACCGTGATTTTTCAGGGCTCTTGGGCGCAGCAGCTAAGCGGCTCCGCTAATTATCTAGCAGTCCACCTTGCTTGCAGTGCGCTTGGCAACTTTTATCTGCACAGGACAGCTGCACTCGCGGCGTTTGAAGTGAAATGTCAGTCCGGGCTAATGCAGGAAGCCATACAACACTAATGATGCCTTATGCTTTGAAGACCGGGCTCAAAGCCTAATTAAAAATTCAGATTCCGTCTCGTGCGCCCGTCGGTTCGGGCGGCCTTCCGACGGGCCCGTCGCTTCCTCTTTGTGAAATGGCGGCCGCGACTCAAAACGGGGCGCGAGCGGCGTGAGGTGCCGGACTGCCAGCGCGCCGTTGTTTTTGGCACCGAACCTGCGCATAATCGCGTCAAGCAGACGAGATTTCGCTCTCCTGGTTTCCCCCGCTGTAATTAGTATAATATACACCATTTCCAGAGTGAAAGAGCCAGAAACCATTAATCAGGTTTGGGCATTCTTTAAATTCCTCAAGGTAAGCTGCCACAAATCTTAAGTCAAGCAAGCAAAGTGAGGGCTGTTGTCTGCTAAATGACTGCGGATGATGACAGATGCGAACAGGCAGATGCAAAAAACGGCTTTTGAACACAAACAAATGAACTGGCTTAAAAGCCAAGCTCTAAAATGTATGTGCGGTGTAATGTGTTTGCCGGGGTGGCGGGCGCAGCACAGGGATGACTGACAGGTACATACAGGAACATAGTGTTGCCACAAAAATGTTTTTGGCTGGCTCTGTTGCGTATCTCAGGTGGCAAGCAAGGACGTGTTTGGTGAAACAAACATTTTGCCATCATTTCACGAAAGGAGATTGGTGGACTTAATAATGTGTGGCAATATTGTGCGTCTTGTGTTGTGATTTTAATGTCTTAAGTTGTTTTTCTGCTGTTTTTGTTTTGTATTATTTCACCGTGTTGTACTTGTGTTCAGCTTTGCCTGTTTTTGGGCAGTGCCCTGTTAAGTTTTTGTTGTTTTATTTTGTTTTGTGTCAAAATGTTATTGTGTTGTGTTTTGGTCTGTAATTATTTTACATATGTTAACAAATTGTGCTACATTTGCTGCCTAAGTTTAAAGTTCTAGTGCCTAGCAACTGTTCTCCACTTTTTACAGTGATACAATAGCGCTTCTCCAATCCTTCACCTAATTGGGACCGATCAGGCCAAAAACGGTGGCAAATACCGTGGCTTAATTTCGTGTTTACTGTGCTCACCGTAGATGATGTGGCTTTTACTAAGTTGGTGCTAAATTTGCATAGTCTGCTTTTGCATAATTACGCCAAATGCAAATCTGTAATTTAGCACTATATTTTAATGAGAGGTGCATCGTAGCATTGTTTTTTGATGCAAGGTCAACTTTTGTACTAAAAAGCATGAAAAACATTTGCAGAATGCATCAGCAGCTCTCTGTCTGGTTGTTTGTTCCATGCTATACTTTCATCACAAATACTTGTGTAATTGCGTGACTGGTGTAACCATGGAATTTTGCGCAACAAGCGTACTGCAAAATTTTCAATGATGTGAATTACGCTGGTGGAATTTGTTTTGCCCAGTCCTATTCATTACATGTGCTGTTTCTTGCTGGTGTAAGTTTAGTGTGTGAGAAATAATAGGTTACTTTTGACAAGAAAGTCAGTCTGAGAGCCTCTATCATCCTAAACTTCTACTACTGACCGCACCTGCATTCACCATTTGTGCACTGATATAGAATTTCGAACCCAATCAATCATTCGACAGCCATGCTGATAAAGACCCACTCGAGTTTTATGCCTCTATCATCCATCTGTGTGTCACTATCATTGACTGGGCAGGGTTCTAGTCCATCCGCCAGTATTATTGGATTCAAATTATTTTAATGGAGAGATTGGAACAGGCTCCAACTGGATGTAAAAGTTGGATCCAGATGAGGCAATGACACAGCGTGCAACCGTGAATGCACCACTTGGGTGGTTCATTGTCTCTTTGCTTACTTTGTAACATCTAACTTGGTAAGAGGATGGTCACTTTCAAAAGGGGCTGCCAGGAAGCAAATTTAAGGATTGTTGCACCATTTCAGCTAAGTATATACATCCCCACAGACACAGCCTGTTACACACACCCACTCCCTCCACACACACAAAAAACTCCCACAAACTCCCTGTGCATACCCCTCTCCCCAGCTCATATCTCCATGTGCACAAGATAGTGCAAGCTGTAAAACTCATTAATGAGATGTAAACCTTTTTCACTCCATATTCATTAGAGAACCTTTTGATTAAAATGAACCAGAATTTAAGGTGGCCACACTCTCTGGCATTACGACCATGAGAACAATTGGTTGGGGACTCGGTCTTTTTGGTCTCTTTAACCGTGTGACTTTTTTCCATGTCTAACATTGTGTAACAGTGTCATTTCAGCTGTAGGCAAAATTTCCGTGTGGAAAGGCAATTTTCTAAGTCTCAAGTCTCACGAGGGTCTCTTGATATAATTCCAACTGCTTCCTTTTGTTCATATGTCCTTCCTTGACTCGCCATTCATAACGGCTCACCATTTTGAACTCCCCGACACCCCTGATGGCTGTACAGTAAAATACTAAAACTCCTCCCTATGTGACCCCTAAGAGTTGGTTGTTCTGTGTTTTCACAAGTAACCTCAAACACCACATCAACTTACAGGATGCTCTTCCTGCATCTGGGACTTATGGGGCCACAATGAAGTCACAACACACTCCTGACAACCATGGGATGAATTGAGCTATTTACTGAGACACTAAACTTCTATTACCCTACACCGCCTCACTTGACAACACCAGCCTATGTATGGCGTACTTGCTTCTCGTATACAAAGGTTCTGATAAAACTATGCAATACAAACATTAAAAGATTTAGTAGACAGTGTGTTGAGTTTTTAGGGTGACTGTCCCTTTTTAAACTATTCATCAAATGTGTAATGCTGAAGTCACAACACCACTCCCCCTCTCTATGGCCAGTACTTGACAGTCATTGTTCTCTCTGTGTCCTCGTTTGGATGTTGTAGGCAACTGTCCAGTGTTTGTTAGTGGGATTTTTGACTTCCATCAATCAGAATTTATAAAACTCGGCTAATCACACAATATGGTATCCAGGCGCTTAGAGGCCCCCGGTTCTTATTTGAACAGCCAATTCTGAAAGTGAGGTGATTACCTGGAGGTCCGTGGGGAGGCTGTCCCTGGACTTTGCTGCAATGTGGGAGGCTGAGCGTCCTCCGCTTCTGCTTTGGTAGAGGCAGGGAGTATAGACCAGTTAAAGGAAGGTGGAGCGTAGTCTTTTTGATGGTTGGTGGAAGTTCAGGTTGTGGTTAATGTAGGCAGGTCCTTGATTGTGTAGAGCCTTGTGTGCGTGGGTCAGCAGCTTGAATTGACATCTCTTTGTACAGGGAGCCAGTGGAGTTTCTCAGAGGTGGGGTGGGATGTGGGTTTGTCGGGGAATGCCGAGGATGAGTTTGTCTATGGCGTTCTGTATTGTCTGAAGTCTTTTTTGAAGGTGTGCGGCAATTCCTTAGTAGAGGGCATTGCCGTAGTCTATTCAGCTGGTGATTAGGGCTTGTCTCATGTGTAGGGGTTGCAACTTGATCGTACGTAGCATGCGCAGGGTGAGGAAGCAGGTGGAGGCGACTGTGTTGATATGTGATTTTTAATTTTAATGGTGAGCTTGTTAATGATGATTCCAAGGTTTCTGGTGTAGTTGGAGGAAGTGGGTGCAGGTCCTAGGTCTGATGGCCACCAAGAGTCGTTCCATGTGTTGCTGCTGTTGCCAAAGATCAGTACTTCCGTCTTGTCTGTGTTCAGCTGCAGACAGTTGTTCTTCATCCTTTCGGAGACGTTTGTCATGCATCTGCGGAAGTTGGTTCTGATTGAGGTGATCCATCTGAGCGGTCCCCATGGATACCGATGCAGTGGAGTCTTTCCCTCCGTGTGCGAGGCTGCCTTGAGGTCGAGCAAGATCAAAGCTGCTGTTTCTCCTCTGTTGAGGATGTTTCGGATGTCGCTGGTAGCTGCTTTCAGGGCGGTTTAGTTGCTGTGATTGCTGCAATAGCCAGTTTGAGAGGCGACTAATAGATAATTCTGCTCCAGGTGCGCCATGAGTTGGTTGTTGATCTTTTCCAGTACCTTTGCTGAGAAGGGGAGCATGGAGATTGGCTGGTAGTTTTGACTTGATTTCTTCTGGGGATAGAGGGCGCCCTAAAGGTCTCATTTCATGATGGTAATAATTCTAGAGGATTTAGTTTTTCTTCCCAAACGATTTAGTCACTAACATTATATTTTTCTAAGTGAATATTTTGAAACTTGTGAATAGTTTTTGAATCCTGGCTTATAATGGACGCCTATTGAGTTGCTTGCCATGAGCTTGTTATGCCACTGCAATTTCTAAATGAGTGAAATTGAAAAAAGTTGTCGGGAAGTTTAGCAAGGAAAATGCACTTAACTCGTCAAACGGAGCATTTTTACTGACGTTTGCAAAGTTGCCCATAGGGGCTTGTTGAAATGCGTATGGTGCCCAAAATAGAAACCTGGTCATACGTAGCTCATGTGGAAACCTATTACTTCAATGGACTTGTTTGAAACATAACTTTACGATACTTTGTCAATCCATCGTCACCTCTTCTACAGCGTGCCTGCGGCTTAAATTCCAGCTCTAAAAACCTATTGCCATGCGTTGTATCCAGTAGATATTTCTTGCTTAACGCTGCATATCCTTCTCCTTTCTGTGGAAAATCGCTATTCTTATTATATGCCATGTCCTGTTGTTAAAGTTGGTGTACTTTTCAGACCCCCCAACCACAGGAAATTTCTTTTGCAACAATTCTTGATGGAACCAACTATGCTTAATTTGTCTGGGCTAGGAATGCATTAGGCTGGGTCAGATGGTGCGGTGGGTTGTGCGCAGTATGGGTGGTGGAGGAGGGGAAGGTGCAAAATGAAGGCTCCTCTCCCACCTAAAAGCTCCTAGCTCACCTCTATAAACCAAGAATTAAACATTGCTATCTTTATTATGGTTGAGGCAGCTGGTGTTTGTTTTAGCAAACTAGCCCTTGGGAGAATAAGTGTTTTTATGAGCTTGCGGAACATTCAGTTCATCTGTTTTCATTATCAATTTTCAGTGGATTCTTATTTGACTTGGAGCCAGTCGCTGGGCGGTCATTACCCTAGGGAATATCGTTCTGAACTTCATTGCCAGCCCGCCATTTAAGTTTTCTGTTAGTACTAGCTGAGGTCTTGTAAATAACTGTGTAGTCTTCACAGCGCTCCATCTTAAAGCACTTAGCAAGTGCTCCACCTCGACGGTTGATCCAGCCGGCCGACATTTTGAGCGCTTTACTTCTGCTGTCTTGTATCGGATTTAGATGGTTATGTTGCTTGATTCCCTTCCTATCAAAATTGAAAACTACTTTTTCGTTTGTCTGCAATTTGGACTGTGGTGGTCCAATCAGTTGGCAAAATGGCCCTAAAGCATGCATCTTTATGTGCTGGTGTGGCACACTTATTCACGTCTATGGTGTCTTTTTTTTTTTTTTTTTTGCTACACCCAAGCATTCTGTAATCACATATTCTGAGATTTCGGGGTTAAGTTCTAGAGTGCAAGTACCTGAAAGGCATACCTCAGAACACATTTGCAGTAATACTTTGACATGCAAACTCAAGTAGTGTGGCTCACTGGTTAGAGGCGGCAGACCCGAGAGCAGAGGACGGCCCGGGACCAGGGTTCGATTCCCGGCGCGGCAGGTTTCTGGACCAGGGTCAGCGGACTCGATAATTCTCTCGCCTGGGTGCCCACTCTGATCAGCGATCACGCTCGGCAACTCTGGGCATTGGCTTGCCTCATCTTCACTAACGGCCCCACCAGACCGCCGGGGATGCCTGGTCTCACCCTGGAGATACCCATTAAGGGACCATCTCTCAGGGAAGCCAGGAAGGGTTTCGCAGCGGTCGAAGCGCCTTGGGACCCTCCGGGTAAGTAGTGCGCTATATAAATGCCTATACATTACATTACATACATTACATTACTGCTTGCTGTATTAGGATCCTAAAAATATACGTCATTACATTTTTAAACAATTACAACCCGGAGAGAACATGAGACCTTTGTTTCTGGTCGATGTCCAGTAGTGTATTTTTCTACTCTCTTAATGAGAACATTAGCAGTAAGATGCCCTTAGATTGATTGGTGAATAGCCCGCCGTGTTTGCCCGAGTGAAATCACTGGCATGGCGTTGCACTGAGCCGGATCTGGTGGCTCAGTGGACTAATGCGGCCATTGCAGGGGCTTGTGTTCGACCTCATGGTCATAGGTCCAAATCCTGGCAGGTCCACTCAGCCCTTCATCCATATGAGGTTGATAAAATGAGTACCATTGAGTTGGGTAACAAAGAACATGTGTTATTCAGCGGCTAGAGACCTCTGGGTGAACGTGCGCTTTAGAAATACACGTTATGTTACAATAGTAATCACATCTTTACCAGGTAATTTTTTTGCTGTGCGTGGAATTGTTCTTGGAAAAATGATCAACTCATTACTCTAAAGATTTAAGCTGAAAGATAAATAGAATTGTCAAACTAAGTAATTGTATTAAAAAAGTTCTGGAGAGGTCCTTCTTGGCTGTAGTGTGCACATGTTGCACCTTTGTATTGGCTTTGCCATCAAACGTGATCTGTACTCTCAGAGAGAGTACAGATTGCATCAGGTTTGTGAAAAAGTGAAAGATGAGTGGGGCAGTTTTAGATCCGCATGTGGCATGAAAAAGGCTCCTCTATACAAATAAAAGTTCATAATCCATGTAGAGGGCCCTCTAAGGAGTAACTTTCATACCCCCTATGTTGTTGTAAACACTTTCAAATTTCTCACAAAGTGACGCTAACCTCACAGTATGGTTAGTTCTATCCCTTCAGCAGGCATATTTGCCACTTAAGTAGCCCTCTCTTCCCAATGATGTTGAGGGCACACTGGTAAATCTAAGGTGGAACACGGCACTGTACTAGGCACCTCAATTTGGGTCTGGCTCTCTGCCAAAAAATATGTGATCTCTGTGCACTTCCCCTGTTCGACTTTGAGAAAGCATTCAATACTGTGGACAAGACCTACCTCAAACTCGCGTAACGAAAAGTGAGGGGCCTCCCTGCACAGTACTTAGGGGGGCCCCCTCCGGGCTTAATCAGGAGCTCTCCTGGCCAGAGTTCAGTGCCGAGGGGGGCCCTTGGAGCTATGGGCCCCCCGCACCGCGTGGGCTGCGGGGGCCTGTGTTACGCCCCTGCTACCTCAACAAAGTTCTGGCAAGGTTGGACTTTGGGCAACCTCTGTCGTTATGTGGGAGTACTCTTGTCTTGCCCAGACTGCCCAAGTGCGTATTAGTGGGGTGTTCTCAGACCCCTTTTCTCATCTCAAGAGGTGATAGGCAGGGCTGCCACCTCTCACCTCTTCTCTTTGCCCTGTCTATAGAGCCCCTGGCTCAAATGATCAGATGTGAATCCCAAATAAGAGGCTTGACCTGGGATGGTGGTGGAGCGGATAGAATAGTGTTATATGCCGACAACATCCTCCTATTTCTGACTTCCCTCCAAGAATCCTGACCAGATGTTCTTTGGTTCCTAGAGCTCCATGAGAAGGCATCAGGACTAAGGGGTAATTGATCTACATCTTTATTGATCTCCCTTGGCAGAGCCTTGGAGGTGATTACATGGCCTACCATGCCTATCCTAATATGCCGGCGCAGCTTTCAAAACCTGGGGGTGTATGTGCTGGAACAGGGCTTGATGTGCAGCCATAAACTTGCTCTTATCTCCCATGTGAAGAAAGACTTGCAACGGTGGCCCCACCATCCGCTCCAGACTGTCGACGGGGTAGACCGATTCAAAATGATGATTCTCCCCCGCTTCTTTACACAATGTTCAGATCCCACCCTCTTGTTTTTGAAACAAAAGGTCCACACAGTCTACTACTCTCTGGAAAGCGAGATGGCTCTGCCTTGTCTTGCAAGCGGGAGGGTTTACCAAGTAGGATAGAATTGGGATCACTTACTTGGAGGACATCTGGCAGGGACCGGCTTAGAACTCATTCCAAGAGCTGCAAGCCCAGTTTTTGGTCTCCACCTCTCAGTTCCGTAAATACTTTAAACTCCGACATGCGCTCTCAGCCCACCACACCGATGTACACCATCCCCCTTAACATACCCCTTTTGAGGCCAGACTTCTTATTGGCCCTCTTTGAAAAGGGATCACACAGATTTATTTATAAAAGACTAGTGCTTAATGCTCCGGACATGTTCCCTGCCCTCAAACATAAATGGGAAGGCTGGGTGGGCCCACTGGACGAAGCTGACGGGAGGGATGCCGGAATGGCCTCCTGGACCCTTGCTATTTCATTTTGACTGAGAGTTATTCAATTACACTATTTACATTCCATTTATCTAACACCCCGCCAGCTGTGGCATGCCTGGTACCCTTGAGATTCCTGACTGTTTCCAGTGCTCGGCTCCAAATGCAGATTTCTACCATATGGCTTGGACTTGCCCAGCAGTTGTGGTCTACCAGGCAGTGCTGACCTGGGTGCTGGGGATACCCCTCGACCTGACCTCAGGAACTGTGCTGCTGGCACTTATGGAAGACATGGGAGGCCCATGCTGCGAGTGCCCATTAGTGGGACGGGCCACTCTTCTGGCCAAGAGGACTATTGCCAGTCGTTGAAAGGCAACGCAGCCACCCAACATTTCGGGCTGGAATGCTGCTCTGGCCTGGTGTGCAAAAATTAAGGAATCTATCTACCCAGCCAGAGGTTGCCCTTGTAAGCATATGAAAATATGGAAACGGTGGTGGCATATTTCAGACCTGTCAATGAATGTGGCGATATGTAAGAAGTCTTTCCGTATTACATTTTTGGTTGTTGCAAATGTATACAGTAGTGACAATGGGACATGTCTGTGTTGTTTTTTAATGATAAAACCAATAACATTTGTTATAAAAAAAAATCTCGGGTAGAACACGCCCAGAAAATAGGAGTGATGCTCCGTGATTAGCCTCACTGCTGACACCACCAGGAGGCATTTGCACCCTGACTAAGCAACAGTCATGATAAAAGGTGGAACACCGCCTTTTACTCCTACTGGCTCTTGGAAGTTCTAAATAAATGTATGAAAGGGGTCTGGGCCAGAAGATGGGTTATTTTATATATATATTTGTTTTAATTTGTGCAGTCTTCCCTTTAATTAAGATTGTGTCTAGCTGTTTTTTGCTATCCTTTTGTTAAACTGGTCTTTTCTTTGTAATTGGGAATAGCTGGATTGCAGTTTAAAAATATATAGTGAAACCTTGATTCAAATATGCACTCACTGTCTTGCACATATACTTTTTTAGCACAATAGTGGCACGTGCTTTGTCTTGTTCTATTGGTCACCGAGAGTCTCTGTTCTGCAATTATCATAGCAATAGCAATGGTAGCTGCCTGCCATTGTGGGGAAATTGCATGCAAGGTTTGGAACCTGGGTCTATTCAGAGGTAACCCCCCTGGTAGTTCAGCCTAATTTTCTTTCAGTTGGAACTCTGCTTGTTGCATCAGTTAATGGATATGTGCACTTAGTTTGTGGAGCCTTTCAAATTATCTGGAATTTGTTTCAATTTTTTTGAGTTGGCTTTACACTCCTTTCTGTCTGCTTGTGCATTGTTTTTACATTGAATAAATAGGTAACATTGACTCGTGCCTTAATGAAACTGCCTTCTTCTTACTGACCCAAATTAAACAAGGAAGTTTTTGGGCTGGATCTGTAGCAGCTATCCTGAGTTGCGGAGGACGCTCCGATGCTGTTTACAGCATTTCTGCAAACTTGTCAACCGGCGGGTTTGCGTAAGACACTGGTGCCGTTTTTTGAGGAATACAAGCGGGAGCCATGAACTGTGACCAGACACCACGATCCACTGAGATGACAATTAAGTTTAATTTGGGTCAGTAAGAAGCAGGCAGCTCACTTGAGAATAATGGTGACACTACAAATACCAGCAGGCCTGAGTCCAGGCCACGCCTATCTAGGCGGGGTGTTTGTGAACATTTAATAATGCCGCCCAAATTGCCCTGCTGTTACTGCCTTCTCCTAAGCCCCTGATGAAGTAACTACGAAACGCGTTGGGTCTGGAGTTTGTACCTTGTGGACATGGTTGCATTCACGCTGATGCTTCCTACAATAAAACTGATTTGGCGAATATCTACCCCTGGTGAGGCGTCTTCCACAACAAGGAACTTTTTGGGCTGAATATATATATATATACACCATTCGTTGCCGCACCCGCCATGGAAGAGTGCACGAGCGCCTTGATGGAAAAAGGAGCCTCGCAGCAGAAACTGCAAACGCTTAGCACCGTCAAGCGACGACCTGGGAGGAGTCGACTAACGGCAAGCATACAGGTTGTTGGGAGTATGGATATACATCCGTCCCCTGCTCCATCACCGCGACGCCGCCTGGCTGGCGAGGGGATTCCAGACAACTGCTTTTCGGGTGCAGCTGAGGACCCGGAAAAAAGACGCAATATGCGATAAAGATTAAGGGCAGGAGATCAAGTACCACCAGGCACTGCGGCAATAGCCCAGCCCATCCAGAGGCGTGTCTTCAAATTTAAAGAAAGGTGAATCCTGCCATCTTCCTGCAATCAGTTCGTCGTCCTCTGAAGAAGAAGGCAGGAGCCTTCGAAACGCGTCAGGATATACAAGACGAATCAGGACAATTATTTAACTTTTTCCTGTGTCTCCAAGCTATATTGGCATGCTGTTGGGAGAATAAAGCCTTTGACCGGAATCCCTGCGAATGTGTGGCTTGTGTTTTTACACGCGAGCTTTCATATATAGTAACATTTTTCAACATTATGTATTGTTAAAAAATGTACAATGCTTCAGTGACTTTCTTACAAACTGTTTAATTTGCAGTATAATTGTAAACATTGTTTTAATGGTATACACCTTTCTGCTCATTTCAGCAATACTTTTAAGGTTGTTTTGCAAAGAATGAAGGGTCTTCCAAGGAATCTGGTTGTTTATACCATATCATTGGTTATTGCAGAGATGTGAAGCTGTAGACTTACAGTTCTATGTAGGTGGTAGGGGACTTGGATTTGCACTTTGAAGATGTGTCTGGTGTGGCAGCCTCATCTGTAACTGCTGACTTAAAAGGTCTGTAGCTTCTCCAATATATCTTTCAGTATGACAACGTCCCACTGTGTGTGTTGCATTGATTCAACACTGCGCCTATGTGGTTCGAGGAATGTTGATTTGAAGAGGCCCAGACCCACACAGTTGTATCAGGCATCGAGAGGTATGGAATCTTCCAGACAACCCTCATCTGGATTTTAAATTCATATACCGAACATCCCTACAGTGGGCTTTTCTCATTCTAATGAAAATAGGTGGCAAGTTCCCATTAGTGCTGTAAATCGTTCAGCTATTTTGGACATGGACGGACAGCCTCCGCTTAAAGGATATTGCATTTTATCTGCTGTGGCTTTTCCTGAAGAAGGCACTGCTGTGCCGAAACGCACGTAGGATACTATCCGGGGTTGCAACCACTCAGCGACACAGTCACCAATTTAAGATTGATTTAATAGCCCGAATACATGGCTTTTTTGTAATGAATGTCTAGATCATTAATCATCATAATGGCAATATATTCTTGAATATGAATATGAAAGATCTGTAGATATTTGTTTAATTTGTTTCTCTTGCCTTTGATGGGCATATTATGACTGTTTAGTATGAATGATGACATGAATGGGGTGTGTTTGTGGATTTTTTTAGATTTGTTTTGTATATATATTTGTCAAGTCTCTATTAGCTCCATTAGCCTCTTCAATGCTCATGACGAACTGAGCTCGTCATGAGCTACGGCGCTCCGGTGCTCATGACGAGCTCAGCTCGTCATGGCCCGTGCAACGCTCGGGTGCGGGGAGAATTCCCCCGCTGTGCTGAACGTTCCACGGAGCCAGTGCACCTGTGACGAGCTGAGCTCGTCATGAGCACAGGAGCACTGTAGCTCATGACGAGCTCAGCCTGTCATGAGCATGCGGCCACTGTGCGCGCCCTCCCAGCACAGCAGGGGATTAACCCCTGCAGCGAAGGGGCTAAAAACGAATTTTGTATTTTTCAATATACACATTTTTGCTCCCATCTCTCCTTATATTCGATAACTATTATAGTCATGTGTTGTATTCAGTTTGAGTCGCCCTAGGAATTTACATTGTGCGTCTCCAATATGTTACATCCGCCACACATAGATTTGGACATCCACTGCAGCTTTCAGTGGAGCCAATTGTGTGAAAAGGGAAAGGCATTAACTCCATCTGCCCCACTTCCTGGTTGAAGCTGCATATTGTGGGTCAGCGCTCTAGCCTTCCTCCTCAGCTGGATACATAAAGAGCATGCCAACACGGATCTCCAGTGGATGCGTGCTGCTGGCGCACCGAAAGCAAGCTGTTCCGTACCTGGATAGCGCCAGGACCCTTGTGGGTTTGGACTAAACTCCCAGGTACTACTCAAAAGGGGACCTTATGGATTTGGAAAAGTCAATGCCCAGCATTTGCCAAAATGGGTTAACCGGGCCAGGGCTGATACCAGCACCTCAAGACCCTTATGGTGTAGTAAGTAAGTAAGTAAATGCTTTATTGTACAGTTAATAAAAACCATTACAAATAGCTTTTAGCAGTAAAAGAAAATGGTCAGTTAAAACAAAAACGGTTAAAAAGGTCGGTCTAAAACCCATAAAAAGTGGGACAATGTTTATCCAGCGTTAAGTACAAATAAATTTCTGTTTTAGATAAAAATGTGTGTATCTGTCCAAGCGCTTGCTTCCGTCAAGTGGGTTGTTCTTTCCCCTCCGGGGACTGACCGGCTATCTCCCAGAGTGTTTGTGCCTCTTGGGGAAAGTACTTTAATATTCTTGGTTTGTATGGGTCTCTTGCCCAGTCTGAGGACTGGAGGCAGATGATGTTGTATAGGTGATGTCGGTGTCCGCTTGTGCTCTCGTTATTTTGAGCCTGGATTCTGCCACTCCGAGGTATTTTACCAGTCGGCAGGCCATTTGCACGTCGTCTCCTCTAAAGCAGCTCAAGACCCTTATGGGTGAAGCAGCTGCGCTCTACAAATCCTGATTGATTGTTACTTGTTGTCAGAATTGTGGATTTTTACTTGGGGATTGGCACAGCTCCGCCACAGAAGTCACCTCCCCCCTTTTCTCACAGGTCGGGGCCAAACTGTTTGTGATCTACTGTAGGTCACTGCTTAAACATGTACATAAGGTGCATGCGTTTTTGGAGGAGTACCTACAGATGCTCTTTTTTCTGACGGAGGGCTGGCTAACAGAGGATTCCTCTTCTGATTTGCTACATGCCATTCCAAAGGGCTATGCCATTGTGCGACTGGAAAGGCGAGGGCGGAGAGGAGAAGAGATTGTAATAATCTTTAAATAATTCATACTTTGTGCCTTCTCTAAACCTATCATAGAGGAAAGCGAAGCAGCTTGATTCACTCTAGCTCTTACCAGTAAGTGTTCAATATTGGGCAACTTGATTTATCGTCCTCTGTGGTCAGCTGCCAAATTTGCGTCCACGTTAGCTGACGTCTTGTCCCCTCTGGTACTACGATACTCTAATTTCACGGTGGTAGGGGGATTTGAATTTGCCCTTTGAAGATGTGTGCTGTGTGGCAGCCACGTCTGTAGCTGCTGACTTAAAAGGTCTGTAGCTTCTCCAATATGTTACATCCCCCACACATAGATTGAGACATCTGTTGGACCATATTTATTCAAACTTAGCTGGTTTAGTGGTTGAGATACATTTCCCACTTGTGTTGTCTGACCATCTCGCAATGCCCTAAACAATTTTATGTGAGAAGGGGACTAATAGTCAAACACCTGACTATTTGGGGCAAGCACCGCAGTGGGCCAAAAACACACCTTCCAAATTTTGTGAGGCCTTAACGAACAATCGACCCACTTTGAATAGCTGTATTGAATTGGCAAATGCACACGTTAATAAGTGGAACTCTGGAGCAGTAGATCATGTAGCCCCATTATAAAATCAAACTCATCGTAAACAATAACTTTCGGCAGAATGGGGCAATGTGAAGTTGTTGGGGCCCGCCGTCTTGTTTGTTCGGGAGTCTCCTAAGACGACCACCCAAAGGTACAGGGTCACCCTTCATCCACGGGTTCTGAGTACAAACGGAGACCAACACTGGAGCACGGAGAGAAAATATATTTATTGCAACTGTGGTGCCTTAGAGTATGTCATCAGTGATGTCATATGTGAGGTCATAAGCTGTGCATCGTGGGGCGCAAGTTATAGTTAGCTGAGAAAACAATTGGTGAATTTCAGCGTTTTTTTGTTTTTTAAACATTAGTTTGAACAAGGGCAGGTGTCTTAGGCAGCGCCTTCTGTGGCTTCATGTGTAGATTTAAAATTTCATTTCTTTTGAGCTCTCAAGGCTTCTTCTGATGGAGACTAGAGGTTGAGAGATTCCGAAAAATGCAGGATAAAGCTCTGGTCCCCTTAAAGATAAAATCTAGAGTCCGCAAAAAACATCAAATGGAATTAAACTAGATATTCAGGTAGGAAAATGACTGGAGGGTCTAGGAGAAATACAGAAAAATTTGGAGACCAAGGAATACTTCTCGAATGTGTAACAAGCAACATTGTGATGAACCAGGCAACAAACTGTGTCTGTTCAGAAGAAAAAGGCAGTATGAACCAGGAAATAATGCCACAAGAAACTGTAAACCCTTCATCAAACTTGGGGGTCAAGCTATTCCAACTGATTGATAATGTTATAAGGTACTTTCTAGAATAAGTTACCCACAATATATAGTGACTAGATCAGGAGTCATGTATACAAGATAATTATTACAAATGTTGCATAAACAGAGCCTCTAAGAGTGAAAATATTCTACTGTGGTTGCAAAAAAGCCTATGGGGGAATTATTTTCTCCCCAGTAAGGAAATGTTCCTGTTTTGTTTACCATTGAGGTAAACATTCTGCATTGATGTTTTAAGTACCTGAAATAAATGTGATGTTGAAGTTGTACTGTTTAGAATAAAACAAAGCTCGTCTAGCTTTGCAACCTTTTTTTCAAGCAGCTTGTCGATGAACTGCCACAAAGTTCCCCAAGAATCCGGGGTACCGACATTATGGTATTTGGAATTTTTTGGTTACCTTTTTAATTCAGGTATGTCCATTTCCTCTGATATGTCCGAAAAGGAAATTATCTTATATCGAAGAATATATACAAAAACTATTTAAAGGATCCTCTTTTTAAGATTCACACCTATTCTGATAGATAATACACCCAATCAGAAGCTTGAGAGGCTTGAAACATTGGAAAAGAAATTAATTCGTACCCTGTTGCATGGTCACCATATGACCCAGTATTTACAGTCCAATACTATTCCTCTGGGATTAAGGGTTGGAAACGAGCCTGCAGGTTTCACAGATGATCCCAAGTACAGAGAGAGCTTCATTTTCCTGGGCAATAATTGCTCACCTCACTGGATGATTCTAGGTATCGACACTCCTGTGGAGCATGTGGAAAGACTCTAGAAGGAAGTAGCTCACCCAGTAAAAGAAAGTGTTGATGCTCGATCGTTAAATCATGCAAAGAAGGTGCTATCTGTATTAGAAGAAACTGTTTTTATATAATAATAATAATCCACATTTGTAAAGCGGGAACAATCGCCCGTAAGGGTCTCAAGGCGCTGGGAGCAGTCTGGAAGATTAAGCAAGCTATTGCCCAGAGTCACAAGGTGCTGGGCTAATCTGCCGCCGTAGCTGGGGATCGAACCGTGATCCCCAGTTTCCAGCGTCTGTCGCCCTGGCCGCGGCGCCACACCTCTCTCCCTTTTGAATTCAGAAGAATAACAAAAACAGAAGAAATTAGATCAACTAGCCTGGGACATCAGAAAGTATGACAAAAACAAAACTTACCCTTTTCTCATAGATTGATACTACAAACCGGATGATAAAGGTAGATTTGTACATAGAAGATGACATTATCATAAATGTTTTGTGACATTTTCTGACCCTTCTAATTCAGAGGCCTCTGACGCTGAACCTGCCACCAGGACAGCACAATTGCCACTGAGAAACTCAACACCTAGTACTTCAATTAAATCATCTTTTTTAGAAGTAAGTGGACAAGAGCAATGACCCCTTGGACAGAACTATCAGAACTCGAAAGGCAGTGGCAGCGGAAGGGGACATAGCTGTAGACAAGGCTATTTTCAGACATACTCACATGGAGAAAGACATACATGCAGACCTAGGTATCAATGGTGATGCCTTCATTGGATTCGACTGACTCATCCACATCTCCTATATTTAACCTATATGGTTATACCTTCATTTCTCATGAAATCTCCTTACTGATAAAGGGTTTGAGTTTTGTTTCTACGACCAAAACAGACCCCTTCTTAGTTAACCGGGAACTGCAAACATGTGTTCGCAAGAGGAGACTAAGATTATTTTTTGGGTACCAATAAGTACGTAGGTGACCACAGTACCACTGGACTGAGACCTATCTCTACTTTCAAATCTCCTTCCAATACTATCCGTGCTGAGATCATTAACTGTTTTGTGAGATGTTAAGATAATCAATCCATTCAGAGACATAAAGTATAATTTTTCAGAAGAAGAAAACAATTCACCATGTGCTCTGGTTTCTAATTCTGTGATCATTGTGAAACCAGCAGACAAGGGTTGTGGGATAGTGGGTCTGAATATGGGATTGCATTGCCGTGCTCTCCTGAGATAACTATCTGTATCAGCACATTAAACTAAACTGAACAGTGTTCCCTCATCTGAATTACAGTCTTCGATCCAAACCATTACCAGTAAAGGTCTACTGGAAGTTTTCTTACTAAAAAGGAATCTTCTTTTTTGAATATTAAACATCCACAAGAACTTGTCAAATGCTCCCAGCTGACCAATTGTTTACGACTGTGGATCACTTATGGAACCACTCTGTCAGTATATTGACTTCTTTCCTAAACCTTTCGTCCTGCTTACACATTTCTTTGTCCAGGATAGCATGTACCTCATTCAACTCCTGGAAGGTACTCTATTTAGCCACTAGTCTTTTGGTAATCTTTGAAATACAAGCCCTCTACACTAATATTCCACAACAAGGCATTGTGGGTGTTCTCCAGGATCATAGTCTATGGGTCAAACTCGCCCGGTTCCTATGGAATTTATTGTCCAATACTCTGAAGTCTCACTTTCAAAAAGCTTATTTCAATTTATGAGTACCCTCTATTACCAAAAAAAGCAGTAGCGATTGGAGCCGGGTTTGCTCCTGATCTTGCTATTCTGTTTATGGGTGACAGTGATACTTGTGTACTGTGACCACAACCATTTCAAACAACACATAATTTTCTGGCGTTGCTATATTGATGGTGTATTTATAAGTTGGGAAGGCTATAAGACCTCGGAGTTATTCCTGCAATGGATCAACAATAGATCAGACATTCAATTCCTATGCAATATGATAAAAATACCTTCACTTTCCTAGACCTGACCATTTAGGCAGATGAGGGAAAATTATATACTACACTGTATAGAAAACCAACAGAGAGAAACTTGTTGCTGTATTCTAGTCGTCATTCTAGAAGGCTATGTGATAATTTGCCATATGGTCAAATCCTTGGGGTGCTCCCGAACTGCACCTGAAAATGTGACTTTTTTTTTCCTGAATCTGATTCTTTAATATCCAGGTTACAGAACAAAGTCTGTCCTATGAGATTACTGAAACAAGCACCTAAGAGGGCAAGGTATACCAATAGGGATAACGTATTTGTTCCTAAAAATTGCCAAAAGGGACAAGATCCTCTGATCTTTGTCTGCACCTTCAATCCCGACAGCAATGCCAATAAAAAGGTTGTACACAAACATTATCTTGTTCAGGATACGTTGAACTGCACTGATTAACCACTCTGCTCCTTCAATTGAGGACCCAGCATTAGAGAGATGGTGATCAGGGCTGTGTTCCCCCCGACACATGTTCCATCCTTACAATCCCAGTGGATCCTTCCACCTATAAAGGGACACTTCAGATGTGGGAGATGGGTTGCATGTTAATATTTTTTGGAATCCAAGACTATTGAACATGAGAATGTCAAAACTGTGAAACTATTGGAGCCCCACTCGTGGAACACTACAAACAACATGAACACTCTGCAGAGGATATGGATGCCAAGTCATCGCGGTACCCAAACATGATCCGAGAGGTGGTAATCACCAAAACAATCTTATACTGCAGGAATGCAAATGGATTGTGTGCTTGAGAGCCATGGACAGGTGCGTGAACGCTGATGTTGAGTGGAGCCAACTAACAGCGGTGGTGGTGGGCTGATTTATGGACCTTATTTCTTCTTTTATGCTAGAACTGTATGATGAGGAATTTAACCCCTTGCATGCTGCCGCGATTCTGCTCCTGTGCTGGACATTCCAATCGCGGGTGTGGTCATAGCCGTCATCAGCACACGAGCACTGTAGTGCATGACGGCTGGGGGCCGTCATCAGCATGCAAAGGGTTAAACCAGTCTGTTTCCATACAATGCCATTTGCTTTTACTCAATCTGTCACTACTTTTCTGCTTCAGTTAAGCACATTTTTTTCAGCACTGAGTTCGTAATCTTTCTGGCCCCCTATACTGCCAGTTGTTGCAATCTTTGTTAGTCTTTTATGTTGTGGGAGACATCTTTTTTGTTTGTGTATTGTTTTTTTGACTATTGACAATGTGCGGTTTATTAATGTAGGGACCATTCCAATATGCCTCCCGTTTATCCTCCACTGTCCTGCATGTGAAGTTAGTCTCCCACTTTGAGCGCACTGCATCAGCTAAACTTATGACCTCGGCCATGTGAGTGTTGATTTTCCACGTTTTATGGCAATTGACTACTTTTTCTTTGATCTTTTTGACACTGTCTTTTTACCCTCCGGGTAGTCTGCTGGGTTGAATTATACACCTCCAGTATGTGGTTATTTAATCCCCTCCCCCTTTTTCTCCCTGCTCCTATTTTGATTTAGTTTGGTGGTACATCTGGTTAATTGTTATGTTTTGTCTGTGGGGTGAGACCCCTTTGGGTCTCTTATCTTTCATGTTTCTTAGCAAAATCGAGTTCCCTCTCTTTTTGATGTATGGTAGCACAGACTTTTTATTACACGTCTATGCACGTGTCGGATGTTTATCTTGATGGTCTCTTGCTTTTTGTGCACATTGCTGCTGTCAATAATTTTAGGCGTAGTGACACACACTGAGGATTTCCATGATACTTTACCCTGGTTTCCTAATTGAGTTTGCTTTTCAGTTAGTTGGGTGCTCTAATTTCTATTGATTTTGTAATTTAGGTATTCTCTTTATAGGGCATTCATGTCTATTTGTGGGGCATTAGTCTCCCACTTATTCTCTTGATAATACATTGATGTTTATTCCCTTATGGTTCGAGGTGAGTGACCATATGTTTTGCTCCATTTGTTGGGCCCATTTCTTTTTCTTTTCTAACAATTCCTGTGTTTTCTACTAGGTTGAAAACACTTTCTTGAGGAAGACCCTGTTAGGTGTTGATAAGAGGTCAAAACGTTGACTTTTCAGTCTTAACCACATTTGCACTGGCTGCTGCACTCACACCTATATTATTTATTTTTGTGGGCTTTTATGTTGTAATTGCTGTTCCGATGGTTAAAACATTTTGTGATCCTACGCGCTATGTTTGTTATTTGCACATTGTCCACTGATTTTCCACTCACTGCGCCGTCACTTGTAGCACCTTTTCGTGCATTGGAATTGTCTGTTTATTCATGATGATATAGAGCAATTCTATTTAATTACCTTCTAAAAACCTTTTTGACGTCCGCAGGGCCATTGTATAATTTCTCCAACAATACTCATTTCTCTTGTGTGTTTTCCTCTAGAACATTGTTGTAGGTATGATATTATGGCATGGTCACTTTAGCAACAGGAGTGACCTGTTATTGCCTCCAAAATGGCACACTGGGCAGAGGCAGACCCTTTGACCTGGTCCCATCAAAGTGTGTAGGGGGTTGCTTCCGTCAAACGTTCTCCAGCGGCCTGGAGCCAGTGGCAGGATGTAGCCCCAATCACTTTACTGATAAGGGCTTAGAATGATGCTGCTTCTTTTGCTGCCAGGCCTGCTGTCTCCGCCAGGCCATGGGCCCATTTTCTACCCCTGGAGCACCCAGCCTTTTTTTAAGCCTGAGCTCCCAGTTTACAGCCATTCTGGTCTTTCCTCCCAGGATCCCAGCAGCCTCAGTCTATCCACTCTGAGTATTACTTGCCCATTTTTGGTCTGCTGTTGCGGCAGCCCCTCTTCTCAAGTTGTTTTCATGCTGCTCTTCATCCTCCTAGAACAGCCACCCTGGGGTTGGCTTTGGACATTCCCTCTGGCATGGCTGACCAGGCTTGCATCTGAGTTGGCCCTTGCTCCCAATGTTGGGTGCGGGGTGAGCATTCTACATGAATCTAAATTCTGATGGGCCTTCTTTCTGTACTGGATGCTGTGAGCTATGAAGAGGTTTGGAAGCTACAAGGGAAATCTGAGGAGGAGTGGGACCATGAGCTTACAGAATGTAAATATGTATGGGTAGGGATGGAGGTCAACAATTTCCCTATATTACTCTCTAATTGGGACAATCTTTTTTAGTGTTCTGATTTTTCTTGATTTTTGTACTTAGGCACTTAAAGAAATGCGCCTGAGAAGTTTTCTTTAACCAAAAACCTGTGCTCATCTCTGGCCATTATTCTGGTTGATTTTGGTTAATAGTGCCTCTCGTACGATATTCTCCATACTGTAGATTTGGGTGATCTGTACATGCTGTGTCTTGATGTTTTGTTCCTAAGAAAAATTGTCTCGACTCTTTAAGTTCAAATAAAATTTTTTATTAGGGTAAACAGAATTGTCATTACAAAAAGTAAAATGCAATACATCAGTAGCGATAGGAATAATAAGCTAGGATAACATTATTAAAGTACATCAAAAATAAAAAGCGAAGGGGAGAAAGAGGAGAAGGGTAATCAAAAAATAGTAATGAGGCTTGGGATGCAAGGTATATACTCGATGAGGCATTGGTCTTCAGGAGACAATGCAAATATAAGCTGAAAACTAAGTGTTAAATAAAGAGAGGGAACAAAAGGCAATTCATGGGGGTTTCAAGACCTCTTGCTGCGATGGGTGTCTCGACTCTTTAGAGGATTCTTTTGAGGCCTAAAGTTCATTTTTCTAAAACAGAATAATATAACACCTGGTTTGATTTAAGTTTCCATGTATAGAAAGCTATTGAATGCTCTTCCTTGAGGCTGTTCTGGCTCAGAACTCGCCCTCAAGGCCTGATCTAGGACAACAGTTTCAGCAATACAGGGTTTGGATGTTTCATGATGTAACTAGATGGGTACTTATATGCCCTTTTTTCAAAGTCGCAAAAGCCTGTGTTGTTTTTAAAGTGCTCCTAGTAGATTTGTTGTTGGTGTTACTATGTCGGTATCGTTTTTGAGACATTTCCTGTAATAGTTTCTATAGTTTACAAATAGCGGAAAACGTTTTTTCTCTCTGAGGTAGGTATTTACCAAAGATGACCATTGCCTTCCAATTGTCCATAGCAAGCCCACCCACAAAAGAAATATATACTAAGATTGTCCTTTTTGTTGAAGGATCTTTTAAAAATACCAGGATGTTAGGTCTTGTGAGTCATGAAGGCCTCTCCACACAGAACAAAGTTAATGAGTAACTTTGTTATATGACCCTATATTTCCATTGAGACGTTCTGAAGATCTCACAAACCACAATGAGAGCATAGGCAAAGACATTTAAAAAGGCCACCAGAATTGTGTAATGTAGGATCATATTACACAATTACCTGCTATGTATGTGTGTGTGAGAGCGTATATATCGGTTAAATGATGGAACAACGCAAGCCTGAACCATGCGGTTTTAACCGCAACCGTGTCTTTGCGACGCATGTCTGTACCATGCAATTTCTTTGTAGAGACATGATTGATAAAGGGACATGTGTGCTAAAGATCATACCCCTGCCCAGAAAACTGTCCCTTCCCCCTGCCCCAAGCCCTAAAGAGTGATCCCATGTCCTAAAAACTACCCCAGCCCTCAGCACTAAGCCCTAAAAGCTGTCCCCTCCATCCGTAACCTACCCCGACCGAGCCCCCCTCCTGCCCTGAGTCTTAAAACTGCCCCAGCCCTTAAAACTGTCCCTTTCCTGAGCCCTAAAACTGTCCTCATGCCCTGAAAACGACCCCAGTCCCCCACCCTAACCCCTAGAAACTGACCCCATACCCCTGTAAACTAGTGTTACCCAGCCCCCCTGCCCTGAGTCCTAAAACTGCCACCGGCCCTGAAAACTGACCCTTTTGCCCTGCCCTAAAAACTTTCCTCATCCCCTAAAAACTTCCCCAACCCCCCGCTCTGAGCCCTAAAAACTGTTCCCTACATCTGTAAACTACCCTGACCCAGCCCCCCGCCCTGAGTCTTAAAACTTCCCCTGTCCTATAAACAACCCCGACCCCCCCCGCCCCCCAGCCATAAAAACTACCCCATCCCCACAAGACCCGGCTCCAGCCCCACTTACCTCACCGAGCCCTCTCCCAATCCTTTCTCTTCTTGTCTTCCTGTGCCCACCCATCCGCTCTGCATCTAGATCGCGCATTGCCTAAACGGCGCATGTGCTTTAAGGCATATGCATGGCTATGGACAGGGTGGTTCGGATTGCGGGGAAACGGCAAGCATGGCGGAGCCCGCGTTGTACAGGCCCTTTGCCATATATATATATTTAAGCATATATAGATATATAATTATGTATTTTTATTTCCAGCTTTCGTGCCTTGTTACCCAATGTGCAGTGGTATAAAAACCTATTTTTAACATGGAACCATGAAATTTGGGAAATATTCACAGTTCTCATTTAAGATGGGCTTTATTTTCATAATGATACCCAAACCAATCTACAGAGCTTTACCGTTGGGATTGTGTAGCAACTGTACTTTCTCTTTCAGTATTATTGTAATTGTAAAATTGTAATTGTAAAAATATTTATTAAGCGCGGTTGCTGCCCGCAGGCGTCCAAGCGCTGGGTTGAATGGAAAGTGATGGGAAGAGGAGCTAGGGTACATAGGATTGAGCAAACAGCAGTGTCTTTAGGTCACAGCAGTGTCTATCATCTGTTTGAGCTAGAAACATTGTTTTTCTGAACACAGCAAATTAAGTGGCAAATCTACAGTTATGTGGCAAATCTGCAGCCCAAGTATTGTTCAAATCCACTGGCCTTAGTCATTGTCCATTGTTTTTTATCAACAATGTATTCATGAAGGGTTTACAAAAAAAAAATTTCATTTCCAGATAGTGCCCGCACTTTGACTAAAACATATTTTGCAGCTAACTATCATGAAATACACAAGTAGTATAAAAACATATGTGACTGGTATTGTAATATAGTTCCATATTTCCATTCTGGGATTCTGGTGACATTAAAAAGCACACTTAGCATTCAATTTCAATTCACTTAGCCTTCAGCTGCATTGTTTATGATGTCATCAGAACCCTTGCAAACAATATTGGACCGTATTTCTCAGTTACACGTGGTCTGTTTGTGTCTGTGTTCGTGTATATGTATAATGTGCGTGTGCGTGTGTGTGCGTGTGTGTGTGCGTGTGTGTGTGCGTGTGCGTGAGTGTGTGTGTGTGTGTGTGTGTGTGTGTGTGTTAGTGCGTGAGTGAAAGAGTGTGTGAGAGATATGATCCTATATTGCCATGAAGGGTTTCTGATTGCATTCTAAACCTGAAGAGATATTTATACATTACTTGGTATGTTTGTTTTTATACTACACTTTTATTTTGGGGCAGTGATATTCAGAAAGGTGTTTTTTTACAGAAAGTGAAATATTGGACTATATTTGGTTATCTGTCAAAGATGACGAGAAAAATCCTTTATTATGTAGTTAAGGGTGCAAAATGTGGGGGGAAATTTCTCCGCGTTGTTAAAGATGCACATTTTGTATTGGAAAGGGAGGGATAACTGAAGCAAAATGCGGCTGCTAATCGACACAGATTTGAATTTAAAAAAATGTGTTGTCAATTGGTGTGAAAATGCATCTCTGCAGGGTGATGTGCTGAGAGCCCCCAACCCCCTTAAGATTTCACACGTGTTGCCCGCCTTTAACAGCTGTCTAAAGTGGGCATTGGAACCGCCGGGCCATGATCTCAGAGCGTTTGCAGAAGGCGCTTTACAATGCTCACCTTGGTGAGGAAATGGGGGATGGGGCAGTGTTTGAAGAGAGTAGCAAGAGATGGAAATGTGCCACGGGAGTATTGATATTGATGAACACAGTGTTTCTGTTTTTTTGTGGAAGGATGCAGCATTTCAGACCTCATGGGTTTTGGCCAAGTGGGGTCCTTCTGTCGGGCATTGCTGCTATCAGGGCAGGACTGGCCTGACCGATCAGCGTGTGCGCCGTTATTTTATAGCAGTTTTTGGATGTGTTGTATGGCCAGTGGGCCTGTTTTACTGTTTTTTAACCTGTTATTACCACAAACATTGCCTGCAGCAAACATGAATGCATGCACAATACCCATACTGTGTGTCTTTACCAAGTTCAAAACTGGTCGGATTTGCAATCCACTTTTTTTTTAGCTGCCTGGGTCACTAAAGGGGGACACTTTTATGGTGGTGCTGGGCCTATTTTTTCTCCCAGTCTCTATCTGGCTGCTTGTGCATAGTGCTCAGCCAATGGGCCTCTCTCTCTCTCTCTCTCTCTCTCTCTCTCTCTCCTTACCCCTGCCCAGCGGCAGAGGCCAGTCAACTATTTCAATAACTGACCTCTCCCAGCCCCCCATGCCCTGATCCTCCCCGTCTCAAATGCTCTGCGTTGTGCCCGCTGCTAACTTGCACGGCGTGTGGGTCATTTAGTTGCTTACTGCCTTTCCCTTTATCTCTGCAGGAAGAGAGAGTTTGTATGCGTGTTTAAACAAAATTGGCATTAATCAGGGAAACAACTCACTAGAGACAAATTGAATGCAGTGCGATTCTGTGCAGTTAAAGATAAATCTGCATATTTAAATTAATTACACACATCATGGACAGTTCCTGTCATGTATGACGTCCGTATCCTTTCTCCCCTCCCCCATCGATGCAGCTCTTGGGTGGGCAAAACCGCACTCCGAGTCGTGTGTTTAAATAATTGAGGCATCCCGGTTATTTATGGCTGTTTTGACAACACCGAATAAGCCCCCCTCTCTCCCCCCTCGAAAAGTTGTCCTCCAGCCGCCCTGTGAAGTGCCTGTCGGTTTGTCCACTGCGGTGGAGAGTCCTCTCCTCTCCAACTTGCTTTATGCTTTGCCCAAGTATAAGGGGTGAAGTGAATATTGTTCTGCAGCCGCGGAGCCCCCCGTATTCTCTCCCTGTGATGGATTTGCAATTCATATTGCGCCGTTGGTTACCGAGTGGGTCTACAGCTCATAATCTCTCTTTAAAAACGGATAAGGCGTCGCAGGCCGCGTTTAATGGACACATCACCCCCCTGAATGACCGCTTTGTGCGAGGCGGCCTTTGAGAGCCCCCCGCCCCCAGCCCTCGACCGCCCCCGCGGAGAGCCCCCAGCCTCTGTGCCGAGGACGGGCCCGATCACTTTCAGCCTGAATGGCACATAATGGGGGCCTGGGTGGGGGAGGGGCAACGACACTCGGGGAATGCTGAGATGATGGCTATTGGCACACATTTGTTTACACTTTTGGTTTATCCTTCCCCCTCCCCCCAAAACCGGGGCTTTGCATTTCCAATGAGGCCTTTGCTGTGGCTGAGCAGTAACAGATCTGCGCGGGCCAACTACAATGGCCGAGCCGGGCACATGACGACACACCGGGGCCGAGCACATGACAACACACCGGGCCTGCGCCAGCGAGCACAGACCCTTGGAGAAAAATAGCACTTTAATTCTTTCCAATGGGAATGTCTTGCAAGAATGACGCCACACAATTTTCTTTATTCCCCACGTTTCCGCCTGTATCGCAAACACCGTCCTTACAGGAAAATTAAAAACGGATCATTTCTATTTTTATTTTGTGTAACTGGAAAAGTAGAAGAGTTTTCTCACTTTGAAGTCAGAATGGGATGTTTGTCTTCTTTTAGACTTTTTCTACAGCCTCTGCGTGGAGTTTATATAGTGGGAGGATGCAGCAAGCAGAGAGAATAATGATTTTATGCGAATGTTACGTGTAACAAAGATAATGGAGTGGTGGGAATGCCCGGGCTAACCCTTCTTAATTACTGGAAGACCTTCAAGGTTCCACCGCATTCCATTGGATGCTGGCAGTCCATACCATTACGAAACAGACCCCGCCCAAAAGTAGAAGTTCAACATAACCGCTGGATCACATCCATTCAGCACAGGACAATAATTGCCCCACAGGCCCTTACCGGCCTTCTCTGTTGAAGCCCATCTCGTGTCCTCCGCCACTTACTGAGGCTACATGCAAAGTGAAGGATGTAAGTTACTTGAGCAGTATTTCCTAATCAGTTGAAACTCCTTTGGGTCAAGTTTCACGTTACGTTTAAAGGCCGTGTATCAGATAGCCAAATCCATTCAGTGAAATATAACCTTTATAATACATGGGCACCTTCAGTCCACGTATAAGTAAAGCCAGTTATCTTTGGTCTCAGTATTAAAGAAGTGTCATAGCTGTTCCGCTGTAATGAGTTATTACAGTTGAGCTCTAATGTCACAAACCTGCTGGTCTTAGAGCAATGTATTATAAGGAATAAAGTAGCCCCTGTGTACATTTTGAGGATAATGCAAATGACTTCCAAGTTCATTGACCTTATAAAGGAACTCTTCCTTCAGCCTCGTTCTCTGATAATGGAATTCCTTGGTGACATGTAATATCCTTGTAATGTGGCATTGTACACAGCAGCAGCACATGTAGTTTGTCACCAGGATTTGTGGTCCAGTAGCTAAGATGCCTACATTGAACATGCAGACCCATGTGCCCACCCCTGCACTAGCGCATGACTTCAGATTGTATTTCGGGGCAAATGACAATAGCCCTGTGCCTAAAAGTGTAACTATTAAAAACTAATGGAGGAACCCAAGATGTGCCACCAGACCTATAGTTCGGTACAAACAACAAAAAGCTCCTAGTGGCCAAATATACGTTAGTAATTCATGTAACAATCAACAGCAGTACCCGACTCACCAATAAATCGTGGCGGCGTTACAATATTTAAGAGGAGTTCCTGATTCACCAATAAATCGCAACTGGTCTCACGGTAAGCCTACGCGGGATTGCAGTAGCTCTTCTGAGCAGAGACCCGCCTCAATTTATTGGTGAATCGGGAACTCCTCTTGAAATTTGAAACGCCGTCACAAATTATAGGTGAATCGGGTACTCTGTTGATTGTTGTAATGTTGGCATATTGTGCATAGATATATCCCACGATCCTGCGGGGACATTCCTAAAGAGGGAATTGTTGAGTAGGATCGAGCCCCTTTATACCCTGATGGTTCAGGGCTTCGCACTGACATCTGTGGGAAATGGTTTTTGAGGGTACGTCTACAGCTTGAATTGTTTTCATTGCAAATTACATCCTTGTAGGGCCTAGAGCCCCCTTGACCTGCGTGCCCGGACTAAGAGTCCTTGGGCTCACACTACAGGTTGCCTTTTGGTCTATGGTTTTATGTTTGTCCTGATGAAGACCTGCATGCCAAATCAACAAAATAATTTCAGGTGTTAGTTGGGTCGAAACGTCGACACCATCCTATCTGGCCTGGATTGAATATCAAAATCCTTTTTGGGTAGATGAGCCCACATTCCATGACCATCTACCATTGTTGTGGACTATAATCGAAAAGAAGTTAGGATTCAAGCAGGTCGTTTTTCATTGGCTCTTGTAGAATGACTTCAGCTATTGGGTGTTTTTTGAAGAAAAAACAATCTTTGTTTTAATAATTTTCTTTTTTCTTTACTCCACTTTTCACTAGAGCACTTCTATTTACACTTTTCAATGCACATCTTCTGAGCAACCGGATTAAAGTCTATGAATATGATATATAATAGAATTATTTTTTGTAAACATAAATTGCATTTTTTTTTAAGTGTCCCTTTTTTCTTTCTCTTCTCCAAGAATCCGATAGTAGGATCATCAGTACGTGAATTGCTAACATATAAAAGTGTAGCTATGCAAGGAATTCAATGAAATTGCAAATACGTGTAACATGGCATTGTGAAATGCATTTGGGTAATTTCCCAACTTATGTACAGTGCTCTGTTGTTGCCCTGCTAGGTATGCTCATTAGAAAATCTAATATATACATGCATAATCATCGAAATTGTATGAAAACTTTGTGTCACGTGCGAGAAAAACATTCAGTTTATAGACCCAAAGTGTCCTACTCTATGCTTCGCTAGAAAGCCTAGACACGTTTTAATTAATTATATAGTTTATATCAGTGTCTACCTTGGGCTATAGTACTGGAACGTGCCCTTGTACAAAAACAGGGCAGACCTATTTGTACTTTTTTGCTGCTTATTTATTATAGAATACAACAAATTGATTATTTTCCAGTCTATATATCACAAAGCAAAAACGGAGCGAACTTACTGCAATACCCTAAGTATCACACATATTCTAAATCATTGAACGTGTAATCTAAATTTCGATAGACTTTTTTTATTCAGCTAAAATAAGAGCAAAATGATGTGATAGTCTTTTTGCTCTTTGAGTAAGGCAAATTGACCTGGTGATTTGCTTCAGATATGGCCCTGCTGGTCACAATCGAAACAACTGAGAGGATATTTTTCATCACCTAATGTAGAAAAAGCAAAAAAATTGTAAAATCTGTTGATTTCGTATTTTGACCTTGTGATGTAGATAAAATATTTGCTGGTTCACGAGAAGCAAAAATGGTGCAGATGGATTTTCCCTTTCAGTGTTTCTCACAAAGTATATTGTCACCAGGAAAACAAATTATGAGAACTGTTTATTCATAGCTTTTTCATGGCCTTCATTTTGGTGTAGGTTCTGCTTATCAAGTGGGGAATAATCATAGCCATGACATCAAGGACAAAAATATCAACATTTGAGCATGTATCGATTTTCTATACCCAACTCCACATATATGGATCTTGATGATTATTTATTGAGGAGTGAGTGTGAGATATATATTTAAGTTGCGTAGATGTGGAGTTAATAGAAAATCTGTACTTTACTGTATGCACTTACCTTTCAATGTTTTTGTCTTCGCAATTCTGTCTACGTTATTCCCAAGTCACTATTCCAGACTAGATCTCTTCAGTTTGTATGCAAAACTTGCATTGGTGTACACTTAGAGAGGTGTATAATTCAGGACCGTTTAGAATGACGTGGGTGACAAGAGGACACGTGTTCTTTCTGACTATCCAGATATATTGTTTATTTAACGGGCTTATGATATTAGGGTATACATTGTTGTGCAGTTAAATTGTGGGGTATTTTTTATGTTCAGCTTAAAAAAATGTAATTTTAAGCTTGGACTGAATCTGGGAAAATTATGAGACTGTTTTTGGGTCTGATATTACGTACTATATATAGAGGGAAACAAAGACAAAAAAAAATCTTATTTGTAATTTTTTTTTTGCTATGCAAGTGGATAGTTAGTACCCAGAAGCTGTGCTGTCTCGATATATTTTTATGTTTAAAAAATAAATACATTACAGTACTATGTAGTGCGTTGGTGTGTTGCACGTTTACCAATTACTTGTCCCTAACTGAATAAATCTAGATTCCTTTGACTTTCCTCTGCTAAAGCATTTTTACTTGTACCTAGATACAGGCTAACAGGCAGTGCTTAATTTTAGCTGGTGGTTTTCGGTGCTCGGCACCAGCACTTAATTGTCAACACTGGCGCTTGTGTCTGTCTGCCACAAGGTGGCGCTGTCTTGCTAATTTATATGTGACCACAACAACAGGTTATTACTAATTCAATATACATTAAAAATGACTATTGCCTGCTGCTCAAGCCATTCTTATACCTTTGGCGGCCTGAAAAATTTCTAATTGTCACACTTGTAGGATGAGTGTGATGATTTGCAGTTTTGTTGTTACTGTCATTGGCAGCATACCAGGGGCAATGTGTGGTGCAAGCTGCAGTGGCCTCCTGACGAGAGCCCTGGCTCTTATTTATTATTTTTTTTTTTACAAATTAAGCACTGCTAATAGTTCTTTTGTGTCATTAGCACGGGTGAAGGGGGACATGAATTCCAGGAAGTGCAAGAGTAGTGGGACAATGCTGTGGGAGAGTTGAAGTCTCAGACCCTGTTCGTCTTGGAAATGTCATAGTACTGGCAATGACCGCTTGATGTGGGGCGGCGGTGAGGGACCAGAACGCAAGTGGTGAGTGGGTGCTGGAAATGCTGGCTTACAAGGGACAGACGGTGGGGATCGTGAGGAGTGAGCATGGGGTGCCATAAGGGTCAGCTCACAGGTGGTATGCAAAATTGTCTATGGGCAGGAGGAATCCAGAGTAGTTGTGGAAAGAGGGCAGCCAGAATGTATGTTGGCATGGAAAATCCACAACCCTGATCGGCAGGGGGCCTAGAAATGTGGTTCAAATTCATAATTTTGTTTTTTAGGATTTATGTATCAAAATATACAGAGCCAAAATGTCTTTGGAGTGCATGTGCAAATTTGCAGAATCTGTGATCACAACCATACAAGATATAAATGTGTGGCCATTAATTAGACCGCATAATCTGCAGTGTCAATGGCCTAGTCAACCCGGGCATTTTGATAGCCTTTTTTTTCAACCTATCGAGCCACTGAAGATATATTTGCAGATGATTTCACATTGGAAAGCGTGACGTTGTTCTAGATCTGAATAGACTGGCAGTGTCTGAGGAAAAAAAACTCACGGTCTGACCTAGAGGAACACAATAACATCAGCTGAGTCACCAATAAACCATTCCTGGCCAGAGTATTAAAGGGTTGCGTGAAATTCGAACTCAAAAGCTACTTAAAATAGAATAACCTATTAGATGATCTACATTTGGGATTTAGTGCTTGCTGTGGCTACATTAAAAATAGCTGACTTTGCCTTTCGTGTCCTGAGCCAAGCGACTCGTGCATCCTCATCCTCCTAAACTTACCCGTAGCTAATCACACCTCAGTACTGAAAATACTCTGTGAAATGATGGGTCTTAATTGAACAATAGTGACTTGGTTCTCACCATTCCTGGCAAACTGTCCTCACCACATCAAATTTAAAACCTTCCTCCCTGAAAAAGTGTGGTCCAAACGAGGTGCCCCATGGATCAGTCCTCTCGCCTACACTATTTAATATTTTTGCTTTGGAGCCACATGCATTCACACTAAGCCAATCGAACATCTTATCACTTTTGCTACACTGATGGCAGACAACTTTGTATGCACATTATCCTCTTAATGAGGTGTAGAACAGCTCCCAGAAGCCCTCGTGGAAAATAGTCTTAAAATCAGCTTTATCTAAACCAGTTTCAGGCAGAATTTCTTTCTCACCTCTCCCCTCGTCCCACACTCCTGCAAGAAAGTGGATAAAAGAAACTTCAATACTGGCTAGTATGTGAGGTGGTTCCGAGGCATCTAGCAGCTTATACTGGACCATGGCTGTCAGCTGGTTGCACAAGTCCTAATTCTTTTAAGGCTAGGCTGTGGCAATTCTTTGCTTGTATGAAGTTACGTGGCCTACCTTGACGTCTTCAGCGCAAGCTACTGTGTAAGATTTGCTGCTGGGTCCCAAAAAATTGATAACGTTTCACCCATTCCGATCGCGCTTGCATGCGCCATGGAAAAGGCTCTCAATGAAGGCACCCTAGCTACCTTTCAGAAACTGCAGATTTTTGATAGCCACTGGCATCTATGAAACTATCACACCATTTCCCTATTACACTGGCCCGGAAGTCTAAACCACTGGAACAAGAACCTCGGGGAAGTGCCCCTAGAATCCGACACTCAATTCATATAAACCTCAGAGCTAATTCGGTGTTTGAAATAATCAAGGAGGACCCGAAAATCCGTCTTCATCGAAGACACTTGAACTTCTAGATGGAACATGTTACCCAGATGCAGGTTTCCCCTACATATCCAGAGCTTGCTTTGGTAGATTGTACAATTTGACAGATACTGAATTTTGGACACTATATTCTGTACAATAATGTGAAAACACAGACTGTTATGTTTTTTTTATTTCCACCGACGTAAAGAGATCCGTTACTCTTGGCTCTCATACTTCTTATCCAAAACTGTCCGTCAAGTAAATAAATGGTTGCCATTATATGCAGGTGTTCGCAAGCATTTTTTCGTTGTACTTGAGCAGAAATGTATATATTAAAAAAAAAAACTCTAATGTTGATTTCACATTTTCAAAACGCCATGTGGCTGGCTGGAAGGGTAGGTCCTTATCGTCCCCCACTGGGATTTCTCAATTTGGCGCTTTGCACACAAACTAACAGAGGTTCTTTACATCTGTCAGATTTTGTGTTTCTTCAATGCCTGACACACTAACTTTTTTAGCATCAGATTCTGACGAATACCATTCTTATTTGACTCTCATGCCTCTTGAAATAAAAAAGCAGGATCACACGCCTATATTGTTCAGTTGTAAAGTTTACTTCAAAAGTTTTGTGAAGTGGTGACTAAGTATTTTTAACACTTTTAAAGAGTCATATTGAGTCCTCACTTGTGGATCCAAGGCAATTCAGTGTCTTATGTCGAATTAAGTGTTTAAGGTGACCGATTCACCTTTTGTGAATGTGCTTGTTTATATATTATAGCTATAGTGCAATACTTCAGGCTGAGTGATTAAGCCTGCAACTTTTGTACTACCTGCTAAAGGTATTTATTGGAATTTTTAGTTGATTTGGCAAGGTTTGTTTTAACTGCACATGCCATCTCCTTCCAACAGTATGTTGAAAGCGCTTTAAAGCTTAGTCGAGTTTGCATGCATTAAATCACTGCTAAATGCAGAAAATCTTCCACAAGAGTTTTTTTCCTAGTTGAGTGTCTGAGTCTGCACTATAGCAACTTAGGCTAGGCGCTAGGGCATAACTGTTGCCTTAGTATTATGTGAAATGTTGGTCAACGGTGCCTCCTCATTCAAAGAATGCCTTGGGTAACACTGCACATTATTACAACCATGGCACAATGATCATCTGGTTTGCAGATTGGTTGGATGCAATGTTCTGGGAGTTCCCCTAACTGACCACTCCATTGGCCTTTGAGCCACCACCTCAGTACAGGAATGCCTTGGTATCTCATTACCCCATTGCAATTGTTTCTACTATTTCCAACGGGATGACCTGGTGCCTTCTCAGACTTTTGTATCCATCTTCCAAAAACACCCCCACCACACAGCTTCTACTGCTTTAGGAAGTGCTTTATAACAAGGGGGGGAAGGGGGTGGGCAGTGGGGGAAATTGCGTGTGTGTAGGCATGTATAACCCTCGCTGTGGGCACCGACTCGGTCCTCACAACGTGGGTTAACCATGTCTGAACCTGATAAACACTATCTTTGTGTGTGTGTGTGTGTGTGTGCGCTCGTGTGTGTGTTTAAATTGGTGGCCGCCATATTCTGTATGTTTATGAATCTAGGACAAACCTCTTTACTCTACAAAATCAAACCTATTGGCATTGATTAGGTTCAGACAGCTAGGGTTTTAAATGTTGAACAGGTATTGGCAAGGTCAATAAGTCTGACCGTAGGAAGCTATGAAACGGTTATATTTCTTATTTTTTACTGAGAGGATTATGCAACAAAAGTAAAAAAAGAAAGAGAAGACTAGCTGCAGTTTGAAAGTCACGGTGATAGACTTGCCATAAAAGCTCTACAATTTTACTAATTAAGCATCACACATAATTTTAATAGATCAATATGGATACTTCTGCATAAGCATGTGTACAGTTATGTAAATCCTTTATGGCGCATCATCTGGAATTTCTATTGGCTTCGATTCACTGTAACCTGAAGAACGAGTGTAAACATACAAAGGATAACTCTAATAATTGAAATAAAAAACTTTCATGGAGTTAATTTGCCCATCAGCCCTGGTAGAAGTGTACTGATCCATTGCGAGATGCCTAATACTTTGGTGGGCAGAAGCAAAATGTGAATGGCCCCGCCCCTGCCCCGCCCTCTGCCCACTCGCTGCTCCCGCCTCCCAGCTGCTCCTCCCTCCCACCTCCCCATATATGCCGGACGCTGCACAGGCGCGTGCCGCTGGCACGCCAAAGGCGCACCTAAGGCAAGCCCGTCTGCGCCTGGACCGCGCCCACGAGACCAGACTCCACTATGACGCCAGAACCCTCCACGCACTCAACGCTGGCCGAAACCACACCTGCTTCCAGACGTTGCCTTCCTGACTGATACCTGACAGAACAACTCCTCGGCGCCCGACATCGCCATAGCCATCCCAGACGGCTACAAGATCACCCGCAGGGATCGCACCAACGGAATTGGAGGAGGAATAACCATCGTCCACAAGTCCACCCTCAAGATCTCCACCCACGCAGACGACACCCTGAACACCGCCGAACAACTCCACTTCCGGATCCACACCGACCCAAACACCACCCTCAGAGGAACACTCATCTACAGACCCCTCAGACTCAGTTCAGCGACTCCATCGCCGACCTCGCCAGCACCCACGCACTCGCCTCCACGGACTACATCCTCCTCGGGGACCTGAACTTCCACCTCGAGAACAATAACGCCAACTCCGCCACCCTGATCAACAACCTCGCCAACCTTGGCCTCAGACAACTCGTCAGCTTCACCCACCCACACCGCCGGCCACACGCTGGACCCCGTCTTCTCCACAGGAACCCAAGTCGCCTTCGACCACACCACCGAACTCCACTGGACTGACCACCGCTGCATCCATTTCACCTTCAAGAAACCAACCACGCACCACCGCACCCAACAACAAAGACCGCTTGGATAACAACGCACACAACAGCAAGGAGCTCTTCAGCATCGTAAAGGAACTCTCCAACCCCAGCACCAACGACATCCCGCCCTCACAAGAACTGTGCGACTCACTAGCCATCTTCTTCCAACGCAAGATCGCTGACATCCACGACCGCTTCAACACCACAACCACCCCGACTACGCCAGACTCCACCTCCCCTGTGAACACTACCAGAGCCAACCGCCTGATCTCCTGGTCCAACGTCAACGACGAGACCCGCAAGGTCATGAACTCATCCACTCAGGATCTCCGTCAGACCCGTGCCCACACCATGTATTCAACAAAGCAGACGCAGCCATCGCACCCATCGCACCCCAACTACGGAAGGTCATCAACATCTCCTTAGAACCAGCGACATTCCCGGAAAGCTGGAAGCACGCCGAAATAAACGCCCTCCTCAAGAAGCCCAAGGCGGACCCCATGGACCTCAAGAACTTCCGGCCCATCTCCCTGCTCCCGTTCCCGGCAAAGGTCATCGAGAAAATCGTCAACATGCAATTGGTCCGCCACCTGGAAGACAACAACATCTTGGACCCATCCCAGTCCGGATTCAGACGAAACCACAGCACCGAGCCAGCCCTCATTGGCGCCACAGACGACTTCAGGTGCCAACTAGACAACGGCGAAACATCAGCCCTCATCCTCCTGGACCTGTCAGCCACCTTCGACACGGTCTGCCATCGCACTCTAAAGACACGCCTCCTAGAAGCCGGAATCCAAGAGAAGGCCCTTGACTGGACCACATCCTTCCTCTCCGGCAGAACCCAGAGCGTCCGCCTCCCACCCTTCCGATCCGAAGCCACCGACATCATCTGCGGCGTCCCCCGGGGCTCATCTCTCAGCCCGACGCTGTTCAACGTCTACATGGCTCCCCTCGCACAAGTGGCCCGTCATCACAACCTCAACATCTACGCCGACAACACCCAGCTCATCTTCTCTCTCACCAAGGACCCACACACCGCCAAAACCAACCTCCACGAGGGAATGAAGGCCGTCGCCGACTGGATGAGGAGCAGCCGTCTGACGCTGAACTCGGACAAGATGGAGGTCCTCATCCTCGGACCCACCCCCTCAGCCAGGGATGACTCTTGGTGGCCGACCACACTGGGAACAGCACCAACACCCACTGACCATTCACGCAACCTAGGATTCATCCTCGACTCCTCCCTCTCCATGTCTAAGCAGGTCAACGCCATCTCCTCCTCCTGCTACAACACCCTCTGCATGCTCCGCAGGATCTACAAGTGGATCCCAACCGAAACAAGAAGAACGGTGACACAGGCCCTCTTCAGCACAAGACTGGACTATGGCAACACATTCTACGCAGGTATCCCAGCCAAACACCTACGAAGACTACAATGCATCAGAACCGCCTCCGCCCGACTGATCGGCGACGTCCCCCGCTGCAGCCACATCACCCCTCACCTGAGAGACCTACACTGACTCCTCGTCGACAAGAGGATCACCTTCAAGCTCCTCACCCACGCACACAAATCACTCCACAACCCCGGACCAGCTTACCTGAACAGCAGACTCCGCTTCTACACCCCCACCCGCCAGCTCCGCCCCGCCAGCCTCGCCCTCGCCGCAGTCCCCCGCATCCAACGAACAACCTTCGGCGGCAGATCCTTCTCCTACCTTGCCTCCAAGACCTGGAACACCCTCCCTACCCACATACTGCAGACCCAAGACCTACTCGCCTTCTGGAGACTCCTCAAGACTTGGCTGTTCGTGCAGTAGCAGCACCCACTCCGCTCCCCCCCAAACCCCCCCACTCCATAGCGCGCCTTGAGACCCTCACGGGTAAGTAGCGCGCTTTACAAGTACTCTGATTGATTGAACAGATGAATGAAGAGGGCTGACCCAAAGTGCCTCTATTGCATGTTATATGTATGTGTGTTTCTATTTGAGTTTTTTTTTTATTACATGAGGCTGTCTAGACAGTTAAAGCCAGGCCAGAACTAAATATCTCCACTCAACTTGAGTCGGTCACGTGTCCGGAATTATACAGGGTGTGTAACAGGACCAGGAGTATATAGACTTTAGTGATAATTTAAGCTCTCAGGCATTGAATAGGTTGTGGTACTTCTGGTCGCATGTTTACATTTCTGCCTTTTTCCATCTGGATAAGTTGCAAATGGGCAGAAATACATCTACTTACAAAAACGTACTCGGTTTTTAATACCTTAACTTTTCACACTTAAATGGTGGGCAACAAAAAAACAATACCGTTTTCGTATCCAGCGACAAGAAGCGACAGCCATTAAAACTATATATAAGTAAACAAAGAATCAATTTTATTCTCATTTTTCTCCCTCGGTTACATGTGTGTTTGAAAAAAAACATTTTTTTAACGTGACACAAACTTGAATACAAAATGCCCTTTAAAAGAACTCGGGACGTCATCCAATGCTTTTGACTACAATATTGCCTACGTTTTTTAAATAGATTTTCTTTGAAAATCTAGTGTTGGGTTTCTTGTCCTTTATATGCCGTATCCTTGCATGATGTGATGGTTCCAAAACACAGCTGTTACCTCTCTTTTTTTCCTCCACCTTTTCACGTTGAAACTCGGATCTGCCAGCCCAATTAGCTGCTCACTATCAAAAGGCGGCTTCCGCCTTTCATCTTCCGGCTGAAAGGATGAGTGACGGGTGTCATGGAAACCGTACCGCAGGTCAGAGCCTGTCCCTGTATAAAAGATGCAGGAAAGCACCGCTTTATCACATGAAAATTAATGAATAGCTGTTATTCCGTGGTGAAGACTTTCCTGTTTTTTTTTTTTTATCCAGTTTTGGAGCAGGCACTTGATGACGTGTTGAAAGCATCCCTTCCATTAAGGATTAGCTCGGTGAGGCGAGCCCGAAGTGAACGTGTCCCTTCAAAGGTTCAAGCCGCAAGTTGGAGAAACCACAACTGTTCTGCCTGCCTCGATTTGCCCTTTGATAAAACATGTTTTTTTTCTTGATTTTACTGTTTCGTGAGCAGTTCTATCAACTATTTTTTCACTGCTGAAAAAACCTCGGTACAGTGTACCGCGGTTGTGTCCATTTTCGTCTGAACTTGCTCGCGTTGTTCCTAGTTTCATGTTTCTGTTTACTTTTTGAATCGATTGAGGCACCGACAGTTCTTCATGAAAATAAATAAAAAACAAAATGGCCGCGCTTTCACCCTTGTATGGAACCGTATATTGAAACCGGTTTTACATTTGCCATTGGCCACTATGGCTTCACCCTGCTCCTTCTGCCACACAACATTGTACCTTTGAAGCCATCAAAATGACTGTCTCCCCTTCCTTATGCGTCCAATTTCCCCTTGTTAATTGCTTAAACTCAATAGTAAGTTTTTTTCATGTTCATTATAAAAGCTATTGCCAGCTAACACCAATCCGTCAAAACGAGGCCACGTTTCAGACCAATATCTTGGTGGAACCCTGGTTCTCTTAAATGAAGACTCCCCTCTTCAGCATTTCCTATTAAAAAACATCTCCGCACTTGACAGCGTATTCCCATCTAATTAAGAATGATGTTCCCCCGCTCTGAGGAGATGCTTCCATAAAGCTGCCTAGATGGCTTGGTTTGTTAAATGTCCATTATGGACACCTACTCTCAACCATCACCTGCTTATTCGAAACCCTGTACGATCATCTCATCTTCCTTTCTGTACAAGGTCAGTAAATCGATTCCCATTAAACAAAACCCAGATATGGCATGAGTTTGGTATGAATCACTATATAACAAAAAAATGAGATGGTGTTATCCTCTTACTACGAGGAGAGCCATAGTAATCCGTTAATGCTTCCTGACATGCTGCACGTAACACAGTTTACCAACTTAGATCCGTGTGGCATTTCAAGCCACTCCTTTGAGTGGCCGAGACCCTCACGTGTTTGCTCCAGTGTCTGTCTGTTCTGCTGGCCTTGTAACTCTGTTCCCTCTACCCTTGCTTAACCAGAGTAACAGTGCCAGTGCCCCCACTTTAACCCCTCCCCTGCTGGTGACGAAACCACTCCGTCATCAGCCGCGGTCGCGCTGTGCCGATGACAGAGCGGTTCCGTCACCACCCGCTCAGCACGCCTGCGGGGCGCGGATTCCGCGCCTGCGCTGAGCGTTCCATTGAGCGGGCGGGGCCGTGACGGAACCGCTCTGTCATGAGCACAGCGCAACCGCGGCTGGTGATGGAGCGGTTCCGTCACCAGCATGGGCACGCCGCGCGGCCCCCCCCCCCCCCCCCCCCTTAGCACTGCGGCGGAATAGCCGCCGCAGTGAAGGGGTTAAACACAGTCAAATTGGATTTCCCCCGGTTGACATATTTAACGTACCTATGAGTTCCTATTATATTGTGTAGAAAATACACAGAGGGCCTCTAAGATAAAAGCCACCTGTGGACTGCAGCACCTAAGGTGCCATTCATTGGGTTGACCTGTAAAACATGGCTTCAGGCTTAGTAGGTGTAGCCTGACTGCAGCAGCCTAAAAACCTCCTGTCAAACCTGTCAAAATAAGTTTTTTTTGACAGGCAGGAAACTCTGTTTTTGAACACTAATAATTCACCTGTAAGCACACCTCATCGCCCTCAAGTTACAGTGCCTGATATTTAAAAATTGAGTATGTGTTAAAATAAAAGTTGACATGTTCCTCCACTGAATAGCCTCCAAAGGTTATTTTCATTTACAGGGTTGGGGCTGGATCCTGGATAGTCAGTGGTGTTTCTTAATGTGTGTTTTTAGGTCGAGCCTGGGCAGCGCATGCGCTGCTCTTCGAGGCATGCTATAATAGAGTATGCACTTGAAGGTCCGCCCACTCTCCACCCATATTTTTATTGGTTTGTGTTTTTGTCCTTTGTAAATGCTGGTTTCTGATTCGGAAATCTGCTTGTTAGTCACTCCTTAGTAACACCTTGTCCACAGGTGTAACCTCCCAAGAGGACTGGCTCCTTTACTTCTGTTGTTACATAGTCTGTGTTATTTAGTCTGTAAGCACTATTTCTTTATTGAGTTTACCCTACTACAGGCACAAGGTGCTTTGCAGCAACATTCAGCGCGCCATGCACGCTTTCACTTCTCCAGCAGCCTGGACAGTGGCCAGCGCTTCTTTTGGAATGCCATAAGTCTCACATTTAGGAGTGTTTGTACTATTGGCATTGTAAATGACAATAGCTTAAACTCTTACAAATGCGACACCTATTGCGTTGCAAATATGTTTTTTGTGGGTTGTTTCCAAGCGCCCCATGCCGCACTTGCACTTGATAGAGGCCACACCCCTTTCTTTGGATGCGGCTCGCCTAAAGAAAGGGGCGTGACCTCTATTAAGTGCAAGCGCGGCATGGGCTCTCGGAAACAAATAATATTTGCAATTCAATAGGTCTTGCTTTTCTGAGATTTTGAGCTATTGGAATTTACAGTGCCAATAGCTCAGTCTTGTAAATGCGAGACCTAATGCATTGTAAAAAAAAACACACAACTCATTCCAAAGGCATGTGGTGTTATGGTTTGCATTTTTCTCTTGGGTCTTGATATCATCAATCAACTACCACACCAAACATGCATTTCTTAACTGCAACTACTGTTTGTTAGTGCTTTTATATTCCCTCTATGACTTCTAACCAGATGTGGCTACAAGCATGGTGCAGTTTCTTGGATCAGTGTGGGATGGCTTGTGATCACGTGATAATTTAACACTGTGGCATCCATTTATCTGTGTCCTGAATTTGAGTTGGGGTTTTGCAATGCTAGGTCTGTCTGTTTCTTTCCGGTTTAATACTTTTTATTTATTTTTTATTTCATAATCTTTTATTCGGTTACCACTTGCTTGCAACCATAAAAAGTACAATTTATATAACAATAGAATAAAAATTATTATAAATACGAACAAAATAAAAATATTTTTGCCAAAACATGATCACATATTTTCAGTCAAGAGTTTGTCGTATCTTGATAACAGCTTTTAAAAAAGTAGCTATGCATTTTGCGGAATGAGTTGAGTCCAAGAATTGTAGAGAGAGATATGCATGATGACATGACCTAAGACCAAGGGAACGAAGAAGTGGTAGTATCCAAGTTTTTCGTGGTGATTTATAATATGTACAGAAAAAAGTAATATGTATTGTGGACTGAGTTGATAGTTCATCATATGGGCAGTTCGTGATATTGCTCGACCAATTCTGTATCCGTGGAAATGAAACTAAACGAAAGAAGGTGTTAAAACGAAATCTTCTCGGAAGATATTTTTCGTAGTTAGACAAATAATACGATAGATAAGGTTGGATGTTTCTGACAGGTTGGATTGCTTGGATTTGAGTATTGAGCGGTTTTACAATCTCAATTGAGCTACGAAGTTCTCTCAAATGGGCCATGCTTATTTTCTTTAACTCTTTTCTCGAAATATCCTCCACACTAGGAGGATCATCAAAATATGAGCTACGGCCAAGGTCTTTGAAAAAGTTCTCCACATAAGCTAACCAGGGAATCTTTCTCCGGTTTGTTAAGGCCATACAGTCCGTAATTAGTGACCGAGTTAGATGGCTCTCTGGTTTTGACCATATATGTTGCCATAATAGGATTGGTTGGGAACGTATTTAATCAGTAATGTAATCCATACCTAACTCGTTATGAGAGGCAAAAATTGGAGCGCTTTGTGGGAGGGCCAACAAATATTTGACAAACCTGTTCTCTACTGTTTGAATAGGGTCTATTGGGCCATATCCCCAGATGCCCGCGCCATAGGTGGCCACACTGGCATTTTGCATAGTAAATTTTTAGGGGTTCTGGGGGAGCTGGTTTGCCAAGTTTTCTTGAAAAGGAAGTCAGAGCGGTTGTTGCTCGCTGAAAGAGGAGTTTTCGACTATCCGTGGCCTGCCGCCAGCTCAGGGAGTCATCCACCAAGATTCCTAGATATGGGTAAGCAGAGGTTTTCTCCAGTCTAGACTGTTCCACATGTATTGGTTTAAGGTTCTTGACTTTTGGGCCAACGTGCATGGTGAACGTCTTTTTGATGTTGATTTTTAGGCCAAGAGAGCCCATAAAAGAACAGTATTTGTTAAGTTGCTTTTGTAATAGGATAAGTGTCCTGGCAATAATGACCGTTTAATACTTTAAAGCACAATGTCCTCGGGAAGGCGAGTGTGGGCCTCCCCAACTAATGGTCACAGCAGCTCAGGGGGTATTGACTGATGAAAAGGTTTGCATGAAAGTGGAAATGTGAGCGCACACAAAGGTGGTTGCTTATGTACGCAAAGAAGTGTGTGTTTGCACAGCCAGTTTATTATTTGCACAATGAGAAGATGGTGTACACACAGAAGTAAGCGTGCAAAAGTAGTAGGTGGTCATTATGTGGGCTTGCAGAGCTTCTTCTTTGGACAGGTGATTGTATACTGTGAACAGGTGTTCTTCACAGTGGGCTTGTTTACCCACGTTATACCTGTATATACCTTTATACATGACCATTTGAGAAGATCCAGCATTTAAAAACACTTCTAAGAACAAATCATGCTATGAAATAAGTGTAGGTGAGTCCAGTGCTCCCTACAACATCCCTTTGTTCATAAGGGTCAGGGAAACCCGCCTGCATTCTTATTCAGAGCTTTCTTGTGTTCAAATTCAAAAGGTCAGAAAGCTCACGTAGTAGGTGGGTGGAGTATGGGGATGGGTGGGGGGGTTGTACATTTGTCCTTTGACAGGACCCCCTTTCCCAAAGTCTCCACCTCCTGTCTTTGAGACTGTCTCTCCCTATGCCCCCTCCTTGCCACCTCTCAATCTCTTGCTCTCTGATAGGATGTCACTAGAAATATTTATTTACTTTAAACGTTTTATAGAGCGCTCACATAACCCATGTGGGTATCAGAGCGCTTTACATATGGGAGTGATCATCAGAAAGTACACGGATCGTTCTCTATCTCCCTCTTAAGAATTGTTATAATAATAATCCGCATTTTGTAAAGTGCACAATCACCCGTAAGGGTCTCTAGGCGCTGGGCGCCATCGGGAAGATTAGGCAAGCTATTGCCCAGAGTCACATGGTGCTGGGCTAATCTGCCGCCGGTGCCGGGGATCGAACCGTGATCCCAGATTCCAGAGTCAGTCACCCTAGCCGCGCCGCCACACCTCTTCCATATCAAACTTCAGGCCTGCATGATTGCCCATCTCCCCTCTGCCTATGCCACTTCTCATCAGTATTTTCTGATCCTCCTGGTGTCGGACCAGCTCTTGTGCTGAGGAGCTCCTGGGATGAACATTCACAATTCTTTTAGTCCTGGTGTCCCCAGGGTTAATGAAACTTTAATCTATGGCCCTTTTATAAAAGTCATTCGTTTGTGTTCGGGTTTGTAGAAGCAGCCTGGCCCTAACGATCTCAGCTTGCACTGTTTTGGTTCATACGTCATCCCTGCATAAAGCAATGGTTGTTGCTTCTACTATAGTGAGCCAGTTTTTCCCCTTTTAGATTGTGCCTAAGGGGGCTGCCTGTTAGCTCCCCGGCTGCCAGTGAAAGAAGATAATGTAAAATTAATGTATGTGGAAAAGCTGCAATCTGACACTGTGGAAATGCCGGTGGTCTGAAGTACAGGCATTCGCATGCCAATCCCGCTCTGTCTTCAGTGACAAAATGGCAGCGCTGCGCGGTTTAAAATAGTAGTGGATTCGATTTTTGAGTTTGTATTGCGCGCACACTTGCTGCCAGGGCATGTGAAATGAACTGTTTTTTATTGTTGTATGTTTATTTTTAACGTTGTGTCTTCTGTGTATGGAACAGAAAACCCATTTCCATCTTTAACATTAGTTGGTGCAAGCGATGAATGCCAAAACAGGTTGTTTTGCCTTGCTTTGAGAAATTTTGTAAGTGGACTTTTGATAGAAATCTCATAGACCGGTAAATTTATCTCCTTTGGATTGCTTCAGTGATCCTATCGTTTGTATTCCAGTCTATACTTGGACTTGATGAAAACCTACAGGCCAGGCTTGGAGTCTGTTGTCATCGGTGGAATCTTGGGTGGGATCCAGGGGGCACGCTGCCAGGATGCAAGGGATAGGGCTTTTCAGACCAAGAAGGCCTCATGGAGAGCACGCTCTGGCTGGTTTCCAAAGACCCCGTCTTTAACCTGTTCAGTCATCATCAATTCTGATATTTATAAAGCGGTGCAACTCGCCGGGCATCCAAACGCTGTTGCACAAACAACAAAAAGATGCATTCAAACAGAAGTAGTGTCGACATAGACCCCACGTTTCGTAAGCATGCAATGTCATATCCAATAGGTCTGGCTTTTTAGTAGGAGAAGTGTTTGGTAATAATTGGGTTACTTTGTAGATATTGCTACCAGCACGGCTGAAAGTTCGGGGAAACCGCGTTATGCCGTGTTATAACATGATAGAAAAAAGAACAATAATGCTTCCAGCACTTCCCACATTATTCCGCACTTTTTCTGTGTTGTGCTGCTCTACAACATGGCTAAAATACAGTGACATCGCCAATACCTCTTGCATAGGCTGTTTTTTGATCCAGAAGTCCAAGGGAACGAACATGAAGGAACTTCTGCAGATGGACAGTAAGGGTCTTTCCCTTTTTATGAAGGTATTGAGCCTCATTTTAGGGCATACGTAGCACATTTGCCGGGACTGGATTTGCTTTTTTATGCAATGGAATTGGTTGTTTTGTGTTTGTGGCTTTGAATACATGTATTCTTGGCATACACATCAGGAGTAGTTATCGTTTGCTGTGAAAATCTTTTGAAATAGTGCATTTTGTGGTAGAGAAGTCCATTTTTTATACTGCCAAGTATAAATATTTGGTTACAAAAATATCCTTCCAAATGAAAGTGGAATAGAAACACAAGCTAGGCACGACCAGAAAGAAAACATGCCAATCCAGCAGAAGAAAAACATCTTCGAAATAATGATCAAATATTGATATAAGGGAGAAACTAAACGGTGCATGTTTCAGTAAAGTACGCTGCTTGACCAAACATAGGACGCAAATTGTATTCATAAAGTTATTCAGTGTTCAGTAATTTAACTCCCGCGCATCCACCAAAGTCTCAGAACTTCTCCAGCGATCACAGTAATAGGAAATTGAATACAAATGTAACATTACTAAAGGTGGGTGAAGTGTGGCTCCTCATTCCTCTTATTTTATTTTATCTGCCACATATGTTCCCGCTGTCTTAGTGTGGCTAGCCCTTAGTTCTTTCTTCAAGAACAAACTCCAGCGTCTTTCGTGACTTCTATCATTGGCTTCTCTTGATGTTCCTCCGCAGCCTCTCTGCCCTCTCTGGTAGCCGTAGCATTCATCCTCTCCATCTTGTAGGCAGACCCATGACCCTACGCTTCCATGGGTTCCTGTCATTATGCTGTGGCCAAAACACCTCTTCATTCCACTTCCCGTTGTCACCACCTCAACCCTCAATTGTACTCTATCTCCTGACATTTTTAAGAAACGAGTTGGAACTGTTTGTAAACTCTGTGGCTTTTGGAATCTGATGAATTTGTGAAAGTTGGAGCATTTGAGGTGTTGCTACAGTTCATTCTTGGTGACTGCATCTTGGACTAGTCGAGTAATAGAAGGAGTTTGTATTATTAGCTTGTGAAGTTATGAAGACAGATTCATTTCTATGCTTGAATTACTGAACACTGCAAAAGCACATTTCAATCAGTTTCCGTGAAATGAAACCTACCCAAGCGCGTCATACATAGGATACCAGCATAAGTACCATGAAGTCTTACTATAACTTATGTAAGCGGACCAATGTCTTAAATTCAGCGTGACCGTGTGTGAGCACATCTGTTTGTTGGCTGTCGGTGGAAACTACAGCTTTTGGTCTTCAACCATCTTTGGTAATAACATCCAAATAAAACCATCACTTGTTTCATGAAGCTTCTCCTACATGTTTAAAGCATTTTGGAAACAGTTGTGCACACCTTAAAATATAACGATACAATGAATTGTGTTTCATGAAGCTTCTCCTATTTGTTTAAAGCTATATGGAAACAGTTGTGCACACCTTAAAATATAAGGATACAATGAATTGTGGGTATGCAGTTTTCCTTTTCTGGTTCTGCTTTACCATAATCCTTTTAAGGTAAGTCACTCTTAGAGAAGCGGCCAGGGACCAAAAACGGATTGACTGCCTTCCTTCAAACATGGTTAATTAGTATCCAAATAGTTAGTGTAATATTTTAATTATCAGAAAGTATGTATAAACATTTCGTGACACATTTGGGGTCGATAGTGACAATACAGACAACCACGGTAAGCAGTGCCAGACTGGCCATAGTGGGCATCAGGCTTTTGCACAGGAGGCGAGAAGGGTGGGGGACAGTTTTGGAGCAGTAGGGGCTGGTTTTGGAGCGGTGGGGGGTGGTTTTGCAGCGATGCTGCAAAATCGGCCCTCAGTAACAAAAGCAGCAGTGCTGGGGTCCGGTTTTGTTGAGCAGTCGTTGGTGCCAGTAACAAAAGCAGCAGGGAGGGGTAATCCGACAAAGTTGCCGGTGCTACTTTGGGTACCCAGTCCGGCCCTGGCTCTAAGCTCACCATAAGCTGACAGTAGGTTTTTCAAACTGGCAGCTTGTGCTGTTTGGTAGGCAAGACTTAAAAAGTAGTAACCCAAATGATCAGTGAAAGGATAGAAGACATCCAATCGGGGAAATCGGTAAAGGATTTGCTCCTGGGGAGGGTAACCACAAGATGAATATGCTGGAACAAGCTAAGCCATCGAATAATAGACAGCCAAACGAGTGGCAATAAAACCATCCAATAGTAAGCTGTGGGCGGGACTGTAAACCCCTGTAAGTTCATGGTAAACCCACAATAGACCTTGTGCAACCAGAAAGCTTGTGCTGTCTGTTAGCCACAGCTTAAGAATTAGAAATGCAATAGTCAAGTCAAGTCAAGTCATGGACATTTGTATGGCGCACAAATAATTTCCTGGAAGTCTAATGGCGCTAGCAGCAGTTTCTGACATAGGGGAGCGCAGCTAATTTGCGAAGAGCCAGGTCTTTAGTCCTTTGTGAAAACGGCCGTGATCGGGGGAGTTACGGAGATGGAACGGTATTTTGTTCCATGCGGCCGGGGCCAGAGACAAAAATGCTTGACCTCCATTTCCGGAGGTACGTATTCTCAGAGGTATTAATAGTAGTTCGTTTCTGGATCTGAGATTCCTTTGTGGCTGATACCATCTGAGTTTTTTGGACCAGTATTTAGGACCCTTTCCATACAATTGTCTATGCACTAGACATAGTATTTTGAAAAGGATATGCATTTTTACTGGCAACCAATGTAGGCTTTTTAGACAGGCAGCAGAGGAATTTTTTCTCGGGAGGTTAAGAACCAGCCGGGCTGCGGTGTTCTGGAGAACGTGGAGCCTCCTCAGATGGTGTTCATTTATAGAGGACAGAAGTGCGTTCCCGTAGTCCATTCTATTTATTATAAGGCATTGGACTATCGGTTTATGGGCCTGAATAGGGATCCACTTAAAGATTTTTCTCAAACTCCGCATTAGTCCAAAACAGGTGCCAACTATGCTGTTTATTTGGCTGTTCATGGACAATTTGTTATCCAACAAAAAGCCCAAGTTACGGGTTGAATCCTTTGGTACTGGGCATGTGCCCAGCTTGATTGGCCACCAATCATCTGTCCAATGTTCTGCCACCTTGCCGAAGAGCATAATTTCTGACTTGCTGCCGTTTAGTTGGAGGTGATTGATGGTCATCCATTCCTCAACTTGTACCAGGCAGCTTTGGAAACGTTGTTTGGTTTCATTAGGGTCAGAATCTAGTGTGACAAGAATCTGCGTATCATCGGCATACGACAGAACATCAAAGCCATGGTCTCTAATTATATTAGCCAAAGGGGTCATATAGTTATTAAAGAGCGTTGGGCTCAGTATAGCGCCCTGAGGGACGCCCATTTTGACAGGTCTTTCATTAGCACTGTTTTCACCGATTTGGACCGTTGTAGTGCGGTTGGACAAATAGCTCGAAAACCAATTCAAGCAGTTTCCTCTGACTCCAATCTCCCACAATCGATGGATTAGAATGCGGTGGGAGATGGTGTCAAATGCCGCTGACAGATCGAGCAGCACGAGGATGGCTGACTGGCGCTTATCCAAGTCTTGCTTTTTTTTTTTTTAGTTCGAGCTAATGGCATAGCTCACCAGCTACAGGACAGAAATTGAGGTGCCAAACAGAGCATTCCTCCGTGAAAAACTCTGAAGGCCTAAAGCGATGTTGATAGCCTACAAACTAAAACGGCAGATCAGGATGACCAGACGGAACCGCAGACGTATTGGCATGCAAAGATGGGAGAATCCCACCCAATGTACCAATAAATAAACTGTATTTCTAAATGGCACAACAACGAACAAATAGCAATTTTTTGGCATGCTAAATGCCAAAAGAGGGGATTACAACAGATATTGCAGACCGTGCATGCACGCTGCCTAGGCTTGACCTAAAAAGGCTATTTCAAATTTAGAGTTCTCTGCCCTTATACAGGCCCTCTGACTTGTTCGCTTGCCTCTGCATGGTCCCAGACCTCCTTGGAGATTACCATTAGCCTTGTAATATAAAGTTAGTGGTTTTATTTTGCTTTATTATTGCAGCTGTTGTTTTCGTTTCACGTCTGTCCCATTACTCCTGGGTTCATGATGAAACTTCCTGCTTTCTCGTCTGCATATAACATATACAGCTGGCCACCTGAATCCTGCTATCAGTAGCCTTGCAGTTGTAAGCAGAGATTGTGGAAGCAGGACTATTTCTGGGGTTGCCAATGCCAGTGAGGAATGTTGAGGAGCAAGGCTCCCAGCATGCTGCTATTCCCCCTTTTACAGCATGGTGTGACCCACGTCTTGCACAGCTCTTTCAATATTGAGTGACTCAAGGTGGACCGTGATTTGCCACTGCACGTGTTAGGTGAGTGATTTGCATGTTTATATAGTCTATATATAGTGCTTACATATTCCAACTTTATCTTCACGTTTATTTGCGAATGTCAGGCATAGATGTGAACATGTGATAATATTATAGTTTTCAGCAAACTTTTCAAAGTACTAGTGCTCTTTTAGTATGACTTTAATCTAAATTTACATGGCAAAAGGTTTTCCATCATTCTGAGATCATGCATAAAATGTTGTTGCACAGCTGGTTAGTACACGTCCTGAAGCTATAGTTTTATTATGGAAAAATGAAATTATTTGAGATTCTAATTTCTGCTGTGTAAGTGCTGTGCATAACAGATGTCGCCATTACGCAGCTCGGCGATGCTCATTCAAGCTGAGGCAGCAAAGGGATGTTTATGCGAATCCGGCTATTTGAGCCTTGAATGTTGTGTGAATTGCTTTTTCAGGTACAACTAATTCCAGCACTCTGACTTTTTTGGTCCGAGTTCCTGCCCTCTTAAGCCCCTCTAGCAGGGCTTTTAAGTGGGACAGGTCTCAGACTTGCGGGCCCTATATTCATATCCTTAATTTTAATGGCGAAAGCATGGATGGATTTCTGAACAATGAATGTAAAAATATTAAGGTTATCCATGACCGCAATTAAGTTATTGTTGATATTTCACAAGTGTAGCTATTTCCAGGATGATATTTCTGTATATTGTTTGGGCATAGCATATTAATCTTGTATAGTCAGCTTCAGGTATCTGCAGCGGGCCACAATTGAGAGCCATGGAGTTGAGGCTGAAGACAGTGCAGGTTTCTCACAGTAGCGGTGAGGGGGTGAAAAAGGTGTGAAGAATACATGCTCATTCAATCCTTGACCTCTTTGCAGAGCGCACAGAGCAATGATCACATATTCCAGTTGCATTTGTGATACTGTTCAAATCTATGTGAAGGAGTTGCACAGCTGTGAAAATGTTGACAAAAGAAAAGTAAAATAAAATGCAGTACTTACAGGTGTGTGTGGAGGATTGTTAAAGTGGAGGAGATGAGAGCAAGTGCATTCAGGAGAGTGCAAAAAAAGGGTGCAGAGAAGGAAAGAGAAGAGGTGTAAGATATGCAGATGGAGCAAGATGTGGTAAGAAAGAGCATATATGTCGTCACATGGAGTGAATGAATTAATGTATTTACTGTTTCAATTAATTAAAATTGTTCCACAAAAAAAAGACTGGGCAGGATGTCTCCATCCACAAACTCTCTTCAATCGTTGATAAAACTTGATCAATTTATTTAACAAGTCTAGTAATCAATACACAACAGTAAGAGACAATAAAATTAAATATGTAAACATTGATTTAAAGCAGTGTTCAGCCTCTAATCCTTCGCTGAGTCTTTCAGCTGGTGTGCCAATTTTGTTAATCTGGCCAGGTCCATTGGAATCTCCAAATTAAAAAGAAGTTTCATTGCATCTGTGCAAGTATGTGTGACATATTTTAAAAACCGAGGTTTTAATAAAGTGCGACGTGCATAAGTCAGTCAGTGGCAATTGCATACCAAGTGAGCCATGGATTCCTCGTTCTGGTGGCCCAGTCTACAAGTGGTGACTGCCTTTGTTTTCCAGCGAGTATTTATATCTTTTATTGGCAACACCATGAGTCTCACTGACAGAATTTGCTTTAAGATTGTTTTGTTCAAGGCTGAGTCAAGATATGGCTGTCTCAATTTGTCTTTGAAGGAAGTAGCTATTCAGCTGATGTTGCTGCTGAAGGACTCAATTGCCTTCATGTCGTTTTCCTTGGATAATAATCTGACTTGTTTTTTTATAATGGATTTTAAAATTCCTGATTGATGGATAAAGTCCTGCCAGTTGGACAGCTCAAGGTTCAGTTCAGTTCAGTGCAAGCAGTGAGGAGGCCGTTAGCCCACGGATTATTGCCTTTCGCAAAAATTTCCTTTAACATTGTTTTCATTGTATTCAGTGGTGCTGCACAGGTCCCTCGATAGTACCAGACAATCGATGCCCAATATTCACAGCATTGTTTGTTGAGCCCAAATTCCAGTCGTACCTAGGTGTTCCGGTCATGGGCAGGTATCTGAAAGATCTGTTCGAATGCTCGGCAGTTAGCAAATTCCATGGTGTTGATTAATGCTGAAGGAAATACCAATTGGCCATATGTAATTGAAGGCAGTAACTTGGCTCTTACGACCTTTCGAATGGGCTCAGTTGTCGGGCTACTTAGTTTGGAGTCCAGTTTGCATAGGGCGTACGTCACTGCCTTAGCTTTTACTTTGATGGATGCAGTGTGTGCTGTGGACTTACCGCTGCTCATGATTCAGACCCCCAGATAGTTATATTTAGTTGTTTTTTGCAATTTTCAACTTGCCCATTCCCCATTGTTGTTAAAAGTTTATCAACATACTTCCCCAAAATTACTAACTTTATTTTTCCTGTGATCACGGTTAAATCATTTTCGTTATTATATATGCCTAATGCGTCCAATGAACTTTGAATACCCGTCTTAGTATGATTCATTAGAAACATGTCATCTGCGTACTGCATTACAAACCGTCTGGTCGACCCGATTTTAAGGGCTAACAAATTGGCTTTGGATATTGTTTTCCCCGCGCCTGCAGTGTGTAAATTAAAAAGCAAGGGCACCAGTACACAGCTGAATTCATAGATAATTTCACCTGTACCCAAGTTCTAGTGTAAAGGCAATGATGGCTTTCAGCAGCGTGGTTGGAATCCCCCAGTTTTGTAGTTTCCGCCAAAGCAGAATCCTGTTAACTCGATTGCCGCAGAGTAATCTACGAAGCATGTGAAAAGTGGCAGCCAGTTTTTCTGGGTGGACTGTTCTACCAGATGTACGAAGGCAAGGATGTTGTCCAGTGTTGATGCTCCTGCCGTGAAACAGGATTGGTAAGCTGATAAGATTTCGTTGTCATTGGCCCAGTTTTGCAGGTCTTACAAAAGAAGGCTTGCCTCAATATCCAAAAGGGCTATCAGCCTATAGGTAGTTGGATCTCCAGTATCACCTTTTTGTGGATTGGTTGAAGCAAGGAACCTTTCCAAGCTTCATGGATCGTTGAATTAACCATGCAGAACTGATAGAGCGGTGTAAATATAGTGTACCAAAATTCAGTCTTCTTTAAAGAGGTATCCGGGTAGGCCGTTAGATCCAGGAGCCACGTCCCTTCTGATGTTCTTTAGTGTTGATACCACATGTTTTCCCGCGACGGTAGGCTGGTGTGATTGAGGCAATCTGACGACTACTACCCCTTTCACAGGCCACAGTAATGTTTAATTCACAGTCTCACAACTTGAGAAATGACACATTTTCAATGTAAATTATCACAAAAATCATTGTTGTTAATTGCTTATCTTAAACAGCTAACAGCCATTGACAAGCCAATACTTCTGTTGGGTTTTAGGTATATTTCCAAGTTTATTTTATATATCTGGATGCAATAACGGGAAGCTCGGAGATGTACCAAAATCGGGTAGCACACTATGGGAATTACAGAAATGTAATTTACATGTTTAAACAACACCCTTAATTATATAGGCTACACTCTTTTTAGAGACCCCAACTTTTTTGATCCCACTAAAAGCTCTGCCCTTTAGACATTAACATTTGCTTTAAAGAATCAAGTACATGATTATGCAAAGCATTTATGCAAGTTACTGGGGAAATCATTGATTTTTCTTCTGTGAGCCATGTGCAGTTGAAAACTACATCCAGCACTATCCTTCCCTCCCCAATTACCTCTTGCAACCTACATTCACCAAATATGGAGAGTGACTCAACTGAAGGTTATGTCTATAGAAAGTGGTGTCAAGACTCAATCTATGTGTGTATATTTGCGTGTGTTTGTGTGTGTGATATGGTGCACACTTTAGCTACCAGTGAAAATGTAGGTGCAAGTACTTCTTCATTAAAGCAAGGTAGAGGCTAAGCGCAACTAGTGTGCCTTGTAGTCCTAAAATAGGTTGTGCCTTAATTCAAAGGCCCATTGCTAACATTGTGAGGATAACCTAAAACTTCACCTTACAATACATCATTTTCACTTGTTGATGTTAGTGTCCATGCTGATGTTAAAAAGTCCTCAGATGGAGCATATGACAAATTCTATAAAAATTTAAGATTTGTAAAGAGCAGAGGATAACTATTTCCTAAAGTTCAGTGAAAATTCTGAGACATACATTCCTGTATAAGCTATTAGATATGGGTGACTCACATTATGATTGTAAGCTTTGTTAAAATGGTGTACAGAGTTCTGCTCAGTTCAGGAATATGTTTAAGGCGTTTTTACAAACTATGGAAGGTCCATAGTGTCTGGTCGTACATGTCCTAAAATTGGCTAGTATATATAAGTGAAGCCATTGACTACAAATGCTATGTCAGATGAGGTATTTAACAGACCCCTCTCTTTAAGAAAAATAATAACCACCGTTTTTGAATGGTATTCAAGGTTTAATAATTTGCTGGCGTCATTAATGTCTAAAGAGCTGTTACTTTTCTTATGCTTCTTAGTTCTAGTATACCGAATGTGTGTGAATTTACTTGCTGCAAAAGGATGCAGCCATTAGTAGTACTGATGTTATGGAAAATTGGGTCTACGTGTACCTTGTTGAGTACCTTCCAGCATGAAAAGCTTATAGCAAACTGTCATATTTGTTGAATGATTTAATCAGGGATGTCATCAATTATGTCATTTAACATGTCATGAGTGATGTAACATTTGAGGTTGTAGGCAGTGCATGGTGGGGGCACACGCTATAGTTAGTTCAGTAAAATAGAACTGATAAATTTCATTTTTTTGTTTTTTAAACACTAGTTTTTAAAGAATTACCGGACCTAACTATAACTTAGGCTCACTCAGTACATTTTTAGGATTTTCTAAACATATGCTAAAATGTTAATAATGTACCTAACTAGAACATCACTAACCTTTTGATTTTTTCCAGTGAATTTTCATGTTTCCTTTGATTTTTTTCACCCAACTCCCTGAATGAACATTGCTCAGTGAGGGAGTTGGGTGCGGGAGCATGTGTGGTTCCTCATTCACTGAGCAACCCCACTTGTGTTTCAAATCGGCCACAGGGCCTGGTCTGTGACAAGGCCCTGTGCCCAGCGTCCGCCGGGTGGTGCACAGCTGCTGATCTGCTCAGCATGTGGTTGTTGAGGAACTGCTACCAACTCCTCTTAGGCAGACAGCCCGACCCCCACCCTACATTTTTTTTATTTTTATGCTGTACAGCAGTACACCCGTGCCACCCTACCGTATGATTGTGCAATCTACACTGAGTTATTAAACCAAATCACAATGGACACACTTTCTGAGAATACATCTAACATTCTATTAAATATATGTGTAATTCCTTTCAGCAGTTTTATTTGTATGCTTCCCAAAATTTACATGGGCAAATGACGTTTTGGGACCCTTTTTTTTATCTACGCCTGCTTGACGGATCACTCCAGGAAGGAGCCAAGCTTTATGATTTTTTTTTTTGGGGTGGGGGAGGTGGGGCGGAGTTTTGTGAGGATTTGGTTAACAGTACAAAAGTTATTAGCAAAACAAACGCTCTTCCTATGGAAACTGTGACCCAATTTATAAGTTCACAGTGGCAATATGGACCTATATTTCCCTAAAAGGTTTCTGGTGACTGTTACAAACCACAAGGACAAGGCCCGAGTGGTTTATAAGTGTTTGCTGAATACCAAGATGGTAATATAGGACCATATTACACATGCTACTCGTTATGTATTTTTGTAATTTTACAGGACTTGCTAACTGTTTTTAGGGCTCTTTGGTCATCCCCCATTCAGTATTTGTTTGCTTGGGACTGTAGATATGTCTGTTAATGTTTTGAGAAGTATGTTTTTGTTTGGGATAATGTGCTTATATTTAACATGTGCAATGCACCAAAGTTCCTCATAAACATATTTTCAGTCCAAAGCTGATTGCATGGAAATTAAACAAATACATTCTAAAATGTGCCTCTCTTTTGTTGTACATTGATACTTTAGAGTAGGTTTAACAAGACCTATACAAACAAAGAAAATAAAGTGCAGCATAGCACATTGTAATTCTCTGCTGAGAGGATTCTTCATTTACAATGTTAACTTGTCAAACCCACAGCCTGTGTTAGCTCGGATGACTTCTCATTGCCATTATGCAATGAGATATCTCTGTTTTTTGAGAGCAAAATAAATAAAATTTATGAGAAAATCCTGAAAGCTACTAGCTCTAACTGTGGTATCTCCGTCCCTACTACACTTAAACAAAAGAAAGCATCCTTACTAACCTTTCCACCAGTCTCGGACACAGATCTTCCCCTCCTTACTAGCCACATAAAATCAGGCTCCCCTAATGATCTTGTACCAGCCAAAATGATGGCCCCTGTAAACTCCCCTTTAGGTCCACATATCCAAACAATAATAAATCACTCCCTCAGAGAAGGACGTGCACCATCAGAATGGAAACTAGCAGTGGTCAATCCCATTCGAAAAAATAGTACACTTCCGTGGACGGACCTTTCCAACCTCAGACCCATCTCCCTTCTACCCTATCTCAGTAAACTCACCGAGAAGCATGTGAACACTCATTTGTCGAAATACATCGAGGCAGCAGAGGGCCTGGACCTATCCCAATCTGGTTTCAGGCCCAATCACAGCACTGAATCAGCCCTCCTCTCAGTGACCGATAACATCAGGATGTCACTGGATAGAGGGGGCTCAGTGATTCTGGTGCTGTTAGATCTGTCCGCTGCCTTCGACACGGTGTCACATGAACTTCTTCTCGAAAGACTGAGTGATGTGGGTGTAGAAGGAGCGGCTTTATCTTGGCTGCAAAGCTTTCTCTCGGGCCGTACACAAGGTGTTAGATTGGGCTCCCATTCTTCACTCTCAAGGGAGCTCACTAAGGGAGTGCCACAGGGCTCATGCCTAAGCCCCACGCTTTATAACGTGTATGTGGCCCCCTTAGCAAACTTGATAAGATCTTACGGATTCACCCCGGTGTCATACGCTGATGACACCCAGCTTTTGTTTCCTTTCCAAACTCTCACACCCGCAATTCAAACAACATTTGCGGATGGAATGAGAGCAGTGGCACATTGGATGGCACAGAACTACCTCCAATGTAACGTGTCTAAAACCAAGGTCATGCTATTTGGAGGGGCAACTCTCTTATGGTCCCCAGACTGGTTGTCCCTGGAGCTGGGCCCTGTCCCAAGCCCCAAACCAATAGTAAAAAACCTTGGTATTAAACTGGATCAGGCACTCTTACTTAAGGAACACACCACCCAAGTGACAGGTGCCTGCTTCCATGTGGTGGGGCTGCTTCGACACGTTTTCCCTTTCTTGCCAGACAATCACAGGAAAACACTCATACAGACCCTAATAATAAGCAGAATGGACTATTGTAACGGCCTATACATATCGGCAAATGAGGAACAACTGGATAAGCTACAAGTAGTCCAAAACACGGCAGCAAGACTGGCTCTTAATGCTCCTCCCAGAACTCCCTCCCGTCCTTTATTACACCAACTCCACTGGCTGCCAGTAAAGCAGCGTATCAAATTCAAAATATGCTGTATGATACACAGATGCCTGTTTGGTACTGGCCCCAAATACCTAAAAGAAAAGTTTGTCCCATATACCCCCGTACGCACACTGCGCTCAAGCAACCATCAGCTGTTACAGGTCCCAAAAATCAGAAGAGCCAGACAAGGTGGTCGAGCTCTATCATATAAAGGACCTATCCTCTGGAATTCCCTACCTCCCACACTGAAACTGATCACCAGTCTTGAATCTTTCAGAAAAAAACTCAAAACACACCTCTTTACGTTGCCATAAATTAAACTAACCTTCCTTATTCACAGCTGTAAGTAGATAGTAAACTGATCAGTGTAAGCAAAAGCGCAGAGATATCCCTTTGGGAATTGAATCAGGCGCTTTATAAGCACATACATAAATAAATAAACTTTCACAGACTGGAGAGGATTAATTGGTAGATGCTTTCTTCAGGGTTGAGCCTGCAAGGTGATATTGTCTGGTGTGTTGATTAAATGAGCAGCTCTGTCATTGTGAATGTTTTTAAAGATGACATTCTATGTTTTCTTTATTCTTCAAATGAATTCAACACAGAATTACAGACGTGAAATGCAAGCTTTGAAACCAGTGACAATAGTTAAATAGGAAAGCTTACTCCTGTACATGTGGTGTGTGTTTTTGTTTGTATCTTTATTCAATACAAAGACAGTTTTAAGATTAGCTATAAAAGGAAAACTTCATTTGTTATTTCTATGCAAAACCAACTTGAACCACACAAACCCTAGAAATTGAAAAGTTATAATTTAAAGTTATAATTTGTGTCCGGGAACAGTGTTGTCTACTTACTTCACAGTGGTCTCATTAATGCCATTTGAGATGTTATGAGTGCTGTGATTTAACATGCTGTAAGTGATGTTATCAAGGGGTATCCGCAGTGCATATGGAAGCTGCGAGTTATACTTTATTAGCCTGTCTAGCAATTTGACAATACTGTGCACAGAGGTGTGCAAGTTATAGTACATTTGCTCGGAGCACAAATTGTAGCTTTAAGTTATAACTGTACATTTTCAATTTCTAAAGTTTGTGTAGTTTAAGCTGGTTTTGTTTAAAAAAAATAATTGTAATCTTAAAACATTTGATTTTTCATTGAGTTTAAAAAAAATTGTTTCTAGTCCTAAAATGTTGTTTACTATGGTATTCTTAAGAAAAGATGTTTGGGTACCAAGGTACTTGTGAAGTACTGTGGCAAGTCCATCCATTTTTGAAATTATATTTACGTCAAAGAAATATTTTTATTTAAAATATGGATTCAGGTTTTCATTGCTAGTTATGAGTACCGCAATATTATTGAGATATTCCTGCAGTAAGGCTGTGTCATTTACTGACGTTGTGCATCTACACCTCGCGGCCGGCCCCAGGGTTGTAGGCCAAAGGCTGTGTCAACTATGCCTAAGACACGACAATAAAGATCTTGTTGAACTTCAAAAAAAACAAACAAAAAAAAAAAAAGATATTCCTGCAGTACTTTCACTTTTGTAAAACCGCATTCCATTAGGTTAGAATTCTGTCAATTGTAGGAAACAGGAAGTCTATACCCTTTATCTCCATTGAAATCATTTCTTCCAGCAGAAGGTTGTAATGTTTGGAAGAGTGAATATCTTTTATTCAAAAAAACACCATCCATCTTTTGAAGACGGGCATTTGCTGAAGATGATGATCCTGTGCTTTTGCAAGAGGAGGAACAAGAGGTCAAGTGAAGGAAGAAATTATAGGAATCGATTGTGTAAGATTCTTTCTCATTGCCACCTGGAAGGAAAAAGTTTTACTCAAAACTGGTAACCTGCAACCTATGCAAAAACAGTTATTTCCCATGGGAACATGAAATGGTACTCATTTGGTACCACAAGAATGAGAAAACGCATGCAAGCATTTCATTCCACCAGGTTGGTGCAAGTCCATTAAAAAAAAAGTCTCCGAACGAAATGGAAGAGGCCAAAGCAGGAATATAGTCTTTGCCTACTTCCAGCTACTGCAAAACCCTCAACTACTTCTGCTCCATCAGCACCTCCACCACCACAAATTTGCATCCATATCTGCTCCTGGGACCTCAATGCCAATACATTTGTTGGGGCAGAATAGAGAAAGTATAGTTAAGTATGGCAGCACTGCAACAAACTGTCTTCTTTGCCAAATTGTCATTGTTGTGCTGCAGAGAGAGAGAGATAACCATCCATTGTGAGCTTGTCATGGCTCAGCAAGGCCCTTCCCAATAACCATAGGTTGAAAAAAATGTATTTTTAGGTCGAGCAGACCTAACCCTCAATGCGTGAGCATTGAAGGTGTCTGCTTCAGACCTTTTGTGGCCCGTATTTAGGAATGTGGACAGCTACCAGACGCGCGCTTTGACGAGGTCAGATTTCACCTCGGGAGCGAGCGTCTGGTAGCTGCGCATGCGCAAAGGCCTTTCTCACAGACACAGGCAGCCCCCACCCCCCTGCATTCATGCATGCACGCACGCACACGCACACACACACAGGCGCGCACACGCAGGCATACGGCACACATACAGGCACACATACAGGCACACTATCCCCTACCTCGCATTCTCTCTCAATCACACACTGTCACGCATGCGCACACACGTTCCCTCGCGCACACATGCACACACGCGCACACACACTCCCCCCCCAGGCATACACACAGGCACGCACGCACTTTACATCAGCCCTGGGCCCCACTCACCAACTGCGCTCTTCCGGCGGGGCTCCTCACGGCGCGGCGTCTAATCTAAATCGGGGCTCCCTCAGGTCAGAGGAGCCCCGCAACAGGCGCCACACTCCTCCTTCTCCCCGGCCCCCTCCTGGGGAGCCGGGCTACACCGGACGGCAGGGCGCTCCATGCGCCGGCAGCTCGCGGACCTCGGGAGGCGGGACTTCCGGTCGGCCGCGAGCGGATTGGCCGGCCGGCCAAGAGCTTGTGGGTCGCTGCGGGCAGCGCGGCGGCGCCTGCCTCCCATGGGATTTTTTACACCCCTTAGTGCTTGTTTTCTATTGTTGTGAGTTGTTAGCTGAGGGTTGGTCCTTTACGGTCGTTAAGTGGGGCATTGAGAGTGTAAGACCCCGTCAATAGAAGAGTTAATACATTCTTTAATTTTAAACAAATAAGTGCTTCTTTGCTGGTGTTTTCCAGATCTTTGTATGGACTCGTTTTGCTTTTTTTAATTCAGTTGTTTTCTTTCAATCTCGCATCTTCCATGTGTTTAACAGCTGACGATTAGTGTGCTATACAAATGGCTGTAACAAAACATCCAGCCTATGGTCATTTAATATCTGTGATATGGGCGACTTCACGCCCCTCAACACAATCTGCGTAATTAGATAATCAGAGCATCGTCGGTCTCTTCGGCCTGCCCCATGCCTTTAACTTGTCCAATGCTTGGCTGCTTTTATCTAGTTTGGCTGAGCCAGTCCGCTTTAGGCTAGCACATTACTTTTTATATAAGTAATGTTGTCGTTGGAGAGGTACTTAATTATTTTCAATTATATCTACACCTGGTAAGTCGAGAGGGCCCGCACAGTGCCTGGCCTGGCAGCAAGATCTCTCCTCGCCTTCGCGTGATGCGCGTGACGTCTACATTAACCCCAGTGGGAGCCTATCAGATTGTGTAATTAGAGAATGTTTGAGTAAGAGACGCCATCTTTTGGGCGTGCCACATTGAAGCAACGCTGTCGCTTGTGTCCCTTCCTTGAAACGATTTATCTCTTAATTGAGCAGTCCTCTATCATTTGCCTTCTGCCACTGGCAGCCCTCGCACGCCTGCTGCGCCCCACGACCTCCCGAGGATGCGTCAGCACTTTTATCACAGGCATTTTTAGGGTCTGTGTACTCCATCATTGTTTCGTTTCTTGGCCGGACATCAGCAGAGCTGCGTGGGCTTGTTGGCCCAGCATATGCTGTACAATCGACATCCACTGGCAGCTCTTACCTGCACACCAAGCTCTTGTGAGGGGAAGCGGTGGTATCTGCGGACCCATGCATCTTTAATAGCCCTCTTAGCCCTGTGCAGGGAACGGAACCTCCACGGGGTTGCTTGAGTGATCCGACACTACGGCTTTAGAGCTCTAAAAGCCTCGCTGGCTCGCCCAGGCTCCCAAGCTGCGGCCGCTCGCTTCCCTCCCAGGTGCACTCCGTCCCATGCTACCTTCACCTCCGTCTACTATTCCCTCCGAAGACCGTTCTCCCGGCCCCTTTCAGTAGGCTTTTTTTTAAATGTATTTACCTTTGTGTGAAGCTCAGCATTTGAATGGTTAGATTCAAGGGGTGTGCGAAATTTGCTAAAAAAAAATTACGAGAAAGGAAGAACAGTTTGTATAAATGCCTTGGCTCTTGTACCGTGTACGAACACTTTCAGGGGCCCTCCTTCCCCCAAAGAAGCCCAGCTTAAAAGTCAAGGTCTCCAGAAGAGACGATGGAAGGGTAAAGCGGACATTTCCGCCAGGAGATAACTTACCACGAGGTCTAGATTGTTCCTTCACCAGTCGGATGTTCAGAGGGCAAATTAATATTTCCTCCTCGCATTAAATAGAATAGCTGTTGTGATTAATAAACTCTGCAGGTCTTTCATGGTTCATTCACGAAGACTAGTAGAGCCAAACAGTTCAGTCCCGTTATAATGGTTTAATATTAGACAGCGGTTAACAATACTCAAACTCTCTGTGGGCCGCCATTATTGTTTTCTTCTTAGTTCTCACTTGCATTGCTTCATGAATTGTGCGCTGTGCTATTTGGAATGGAGCAAGTTGACGCATGTGTGAACGGCAAGGATACATGCATACGTGCCAACTCACACGGTGAAACCGTGTGACACACAATACCGGCTCACATCACACGGTCTCCCGGTGAGGAGCACGGTGGCACCGTGTGGGTTGGCAGGTATGCATGTATCCTGGCCTTTCACACATGCGTCAGCTTGAGCCATTCCGAATAGCACAGGCATGCGGTGGCACGGAAAACAAGCTGAAACCACTGAAAATAGTTGTTTTCCAGCTCGTTTTCGGAGGCTTTGAACTGCCAACATCTATTAAGGGGTGTGAAAACACCCCAGTACACCACCCACAGACCCACTCACAGCAGGAAGACTGGACCACCATCCACAGACCTTACCAGCCAGAATTTCTGCACCGCCATCCACAGACCTCTAGACTACAATTGTCAGACCCAACGCAGTTGTCTGTTAAGCCAAATTCTACAGACTGGTGTCACATTTGCGAAAGTTATACCTATTGGCATTGTAAATGACAAAGCTATTAATTTAGCTATTTTCAAAACCAAACATAAATAAAAAATGTGTCATTTACAATACCAATAGCTCAAACTTTCCTAATGCGAGACCTATTGCATTGCAAATGCTTGTTTAACTTTGGTGTTGTCCTGTTTCCTGTTGAGCCAATTGTTTGGTTGGTCAAGTTGACCTTGAAGAAAAAAAGTAAAACTTCCAGAAGAAAAACTTAAAGCAAAAAACGTATTTTCAGAACCAACCAAATATCTCAAACAATAAAGAGCTTTTACAAATAGTAACCATATTTTTAATAATACAGTACAACAGTGATATCTGATTGTATTTCATAAACATAACCCTGTCAATTCATCATTGCTTTTCTTTTTATATATTTTTAGACTAAACTATAATTTCTCTTACACTACTATGTGATCATTTAGAACATGTACAGTTCAAGATGATCGTATGGTTGTAGTCTTCATAAAACACTGGGAAAAAACAAATCAATTGGATTGTAAAAAAATGTGACGATAAGGAGAGCTGTTTGCTGTGTAAAGTAATCTGTAACATGCATTCATTGAGGCAATAAAAACTGTTTTTTGGGGCCCATTTTGCTGTACTAAACTTGAATTTGACCTTTCTACCCGAAGTAATAAATTTGCCTTTATGATTGTAGTTGCCGTAAATGTTAATGGACCGTATCTTTTTTCATTGACACTTTGCGTGTTTTTTTGTGTGTGTGTGTGTGTATTTTCAGGGGACTGAACTTATGTGAGTTTGTAGTGGTGCCTTTTTTAGCATAATTATTGATTTGTCACATAATCCTTCATCTGCTGCATAATCTGCTGATTTTAACTACACAAAAATGTTTTCTAGTGCAATGGGATCAAAAGTTACAAAAAATGAGGCAACGTGTTCGTGCACAGTAGAAGGCCCTTTGGCAAAGTTTAACTAGTCGTCTTTCAGTTACTTATTCATGCTTTTGGTTGTTGAAATGGTATTAACGAGGTAAAATATTTTCTCAGATACTATTACCGTGTGTAAAAATGACAAAATAACGAAGTAATGCTATCAAAAAATTATGCTGCATCATTTGCCTTTTCTTGCCACATGATTTAGTTGACCCTGCCGTATATTTCTACATAAATCCAGTACACCTGTGTATATATATCTTATTTTACCATTTTGAAGGGCCATGAGTCATGAGTGAAAAGTCTTGAGTGGGTCATGGATCATGATTAGTGCTCCCGGTTCTATGGTGTGTAGATATATATATATATATATATATATATATATATATATATATATATATATATATATATATTCAATGAAAAAACCATAGGTTATAGGCCATATATAGTTAGGAATTAGCATTTACAAAACCTTATTTTACTCGCATAAAACCATTGAAATTCCATATATAGTTAGCTAACTATAAGCGCTAACTATATATCGCGCACCCGCAATCCACTGCTGATGATATCACATATTACATCATTCATGACATGGTCAGTGACATCACTGATGACATCACTGATGACATCTCAAATGACATCACTGATGACATCACTGATCACAACATCCAGTGATTGTATGTGTCTGTAAAGTTTAAATATGTTTCACATATTGAAGAATGAGTGGATGTATAAGTGTCTGGATGAAGAATTTAGTAGGTGCATGACTGACTGTATGAGTGAGTGATTAAATGTGTCTCACTGAGTACATGGGTTAGTGACTAAACTGTCTTAATTCGTGCATCAGTATGTTTGTTGTTGTGTAAGCTGCTGCATGTGTTGATCAGTAGCTATAAGAGTGGCCATATGGGTTATTGATTGGTTGCCCAAGTATTTGAATGGGAGGCTGAGTGTGTGTGTGGGTGGCTGGGAGGTGCGTGACTCTGTGCATAGATGTGTAAGCAGTTGATTCACTAGGAGTATGAGTTCAAGAGTGCATGTGGAAACAGCTATATGGGCGGTTGACTGTGCATGGGTGTGTTGGTGAGTGAATGGATTTCTCATTGCTACATGTGCAAGTAAGTACGTATGTAAAACACAATACATGTGAGAGTTGAGATATATAAATAACTGAACATAAGAGCCAGTGAATGTGTGAGTGGCTGTATCGATCACTGTGAGCTTGTATCAGGGATTATATAAGAGAGTAAATATGTGTTATTATATGTTTGAATAAGTAAGATGTGTATAACTGTATAGTTGAGGAAATGGAGGTGTGATTGATTCTTTGCATGACTGACTAGGTGTGTGAGTAACTCCATGGATGAGTGACAGTCTGTGAGTGTCTGTTTATACTGAGTGTATGTAAGGTTATATTAGAGTCTGAAGAGGTTCATTGTATTATCACATGAGTGATGTGATCAGTGATGACAAATGAGATGTCATCAGTGATGTCATTTGAGTTGTCATCAGTGATGTCATCAGTGATGTCATTTGAGATGTCATCATTGATATCATTTGAGTTGTCATCAGTGATGTCATTTGAGATGTCATCAGTGATGTCATCAGTGATGTCACTGACCATGTCATGAATGATGTAATATGTGACATCATCAGCAGTGGATTGCGGGTGCGCGATATATAGTTAGCGCTTATAGTCAGCTAACTATATATGGAATTTCAATGGTTTTATGCGAGTAAAATAAGGTTTTGTAAATGCTAATTCCTAACTATATATGGCCTATAACCTATGGTTTTTTCATTGAATTTTCAAGGTTTTGTAAATGCAAATTCCTAACTATATATCCACTATAACCTATGGTTTTTTCTGTGAATTTCATTGGTTTTTTAATAGCAAATATGAAAAGCTTTAAAATGTCAAGTACGTGATAGATAAAAACATTTTCGTATTTATGCACGCTGATGTGCTTTGAACGCTGCCCCCCCCCCTCCCCTCTTTTGCCTTAGTAGTACTCTCTCTTTGCAGATACTGAAGGGTAGTTAACGCAGGCCTTTACCCCCGTTGTAATCCGTCGTGCCTCCTTGTCTCTCCATTTGATTGATTGTTGTCCAAGCATTTACTGTTTTGGAATTGGTTCTCTTTGGATCATTCTCTATTTACAAACAAGCACAAAGTCGCAATACTCTGTTTAGTCTTTGCAGATAGTGAAAAATCGTGTAAAAAAATAAAAGTAATCGAGCAAAATCAGTAGGCCACTAATTGGATCTCTTTTTGACCTCGCTAAAATAGAAATATTAGGAACAACCCTTCTTGAGAAATACGAAAATAGTGAGATGAACTGAGCTCCACACCATGAGGGCTGCAAGACAGCTCGGCTCCATCACCCATCCCGCACAAAATAACGACAAACCCTATGCAAATATTAAAAATATAGACAACACACCAGCAAAGAAACAGGGTAAAACATTTTATTAAAAAACTATTTACATAACGTTGGTTTATAAGATGATGTCAGTAGTGGACCGATGTGTGAATAGATCGAAAACAGCACAAGGCTCCAAGATCCGGATAGCAAGCTCCTGGATGTTGGGTGCCATAGTTTAGAGTTCTGAATTTCAGCCTTTTTCAATGCCTGTGCTTTGTTGAATCAAAATGGCGGCTTGACACAAAGCTGACTCAAGCGTTGTTACTGATGCTATGCAGACCAAAACTGGTTTTCAGTTTGTACATTTTTCTAGATTTTTCAATCCAAGTTTGGTTGACTTTGTAGAACGATGGCTTCAGATTTTCAACATACGGTGTGGTGGCGCTGACTGGGAGGGGGCGCTTCGCTCCTGCCCCCTCCCCAAGTAAGATTTTCATACGTGAAAGTACGTTAATGGTTTTGGTCCCTGAGATGCTTCGATGTCACTACCATTCTCAAATAGCATAAGTTCTGGATGTTGGGTGCCATAGTTAAGAGTTCTGAGCAGTGCTTGTAACACTGTCTGAAGCTTATTTCCACCTACTGCAGCTTCACTATTCTCAAAGTAAGTGAGTGTCGTTTGTGGACCTGACTGCATTAGAAAACAATGTGATATGTTACCTTCCTAAACAGCTTGACGGAGGCCCCTGAGGGGCGGTGTGATGGCCATGGACTCGGAGAAGACGCTTGGCTCCGACACCCTCCCCAAGTCTTATAGCACTGGTGTAGCCTGAGATCGCCCCCGACATAGGCGGCCGGCTCCCGGGGTCCGGCGGAACTTTTTGCCTTTTGATGACTCTTCAATTCTGGACCTTGTCCCACAATCCGTTTGACCTGAAGACAAGCTGTAGTGGGGCGCCCCTTTATCGTTTTAGTTGCCATTCCGCCCGCTTTTGCTACACTGTGCCTCTTCCGCCATTCAGCTGTTTTCCGCCCGCTCTTGCGACTACAGCGTCTCGCTCACCATGTAGTTGAGATGCGCCCGCTCTTGCGGTGCAGCGATAGGCGGCTGCCACAGGACTCTCAAAATGGCGGCCGGCTCTTCGGTTTTGGGCCTGGTCCACTAAAATGGCCCTGGGACACCTTGGAACTCGGACGCTTGTGTGCTAGGGCTTGGGTCCCATTCTCGAAAAGCGTCCCCTCAGCCGTGAAGATTCTACAAAAG